>NC_058082.1:406130442-406446435 GCF_014858855.1 Bufo gargarizans | reverse complement strand
TGTTTTGATGCCTTCAGTGTAAATCTTAAATTTTCAAAGTCATGAAAAAAATGAAAACTCTTTGAATGAGAAGGTGTGTCCAAACTTTTGGTCTGTACTGTATATATATATACACACACATATATTTATACACACACACACACACACACACACACACCACCCAGTAAATTGACCTCATAAACCACAAATCCACAAATTAAATGCTATATGAAAGGTAAGATTGTATTAAAAATGCAGCTGGGCAAACAGTATAACGATGACAGCCAAAAAAAAATAAAAATAAAAATTTATGTACCCAAAATAATACCATCAAATAACATCCTACCTTTTAACTTAGGCCAGTTTTACCCATCTGTAACACTGGTTTTGGCATGTTATATAACACCAAAATGAGGCAAATCCACAGTGTAGATAATTAGAATCCCATGCAGATCCCTCCATATAGGATTTTTCTTTTTATATTTACCTTTGTTATGATTTAAGAGTTGTTTGTCTGAATTCTTAACATTCTGTGATTACATGGGTTCCCGCTCCTTCTGTGAGAGACAGAAATTCTAAAAAGAAGGTGGTCACAACGGATAAGAAGGAAGAGTTGGGGATGCAGGCAGAGGAGAAGCAGCCTGGACCCGATCCAGGACCATCACAGCCAGGGGATTCCTCTCCCCCACCTCCAGAAGAGGGGGTGAAGGAGGTCTACACCCCCCACCAGGAGGGTAAATATGTGCACACAGCTATATAATTAAATATTCATCTAATGTTTATTAAAAAGGGCCCAAAATGATTTAAAATAGCTAAAAGTAGAGAAATATAAAAAATTAATAAAGTACAATAACTCTGTAATCTACATTAAAACCATAAAGTATCCAACTAATTCACATTAAACATTACATAACTATAACAAAGTAATTCTGTGCACTCTTTAATAAATGCAAAATAAGAGTTGTGGTGGCTTGATACATTTGTATGTCCATAAAATAATAATTAATTTGTCACATAGCCAGCTCCCAAGAACTCAAAAGTCCCTTTATCTGTTGTATATACAATAAGAAGGGAGACATGGCGGAATGAATGGGCATTTGAAATATAAGATACAAACATATCAAAGTCCATCATAATAAGTCTGTTATTATCTTACAGATAAGGGTCTGAGTACGTATTATTGTCTTAAATTGATGGCATCTCTGAGACCTGGTGCCACGACTATATCTATACAAGACTATTTAGATCTTGTGTGTCCAAAATCCCTTTTAAAAAAAGTTTTATTTTCAATTTGCATTAAAAAAATCTTATAGCTCTTTTGTATTAGAAGTTATATTTTAGGATATATTTTCATGTGTTATTCATATTGACCATGGCCAACAGAAATGCTTAGCAACATGAAAGTGTAGATTCTTCTTTCATCTCAAAGAAACCAACTAAATGCTATTATATGCTAATGAACTTGCATTAATTAACCCACTAAATAACATTATACTATATTGAAATACTAAATAACCAACTATATCATTTTCAAAACTGTAATAAAATAAATTTTTGTTCTGTAAATGGACAGTACTGTAACAAAAACTCCACACAAACCACTAACTGACTTCATCATAATTGATAGTCATTGTAATTTTTTTTTTAGCCTAACAATTGTTCGAAAACTGAAAAGAAGGCTCATCGAGCATCAGAAAGCTGAAGCCAATGAAATGCTGGCTATACAAGCCCAACAAAATAAAATCTTGCTACTTCAAGGTTGGTTACAGAAGCATCAGCATCAGCTGGATACTGAATTCAGGAAGCTGGAGGAGCAGAGAAAGATCCGGAATAAGGAGTTGCTGGACATCCAGAAAGAATGCCAAAGTTTGCCTAAGAGGCTTTTTTTTTATTTTACATATTTTCTATTTGTAAATAAATATTTTATTGCGTTTAATCGTTTTCTTTCGTATGTTTTGATATTGTTATTTAATACATAAACTAGCTGTGGACCCGGCATTGCTCGGGTATTTATTTATTGCAAATTTATATTAAATAACAGTGACTTTAGCAATGGCCGCCCCTTTAACAGTGATTTTCACAGTGACCGGCCCTTTAACTGTGAACTCTACAGCACCCGTCAGTTGGCAGTTCGGATTTAAGTGAAAGTCTGGAGGCAGGCTTGTATTGGCTAATGCAGGTGATATTTGGGGAAAATCTCAGGAACGTACCTAGAGAGCTGAGACCCCCACAAGATTTTTTTCCAGGTAGCAACGGATGTGTATACCAAGTTTCATTGAATTTAATGGTTGGTTTTTGAGTTTTTGCAGAACATACACACATACATCCTTTTATTTATATATATATATATATATATATATATATATATATTTAAAGTTATCAGGTTGCAGGAAGGCCCCTTGAGTCCTAGTGCAAAGTCATACGGATCAGGACAGACAGCAGCAGCAGGTAAAGGTAACAGTGGAGGGCACGGTCTACACTAAACTCAATATGATCAGAACAGACAGAAATTATTAAATAATGAGAGAAAAGAAAAAATGAATCGCACATCCACTGCTAATGCTATGATCTCATCCCTGCATTTCTAACACAGAACAATATGAAAGAATGCAGTTAGACATTAGAACAGAACCAAAAAAATATTTATTAACAAACATGCCTCTATGGCAACTTTTTAAGTTTGTTATAAACCATAAACACGTCCATCGTTAGTTTGAGGTGCTGTGCCTTCATCTTGGCCATCAGCCTCTGCATTTCTCGCATGCTGGTATCATGTTCACGCTGAATAATATATATATATATATATATATTTTTTTTTTTTTTTCAAACAGCAGTACTGTTAGGATTAGAAAATAAAATAAAATTACTTGCAATTCAGATTACATGGTATAGATATAGAATTATATTGCTATGTGCACATATTTACCCTCTTGATGGGGGTTGGTTACAACATCCTCCTTATTCTCATCATCTGGAGTGGTGGGGGTTCTTGTGGTGGCTGGGAGGGTCCACCGTCTTCCACCTCCACCTCTTGTCCCACATCAGGTGTGCCTGTCACCAGGACCCTCCCAGTAGGCTGCAGCTCCTGGGAGGGTCCTTGCTCATCACCTTTATATGTAGCCATCATATGGCCATCAGGTGGTGGAGGGGCCGCTACATCATCTGAGGGTCCTGCCTGCTTTTCTGAATCCTCATCTGTGGTGTAGACCTCCATCACCACCACATTCAGCACAGGTTTTATCGGTCCTTTCCTCTTTATAGATGGAACGGGAACTCCTGTAATCACAGAATGTTAAGAATTTTGACAAAAAACTCATAAATCATAACAAAGTTAAAGATCCAGAAATTCATATACTGTATGGAGGGATCTGCATGGGATTATGATAAACCACAAAGTGTATTTGCCTCTTTTTGGGGTTATATAACATTCAAAAACCAGTGTTCCAGATGGGTAAAACTAGCCAAATTTACAAGGTAGGATGAAGTAACATGGGATTTGTTAGGAAGGTGTCCTATACGGTATTGTGGCTGGGTTATTGACGGTGTTATGTTGGGTATATAATATTTTGTGTCTGCCGGCGTTACACTATCTGCCAATCCGCATTTTGAAGATCTGCTGCCAGCACACCCTCCCTCCCTGTTGAATTAGTTTTCACGGTCACTTGATTATTAGACGGAGGTCTAAAGTGGCTTGCAGAAATGTGGAGAGAGGACTAGATTTTAATATTCTATTTAAGAAGAGTTTATCGTTGGTATATTCAGTGTTTAAAGGCAGTCTTTCATGTAAAATCATCATATTACAACTAAAAGATAAAGATCTCCCCTAAAATTGCATTTCATTAGTGGTTGTAGCGGATTGCATTCGGCTACAATGGATGTTTCATCTGTACTGTTGAATGTATTTACAATGTTAGGTTTAATTCCCTAATCAGTATGTAACCTGCTGAGCATTCGTCTGGTTGTGCGGTAGAAACACAATGGCTACAATGGATGTCTCATATGGATTGTTGATTGAATTACTTCTCAGACTGAGGGGAGGGGATGTGTTGCCTGTAACTAGTCTGTGATTAAAGAATGGATAATTTTATGTAGGTCTATCCCTTGCATGGGAGAGGGACACAAAAGTAGGATATGTGGCATTAAACAGAGTTCTGCTCCTGATACTGTCTGTCGTCCAGTTATTGGGAAGAGTGATGGGATATTTTTTTGATGGTTTTATTTACTAATGATGTTGTGCTTCCTGTTAGAGATGAGAAGTTCAGCTCTTTTACATGAATCTGTTCATTTGAATCAGTTCATTTAAAAGAACCGATTCATTAATCAAATCTCCAGTTCACTTGCTTAGTCGGCTGGCAAGCAAGTGAACCGAAGCTCAGGTGGTGCACAATGCCCATGCACAGTTGATCGGGAGCAGGATAGGTAATAAGTGTTACATCAGTGGTGACCTGACTGATGACTAGAACAGGAAGGGGGAGCTGGGGGCACTGATTTGGGTGTTATAATGAGTAGTGGGCACTTCTGGAGGTGTTCTATTATATGGAGGGGTGCTTAGGGGCATTATACTTAGTGGAGGGCACTTCTGGAGGTGTTCTATTGTATAGAGGGCACCTAAAGGGCTTTATACTGCTGCAACCTGGTGATTAGACTCAGTGTATTGTTCTAGTGATTCACGATTCTTTTAACTCAAAGAATAAAATGAGTCTATAACTAAGTAGGATCATTTGATTCTTAGACTCAGTGTACAACTCCCTGTACTGTGTGTGACTCAGTGCTTGTGCCTCAGCTCTGATTGGTTGCAGGATGGGGAGGGGCTGTCTCTAGGATCAGATTACACTCCTCCCTGCTGCCAGCGTCTCTGCTATTGCTATCTGACTTAGATGTTTCAAATGGATCAGCTCAGTCAGATGAATCGACTCCTCCGGTTCAGTGAATTGAATCGATTCAAAAGAACGATTTGTTCATGAACCGGACATCACTACTTCCTGCACAAACTACTTGATCCCAAAATAAACCCTTTTAATACCGTCGGACAAAGACTATGTTGCATTATGGCTCCGCTACAGTGGTTTATGTGGTTAATTAACACTGGGGTGTGTGTGTATATATATATATATATATATATATATATCTATAATCCCACGCAAATTACGCGGGGGATGTATGTAATGGTCGGGGCCTTTCAAGAAAATACTGAATGATGTTTGCAGTTTATGTATATATAAACAAAAATATATTTGTGGTCGGATCGTCTATCAGAAAGGTGAACCTAACCTATCTAACCCTATCTACAACAAGCAGTAGAGTTATGCCATAACTGCTGTGGCAGGGCAGCCAAAATGGGGCCAAAAAGAGCAGACCTTAGTTTAGAGTAAATATATACATACCGACAGCCAATTTTGAACGGAAAAGACCTTTCACGATGAAGGTGCGGAATATACCGTATATATCACAGTGACTTCCATATACCTTACCTCTTTGTCATGTGCACCGGTTAACCACTTCAGCCCCACTAGCTTAATCCCCCTTAATGACCAGACCACTTTTTACAATTCTGCACAACACGACTTTCACGGTTTATTGCTCGGTCATACAACTTACCACCCAAATTAATTTTACCTCCTTTTCTTCTCACTAATAGAGCTTTCATTTGGTGGTATTTCATTGCTGCTGACATTTTTACTTTTTTATATTAATCAAAATTGACAACAACAACATTTTTCACTTTCTGTTGTAAAATTTTTCAATTAAAACTACATCTCTATATAAAATTTTCTCTAAATGTATTGTTCTATGTGTCTTTGATTTAAAAAAATGCAATAAGTGTATATTTATTGGTTTGGGTAAAAGTTATAGCGTTTACAAACTATGGTGCAAAAATGTGAATTTACGCACTTTGACTTTCTGAGCACCTGTCATGTTTCCTGAGGTTCTACAATGCCCAGACAGTAGAAACAACCAACAAATGACCCCATTTTGGAAAGTAGACACCCTAAGGTATTCGCTGATGGGCATAGTGAGTTCATGGAAGTTTTTATATTTTGTCACAAGTTAGCGGAAAATGTTTTTTTTTTTTTCTTACAAAGTCTCATATTCCACTAACTTGTGACAAAAAAAAAAATGTTTACATAAACTCACCATACCCCTCACAGAATACCTTTGGGTGTCTTCTTTCCAAAATGGGGTCACTTGTGGGGTATTTATACTGCCCTGGCATTTGAGGGGACCTAAAGCATGATAAGTAGGTTGGAATCCAAATGTGTAAAAAATGCCCTGTGAAATCCTAAAGGTGCTCTTTAGAATTCGGGCCCCTTTGCGCACCTAGGCTGCAAAAAAGTGTCACACATGTGGTATTGCCGTACTCAGAAGAAGTAGGGCAATGTGTTTTGGGGTGTATTTTTACATATTTCATGCTGGGTGAGATAAATATCTCTCTAAAAGACAACTTTTCCCATTTTTTTTAGACAAAGTTGCAATTTGACAGAGATTTATCTCACCCAGCATGGGTATATGTAAAAATACACCCCAAAACACATTGCCCTACTTCTCCTGAGTATGGCAATACCACATGTGTGACACTTTTTTGCAGCCAAAATGTGCAAAGGCGCCTAAATTCCAATGAGTACCTTTTAGGAGGGCATTTTTGGGCATTTGGATTCCAGACTTCTTCTCACGCTTTAGGACCCCTAAAATGCTAGGGCAGTATAAATTCCCCACATGTGACCCCATTTTGGAAAGAAGACACCCAAGGTATTCCGTGAGGGGCATGGCGAGTTCCTAGAATATTCTTTTTTTGGCACAAGTTAGCGGAAAATAATTTTGTAAGAGAAAAAAAAATATATATTTTCCGCTAACTTGTGCCAAAAAAAAAAAATAATATTCTAGGAACTCACCATGCCCCTCACGGAATACCTTGGGGTGTCTTATTTCCAAAATGGGTTCACTTATGGGGTATTTATAATGCCCTGGCATTTTAGGGGCCCTAAAGCGTGAGAAGAATTCTGGAATATAAATGTCTAAAAATTTTTACGAATTTGGATTCCGTGAGGGGTATGGTGATTTCATGTGAGATTTTATTTTTTGTCACAAGTTAGTGGAATATGAGACTTTGTAAGAAAAAAATATATATATTTCCGCTAACTTGTGCTCAAAAAAAAAAATCTTCTATGAACTCTCCATGCCCCTCAAAAGTGATCTTTATAGCGCCGCAGCGATTTTACTGTGTTTTTGCAGTGATCAGAAAAAATTAATGTCTGTCTCTGCGGCGGGGCGGACTGAACGCAAGTGTGCGCACAAAATCAGGCCTGATCGGGTGAACACTTAGTTTTTTGTGGCGCCTATAGAAAATGTCCTATTCTTGTCAGCAATTACAGACAAGAAAAGGCATTTTCTATATAGTTCTGGCAATGTGCGGATCCGCAAAATGCGGAAAGCACATTGCCGGTGTCCGTGTTTTGCAGATCCATGGTGTCCGCGGATCCGCAAAACACTTACGGACGTCTGAATGGAGCCTTACGGGGGATGATCAATGACAGGGGGGTGATCAGGGGTTAATAAGGGGTTAATAAGTGACGGGGGGTGTAGTGTATTGTAGTGTGGTGCTTGGGGCTACTTATTACAGAGCTGCCTGTGTGCTCTGGTGGTCGATCCAAGCAAAAGGGACCACCAGAGGACCAGGTAGCAGGTATATCAGACGTTGTTAACAAAACAGTGTCTGATATACCTTTCAAGGGTTAAAAAAATCACATCTACAGCCTGCCAGCGAATGATCGCCGCTGGCAGGCTGCAGATAAACTTGTTTACCTCCGGATCCTGTGAACGTACGCTCCTGTGTGCGTGCGTTCACAGGAAATCTCGCCTCTCGCGAGATGATGCGCCAACACGTCCAAGAGGAATAACCGGGCTGCCGCCAGGACGCAAATCTGCGTTCCGCGGTCCTGAGGCGGTTAATGCAGATGGTTGATGCTGATGCGATTTAAAGAGTGGCCGATAACCAGAAACTATTTACTCCTATGTTGACTAACAATATATGACCATATAACGAGAAGGTCTGAATCCTGAGAGCTCCAGACTGAAACAAACAATGCTGAATCTGTTGGAAGGGCCTCAATGAACTCTAACCATCCACCAAGGGCCCTGATTGGGCACCGACTGTTCCTGGTGGCAAAATACTTCACCTCTACTTATTCCCCAGGCCACACTTTTTATATATTTTTCTATTAAGGACCCAAAAGTTAGAACATGGCGTATGCCGTCTTACTGTAGTAGTAGATTAAGTGAAATGTGTAAACTCACCAGGCCTGAGGAACCATAAACAGGAATACATGGCTATTTCGATTAACAAGCTAATGTTGCCTGTAATAAGGACAGAATGTACACATAATACCCACAGTTGTGACAGAAAGTAAGCTTAAAGTCGTGATAAACTATGTATGCTGTGCCTGTAGTCGTGATAGGACTTGTCGTGTCTGTAGACATGACAGACTTCATAAAGTCTGCCTTATTACTCTACCTCCTACTGAAAGACGGACCAATACCCAGGACTTAGGCCAGACACCAACACCCTCAGCCCAAGTTTGTAGATGAAGTAAGCATGCCTGGTAGAAGATGATGTCCGCCAATGCAGGCTTGGGATGACTGCTTATAAAGAAAACAATGAAGACCCAACAACCTAGAAAATTAAAGTCAGAGAAAACAATAACGTGAGTGAGACTCTAATGGCACAAACCACACGTGCGAGCGACCATGAGAAAATTGTATTGTGTAGCAACAGATGACCGAGCCATGCGAGCGGGTCTGAAGGCAGAAAAGACATTGAACCTACTTGTTGTGGGACCACGCCTCAAATGGCGGAGTTATGTGTGTAAAATTTAAATGGAGAAGCCATGCGTGAGAGACTCTAATGGTGGAGCCATGCATTAGAGACTCTAATGGCAGAGCCATATGTGTAAAACTAAAACTGAGAAGTCATGCGTGAGAGACTCTAATGGCAGAGTTATATGTGTAACACTAAAACGGAGAAGCCATGCGTGAGAGACTCTAATGGCGGAGTCATATGTATAAAACTAAAATGGAGAAGCCATGAGTGAGAGACTCTAATGGCGGAGCCATGCGTGAGAGGCTCTAATGGCGGAGTCATATGTGTAAAACTAAAACGGAGAAGCCATGCGTGAGACACTCTAATGGCGGAGTCATATGTGTAAAAACTAAATGTAGAAGCCATGCGAGAGAGACTCTAATGGCGGAGTCCTGTGTGTAAAACCTAAACGGAGAAGCCATGCGTGAGCGACTAATGGCGGAGCCATGCGTGCAAGACTAATGGCATTTTTTTTTTTTTATAAAACCACTTATGCAGCACCAGTATGACATGGGGACTCACATAACCATGACCCTCTCCGACAGTGAACTTGGGACCCCTAACGAGTAACATGAAGAACGGTCATCGGGCCCCAAAGCCACGAGGCCCCCCGAAGCCAAGAGACTGAACTGGATGACCTTACAGTGATGATAAGTAATTAAACGTGAGCCAAACCTGATGAAAAATGCATAGACATTATTGATCCAAACCAAGTGTACAACCGAAACATTAACCATCCGCGTACCGTGAAATTGAAACAGATGGGAGAAAAACAAGAGCCAGAGGCATTGCAGTTCGCTAAGAGAAGACCCTTGTCGTGACAAACAAATGAACAACTTGTGAAAACATAGAAGGAACTTACTTCTATTGGCCTAGCAATGAAAAGAATGCAGCTTTAAGTGGAAGCAGAGTATAACACATGATGTAAGAACAAGTGGGTGAATGCAGCTCTGGATATGAGTGGTGCCTAAAACATGGTATGGGCACAGCTCTGAGTATGAGCATAAAGAGCCATGGTATAAAGCAGCCGTATGAATGCAATCTGAAAGTGAGCAGAGTATTAATATAATGCAACCACGTACGCATAAACGCAGCTCTAGTAGTGAATGGCGTATGGGACAAAAATGTAAATGCAGACATGCGGACGTAGCTTTGAAGGTAACAATCCTAACCACAATCATTTGACCATTAGTGCCCAACCCCCTTTGCCCCAGAGCGCCACAAGCCACGGACCGTATAACCACGTCCGATCCTACCGTGAATGCCAGCACTCGCCTGGCACCTTCTGCCATTGCCCAGGCTGCGAACGAACCTCCACATGATGCTGCAGGATTGTTTTTATTTTTATTTTTTTACAATTATGGTCACGACAGCACAACCTCGTATTGGCCTAGGAAAAACATAAACATGGTTGACCATATACCCTGATGCAATGCCAACTGGTGCAGTGCAACTATAAACATAGCACGGAACCGCTGACACATGCTTGCCCATAAAATAATGTTTATATATTAAACACACTTACATACTGTACAATAACATCGGAACTCAATTACAGATGCCTTGACCAAATCTGCTTGTGCCACAGACCACTGATACACATTTACCGACACCTTGCATGTCTGGCGCTAACTGCGGACGTTCGCCCCACATGTAAAACAGGTGACAGTTAAACATGCAACCATTTTTTTATTTAGTTTTTTTGCTCATTCCTGCCTAATTTTAGGCATCTATCATACCAATAACTGCATATTCAGTAGACCCACCCCCCCAAGCTCCGAAACAGCCGGGCAACAATACTAACCACCAACATCCGACTATTAGCGCCCAACCCCCTTCATCCCAGAATACTGCAAATTGTGGACCGCAGTGTGAGTCCTGTGCAGCAAGTTCGATCCTACCTTGAGCGCCAGCATTCGCTGGCACCTATTGCTGTTTACCCAAGCGTGAACGAGCTGCCACACAATGCTGCGTTTTTTTTTTTTTTTCTTTCTTTTTTTTCTTTTAAACGACCATTGATACATGACCCTTCCAAAAACTAAATGAATAAAATATCATCACTTAAACAGAGCGTGCATAGTTTGCATAGTTTGTAGACATGCGTCCTGTATGTAACAGGTATCAGAAAACATGCGACTATACCTATTCTAGGTGCATGCTTACCCGAATAATAATATTCAATAGCCCCCAACAAGCCCCTGAACAGCAAGACAAAATATGCTAACCACAGTCATTTGACCTTTAGCGCCCAACTCTGCTTCGTCCCAGCGTATGACAAGTCGCAAACCGTAATGCAAACAAGTCTGATTCTACCATGAACACCAGCACTCGCCTGGCACTTTCTGCCGTTGCCCAGGCATGAAAAAGCCTCCATATGATGCGTCTGTTTTTTTTTTTAAATCGACCATTAATCCACATTTACCATCACTTAAACACAGCGTGCATAGCTTGAGCCAACTGCAGACATGCGCCCCGCATGTAACCAGGTATCAGAAAACATACAACCAAACCTACTCTAAGCACGTGCTACCCCTATAACTGTATGCAATGGCCCCACCAGGCCTCTTAATAGCCGGACAAACAATACTAATAACCATCGTTCGACCATTAGCGCCCAAACTTTGCTTCATCCAGAGAGCTACATGTCGCAAACTGCAGCATGGGTCCCGTACAAACAACTCCGATCCTACCATGAATACCAGCGCCCTCCTGAGACATTCTTCTGTCGCCCAGCCGTAGAGCTGACTCAGAGGAAGTGAAATAAGCTGAATCGGAGGCAGCCTGGGCCCACAGGTGCCTATAAATAGCCTAGTAATCAGCCAGCCCGGGCCCACAGGTGCCTATAAATAGTCTAGTAATCAGCCAGCCTGGGCCCACAGGTGCCTATAATTAGCCTTGTAATCAGCCTCCCCTCCCACAAATGCAGCAATAGCTTGCTTTATATATATATATATATATATATATATATATATAAATATATGTGTGTATCTGTGAAACATATGAAATCATGATGTCGGTGACATCATACATCTGTACCACACTGTGTGTATAACTATATATATATACAATTTCAGCGAGGTAGAGATGTATGATGTAAGCGGATGATTTTATACGTGTCACATACATACGTGTCACACAGGGTATTAAGTAATCATTTATAAAAGGGATGAAATACGGATGTAGTAAATTTAACACACATGCTTTAGGAGACATGTTATGTAAACAAAATGCAATTAAATGTGTTACACTATTTTTTTTTAATGGCTTTTGTTTCAAGATAATGCAATGAGTTAAGAGGTTGTGTGTTATCCCAACTACATCTGTACAGAGCAGCATAACTGAATATATACATTACATAGTATTGTAGAAAGACATACAAAAGTCATGTAAATATTGTACCTGGACATAATCGTTCGCTCATCTCCTTTACAAGATTGGGCTTAAACCTCTTTAGATCGCACCACTTCTTCTGTAGTTCTTGATCTTTGTGCCACATGGAGAATTTTATACATTACTCCGCACGGAGAGACCTCAGGATGGCCCGCTTCTCCTATCTCTTCTTGGTAAGAGCGTATCCCTGCACCAACAAACGCTGCAAGCATATAATTCCAATTTTTTACATTCAAAGTTTTAAAACATATGTCCTCAACAAACCAGCAAAGAGTACTTAAGTCTTTAAAGGGGAAATATTAGATTGAATGTTGCCGTTATAAGATCGGATTGTATTGTGATTATATGTGTGTGGGGTCTGAGTGAGCAATCAGATATTGGCCAGCTAAGCTGCGATGTACTTGTCTAGTGAAATGACGGTACGGTATTGGGTGTACAGCTGGTTTACAGCACCGTGGTGCTCCCTGGGTAACGCTAAATAAACCAGCAAATACGGTGAGACAAAGAAAGCTCATGGACATAACATATAATCTAAATATACAGTCATGTGAAAAAATTAGGACACCCTTTGAAAGCATGTGGTTTTTTGTAACATTTTTAATAAAAGGTTATTTCATCTCCGTTTCAACAATACAGAGAGATTAAAGTAATCCAACTAAACAAAGAAAACTGAAGAAAAGTCTTTTCAAGATCTTCTGTAAATGTCATTCTACAAAAATGCCTATTCTAACTGAGGAAAAAGATAGGACACCCTCACATGTATTCCCTCTTAAATTGGCTCAGATCTCACACAGGTATATCACACCAGGTGCACATAATTAGTAGATCGTTACTCTGCATGTTGAATGAGGCTTGCCCTATTTAAACCTCAGACATTTAGTTTGGTGTGCTCCTGACTGTTGAAGTGAGAGTGAGCACCATGGTGAGAGCAAAAGAGCTGTCAGAGGACTTCAGAAAAAAGATTGTAGCAGCCTATGAGTCTGGGAAGGGATTTAAAAAGATCTCAAAAGATTTTGAAATCAGCCATTCCACTGTCCGGAAGATAGTCTACAAGTGGAGGGCTTTCAAAACAACTGCCAACATGCCCAGGACTGGTCGCCCCAGCAAGTTCACCCCAAGAGCAGACCGCAAGATGCTAAAAGAGGTCTCCAAAAACCCTAAAGTGTCATCTCGAGAACTACAGCAGGCTCTGGCTACTGTTGATGTAGAAGTACATGCCTCTACAATCAGAAAGAGACTGTACAAGTTTAACTTGCATGGGAGGTGTGCAAGGAGGAAACCTTTGCTTTCCAAGAGAAACATCGAGGCCAGACTGACATTTGCCAGAGATAAAGTTGACAAAGACCAGGACTTCTGGAATAATGTTCTTTGGACAGATGAGTCCAAAATTGAATTATTTGGACACAACAGCAGAGGACATGTTTGGCGTAAACCAAACACAGCATTCCAAGAAAAGAACCTCATACCAACTGTGAAGCATGGAGGTGGAAGTGTCATGGTTTGGGGCTGCTTTGCTGCAGCAGGACCTGGTCAGCTCACCATCATAGAATCCACGATGAATTCTACTGTGTATCAGAAGGTGCTTGAAGAACATGTGAGACCATCAGTTAGAAAATTAAAGCTGAAGCGGAACTGGACCATGCAACATGACAATGACCCAAAACATATTAGTAAATCAACCAAAGATTGGCTGAAAAAGAAGAAATGGAGAGTCCTGGAATGGCCAAGTCAAAGTCCAGATTTGAATCCCATTGAGATGCTGTGGGGTGACTTGAAAAGGGCTGTACGTGCAAGAAACCCCTCAAACATCTCACAGCTGAAAAAGTTCTGCATTGAGGAGTGGGGTAAAATTTCCTCAGACCGATGTCGAAGACTGGTAGATGGCTACAAGAACCGTCTCACTGCAGTTATTTCAGCCAAAGGAGGTAACACTCGCTATTAGGGGCAAGGGTGTCCTATCTTTTTCCTCAGTTAGAATAGGCATTTTTGTAGAATGACATTTACAGAAGATCTTGAAAAGACTTTTCTTCAGTTTTCTTTGTTTAGTTGGATTACTTTAATCTCTCTGTATTGTTGAAACGGAGATGAAATAACCTTTTATTAAAAATGTTACAAAAAACCACATGCTTTCAAAGGGTGTCCTAATTTTTTCACATGACTGTATATTGTGTGTGTATGGTATATAGTGTATGGTACCGTATATAGTGTGTGATATATATTGAGTGACAGGAAAATGGACGTGCTATGTGCATGTGATAGAAATGTATCTGTTGTCCATACATACATGCTACAAACATAGTGCTGTTAAGTAACAAGAATACTTAGTGCACCAATCTGTATAATCTACTCTTACCATAAAAATAAAAATAAATCAAGAAAAAAAAATTGTATTCATATAGAAAATATTTGTACTCGATCTACAAATAATAATTGTTCTGACATATAGATGATATAATATTACTTACGACTATCACAATTTCATCCTCGGCTTTTATAAAGCAGTGTCTTATGATTTTTGCAGAGCACATTGTACTGTCCGCCAGTGTCTGGAGACTGTCTGGAAATACTTTGAAAAAACGTTATTGTTGCAAAGTAAATGACGTCATGCGGTCGGGCACACTCTAGGACAGGGGTAGGCAACCTCCGGCACTCCAGATGTTGTAAAACTACAACTCCCAGCATGCATACTTCCTCTGCATCTTTTAGAACTCTCACAGAAATGAATGGAGCATGCTGGGAATTGTAGTTTTGCCACAGCTGGACTGCCGGAGGTTGCTGACCCCTGCTCTAGGACATATTACCTTTACAATTTTTCAGTTTAAATCGTGAACTCAAACTATTCAAGATTCTTGGTTTAAAATATGATGAATATTCTAAAAAAACGAATACACAGCAATATAGCAAATATATTTGTTATTTAGAATATTTGTAATATTTTGTCCATCTGAAAACGTGATTCCTTTCAGTTGCTTGTGGGCCAATGACTCATTGAACCACAAGCAAGAAGCAGGGAGAAATCATATTTTTAGATGGAAAAAAATTATAATAACAAAAGTTGAATATTCAATATCGCAAATATATAGCACTATATTCAAAATATTTGCAAAATCTTGATGTTGCGATATTCGAGATAAAAATGTGTTATTTGAATATTCACGCTCTACACTACTTTTAAGTTGCATTACTTAAATAAATTAACTTTACACGATATTCAAATTTTTTGAGTTTCACCTGTATGCCTGTAGATGAAAATCTTTCCACTTTACATAAGTTGCACTCATTGTAAAACACAAACAGAACTCTCTCCCCCTTCCCCTCCCTCCCTACAGAAAAAAACTTAACATTTCTACTTTATTAATTCACTAATAAATATATATCCCCAAACTATCTGTGTATCACCTTAAAATGGATGACATGTCTGTAATTGGTGTCCAAAGTAGGTCGCCTAAACTTTGTTTCAGAAGAATTTTTGTAAAATTTGTGACACATCCAATTGGTTTAAAAACATTTCTGACTTTGTACATACTGTAGTATTACATTTGTCTATTTTATTGTACAGCTTCACATTTTCACCTAATTTCTTATTGCACTAGAACTGTGATATATTATAGCGTTCACACTTAAAACAAATCTGTCACCAGAGACATCCCTATCAAACTGTTTACATAGGCACATAGCTGTGGTTCACATGATTAAAATACAGTTTGTCTTTTATTGATCCGATGCTCCGTTCCCAACTATAGATACTTTTTCTTACTATGCAAATTAGGCCCTTGGTTCAATGAGGGTGTCGCCATTGCTCTCGTTGCACTCAAGCTCCACTCCTTTCTATGTTCAACCTTCCTTCATGACTTTGATTGACAGGGCCAGACAGTGGAAAAGCAGCAAGGAAGGTGATGACCACAGAAAGGAGCGGAGCATGGGTGCAGCAAGAGCAATGGTGATATTCTCATTGCACTAAATGATTAATTTGCTTAGTAAGAAAAAGTATCACAAGTCGGGAATAGGGATTTGGATCAACAAAAGAAAAGCTGTGCTTTACTCGGGTAAATCACATCTACAGCCAGGTCCATAAATATTGGGACATCAACACAATTCTAACATTTTTGGCTTTATGCGCCACCTCAATGGATTTGAAATTAAACGAACAAGATGTGCTTTAACTGCAGACTGTCAGCTTTAATTTGAGGGTATTTACATCCAAATCAGGTAAACGGTGTAGGAATTACAAAGGATTTGCAAGTATTAAAAAGTGAAAGTTTGATTTATGATTATTATTCTGTCCCATTACTTTTGGTCCCTTAACAAGTGGGAGGCACATATGCAAACTGTTGTAATTCCTACACCGTTCACCTGATTTGGATGTAAATACTCTCAAATTAGACCTGACTGTATGTGTCTATGCAAAAAGTATGAATGAATTGAACAGTTTGAACATTTCTGAAACTATAAGTCAGTTTCATTCACCTGAATGGGCTTGTTTCAGCAGGATGCATATGGATTTCAGCAAGCCCCATTCAGGTGAATGGAAATTATAAATGCAATGTGTAAAGGTGATCTTATTATGCTGCTGGTCTTAACTAGGCACTGTTGTAAGCTTTTAGTGTGATTGTACCTTCTAGGTGATGGCTGGGTCCGGTTTAAATAATAATGATAATCTATTCACACAACTCATTGTAAAAATATAAAAGGGTCTGCTTTAACCACTTCACATCGGGACCATTTTCCCCCTCCCTGACCAGGCCTAATTTTGCAAAACTGACATGTCACTTTATGTGGCAATAGCTTTGGAACACTTTTACTTATCCAAGCCATTCAGAGATTGTTTTCTCGTGACACATTGTACTTCATGATATTTTTCAACTTTATTTATGAAAAAATCCCAAATTTACCCAAAATTTTTAAACATTTGCAATTTTCAAAATTTCAATTTTGCTGCTTTTAAAACAGAAAGTGATACCTCATTCATTATTTATTACTTCACATTCCCCATATTTCTACTTTATGTTGACATCATTTTGTAAATGTTATTTTATTTTATATTTTTTTAGGACATTAGAAGGCTTTGAATTTTAGAAGCAATTCCTAAAATTTTTAAGAAAATTTCCAAAACCCACTTTTTAAGTCTTTGTGGGACTTACATAGTAGATACCCCCATAAATGACCCCATTGTAGAAACAACACCCCCCAAGTTACTTAAAACTGATTTTACTAACTTTGTTAACCCTTGGTGTTCCACAAGAATTAAAGGAAAAGGAAGATCACATTTTTAAATTTCACTTTTTTGGCAGATTTTCCATTTTAATCCATTTTTCTTCTTCTTTAACACATTGAGGGATAACAGCCAAACAAAACTCAATATTTATTACCCTGTTTTGTGGTTGACAAAGTTTTTGGAAGGCAGCATTTGCTGAACTGGTTTTTAGATGTCATGTCCCATTTGAAACCCCCAGATGCACCCTTACATTAGGAACTCCCGAAAAGTGACCCAATTTTGGAAACTAGGGGAAAAGGTGCCAGTTTTATTGGTACTATTTTGGGGTACATATGATTTTTAATTGCTCTATATTACATTTTTTGTGAAGCAAGGAAACCACAAAATGGCTGTTTTGGCACAGTTTTTTTAATGACATTCATCTGACAGAGTAGATATGTGCTATTTTTATAGAGCAGGTTGTTACGGATGCAATGATATCAAATATGTATAATTTCTTTGTTTGTCTCAGTTTTACATAATAAAGCATTTTCGAAAAAAAAAATGTTTTTGTGTCTCCATTTTCTGAACACTATATTTTTTATTTTTATGCTGATCGTCTTGTGCAGGGGCTTTTTATTTGCAGGAAGAGTTGATGTTTTTATTGGTACCATTTTTGGGTACTTATGATTTTTTGATCTTTCATTATAACACTTTATGGGGCAAGGTGACCAAAAAAATTGTTGTTTTAGCACAGTTTTTATTTATTTATTTTTATAGTGTTCACCTGAGGGTGAACATTTTATAGAGCAGATTGTTAAGGCAATATCTAATATGTATACTTTTTCTTATTTAATTTTTACACAATAATAACATTTTGAAACATAAAAAAAAATATGTTTTAGTGTCTCCATATTCTGAGAGCCATAGCTTTTTTTTTTTTTTTTTTGACCAATTGTCTTAGTTAGGAACTCATTTTTTTGTGGACTGAGGTGACATTTAGATTGGTACTATTTTGGAGGGAATATGCCTTTTTGATCGTTTGGTGTTGCACTTTATGTGATGTTAGGTGACAAAAAATAACATTTTTTTTTTTTTAGGGTGTTAACCCGAGGGGTTATGCCATGTGATATTTTTATAGAGCTTGTTGTTACAGATACAGAAATACCTAATATGTATACTTTTTTTTATTTCACTTAAACACAATAATTGCATTTTTGAAACAAAAAAAGATGTTTTAATGTTCTGAGAGCTATAGTTTTTAATTTTTTTAGCAAATTTCTTATGTAGGGGCTCATTTTTTGCGGTATAAGGTAACAGTTTTATTGGTACCATTTTGTGGGACATATGCCCTTTTGATCACTTGGCACTTTTTGTGATGTAAGGTGAAAAAAAATGACTTTTTTGACACAGTTTATTTTTTAATGGTGTTTATCAGACTGGGTGGATCATGTGATATATTTATAGAGCCAACCATCACGAACGTGGCAATACCAAATATGTCTTTTTTTTTTTTTCTATTTTTAAAATTTTATTTTAATTCCTTGGGGAATTTATTTATTTATTTTGTAAACACTTTATTAATATTATTATTATTTTTATTTTACACTTTGCACCCCCCATAAGGTCATACAAGACCTCTGAGGGACATTTAACTTCACTTTTTTCCCCCCCCCCACTATTGTTTCTCCTGTAACTGTCATAGGAGCCCCAGTTACAGGGAAAATACACCCCCCAGAGAGGCTGTACAGCACTATACAAGGCTGTACAGCCTCAGTACAGGTGTGATCAAGGTCTGGAGAAGACCCGACAGCTCCTGCACTCTCCCGGCCCCGGCCGTCACATGACCACCAGGCCGGGACAGTAAGCAAATAGAGCTTCCTGATCTGTACAGTGATTTAGAAGGCAGGGACATCTGGGAACTGTCCCTGCCTTCTCTCTGGGTTTCCCTGCTGTCACTGACAGTGGGCAACCTGCTCTGCAGTTACACAATTAGCGTGCAGCTTCCATCTCTGAATGGATGTTCAGAAACATTCATTCAGAGATAGAGATCCACCTCCCATATGTTTAAAGTCAACGGGCAGCCGGTAGGTGGTTAAAGGGAACCTGTCACCGTGTTCTGACATATAAAGCAAAATGTACCTTAATGCTTGTTTACCCTGATAGTTCCCAGTAATCGATCCATAATCTTCTCTGGACTAACCTGTCCTATTTTGGGGGCCTATACTGCTTTCCCACATTTTATGCTAATTAGCAGAAAAGAGTCATATCTTACATGCTTAACCAGAGAAGAGTCATATTTTCTCTGAGTCAAACACCCCTATAGATAAAATCTTGCGCATGCGCAGTATTAATTTCAGGCAGAACTAAGTTGCATAAGTATTGCAACGCTACCATGTGATGTACGTAGCGCCCTCCGTAAAGCGCACTCCTTATTTACTTCTGCACGTAGTGCCCTGAGGGGCAGGGGACATACACTAAGCTAGCTGATTGGTCTTTCATAAAAAGGACAATTGCACATGTGCGTGATTTCAGACGAGATTACAAGCAGTCGAGGGCAGAAATTGGCTGTCAATCAAAGTCTAGGGGAGGGAAATAGGCTATGATGGTGTGAGGGAAAGGAATTAGTTATGCTAATAAGCATAACAACGGGAAAGCATTATATGGTGATAAAATAGGACAGGTTAGTCCTGAGAAGATTATGGATCGATCGCTGGGAACTATCAGGGTAATCAAGCATTAAGGTACATTTGGTTTTATATGTCAGAACATGGTGACAGGTTCCCTTTAAGATTGGGAAAAAAAGGATTTACTATCTTTCTAGAAACAGTACCACTCATGCCCCTAGGTGGTGTCTAGTATTGCTAATCATCTCTATTAAGTGAATTGGGCTAAATTGCAATACTAGACACATAACATTGACAAGCAGACCCTTTTGTCTAGACTTGAATAAGCCTTTTAAGTTGTATTATTATACAGTAGTACGTGTTTAGAGAATTATCATGATGAGATGAACATGTGGATGTACATTTTATTTTTTTCATAGATCATAAATCAAAAATTGTGTGGAGATGGTATCCAAATATAAGCTGAATCTTCCTCTTTGTTGAAAATGCATTGATAGATGCACTGATTTACAAGACAAGTAGCAACATCACACAGACTTGAATTATGTATTTCTTTGTTCTATTCAAGAAACGTTTCAAATGAATGTTGTATACCAATCCATGAATTCTTTTCCAAAGTGATTAGAAATGTTTATTACCCATGGGTAAATGAAACCACAAAAACATATTATTGAAAATGCACCAGCACTAATTGGTATTAACGTGGCCAAATAGCACCAAGCATAATTAAGTGACTCTATAATTGATTTGCTAAGGATTTCACCATTGTGCATTGGTTAGACGTTTCCTTCAGTAACATACCAAGTCTGTAATATTCATCCTTGTGCCATATCATCAATTCCAAAAGGCTTGGTTTCATTATTTTTCTCCCTGCATTTATCCGTCGGGCTGTTTACTTTAAGGAATTAGATTTTGAGAAGGCTTTGCTCCCCGAGGCAAGCAGGAAATTCTAATAAATATGTAAATAGTAAATATCTTGGCTTCTACTTTTGGCAGACTGTCTCTCTGCCACCCTATGCTGTAGTTACAATGCGGCAGCTCACTAACGCTTTGTTTTAGTTTTTATTTAACCATTTACTTGTTTGTGTGTGAAAAGAAGCTAAAAAGAGGCACAGTTTAATGTATGATATGTTTTTATTGATATTATTTGAAATAAACTGGCTTATGCACATGGCTGAATTATGATTACGTGCATGGGCCCGGAAACTGTTATTGGATACCAGCCTGTAAGATTGGGAAAGGCTTTCATGTTCTTACGGGACAGGTGTGGCACTTAATATGCAGCCCCTGTGCATGCAAGCTCTCTGACATGTGCACCAAACTTTAGTGGCAGAACTGGCTACAGTAGGCCTATATCTAAAGGCTAATGAGGTTCAGATGCATTTTTTTCTGTAGCGTGCATGTTAAATGCTCCCCTTGGATAGAGCTACAGAATGTGTTATTAGTCATTTAGATGTCTAAACAAAGGTTTTATTTCCATAGGCATGACTTTATACTGATCTCTGCTGTATTTAAAGGAATAGTACATGCAAAAATGATACACTGTGTCATACCTAGTGCATGCATACCTGATGGGGTCACTGCATGTCTTTATAACCTTAAAGACAAAACTAAAACCTGTCTAAATATGCACATGAAGAAATGGGAGTCAGATTTACAGTATCCGATATCGATTGAGGAATGTGGCAATTCATACAGTTGTATATACAAACCACTTTGCAGTGTCACTACACTCCAGATAAGATACACCATACTGTATGGTTCCATCTTGTATTAATTATGCTGGAGACATTGTGGTCACATGGAAAATTTGCTTCACATACTTTGGGGGGGGGGGGGGGGTGCATTTCATCACTGTGGACTGCTACAGAACAAATCATTTATATACATGCACAGACTCCTATATCTCTCATACCAAAATTTGCCTTATTAATAGGTATAGACAGGGCCGTCTTTAACAAGGGGCAAAAGGGGCAGCTGCTCTGACCCCAGTTGCTCCTGGGGGGCCCAAGGCAGCTGCCTCTTGAGCCCTGTTGGCCACTGCCCCGGGTGTCAGGCTGTCAGCTACACAGGGGGGTGCTGCCATGCCATGCCTGCCTGCCTGCCTGCCGTCACTCCAGGCAGAGAACTGTGAGAACTGTGATTCTCTTAAGGACCTTAGATGACATCATCACCATGTGACCAGTAACCTAGCAATATTACTGGTGACATGGCTATGAGGTCATCTAAGGTCCTGTCTACCAGGAGTGTTGCTGCAGGAGAAGTTTGCCTTAACTATGAAGCTTTTTTTGTGATGATTACATCAGGAAAAGGTGACAGGGGCTGTTATACTAATATACTGTAAGCTACTGTATACTGTGGGGGGCTGTATACTGTGGGGTGCTGTATACTGTGGAGGGCTGTATACTGTGGGGGGCTGTATACTGTGGGGTTCTATATACTGTGGGGGGCTGTATACTGTGGTGTGCTATACTGCTTTACTGTATACTATGGTGTGTTGTATACTGTGGGGGCTGTATACTGTGGTGTGCTATACCGCTATACTGTATACTATGGGGTGCTGTATACTGGGTGCTATACTGCTCTACTGTATACTATGGAGTGCTGTATACTGTGGGGTGCTGTATTCTGTATAGTTTGGGGTGCTGTATACTGCATTCCGTAAGGTGCTGTATACTGTGGTGAGCTGTATATTGTGGGGTGCTATACTGCTTTACTGTATACTGTGGGGAGCTGTACATTGTGGGGGGCTGTATACTGGGGGGTCTGTATACTGTGGGGGGCTGTATACCATTGGGTTGCTGTATACTGTGGGGTGCTATACCGCTTTACTGTATACTGTGGGGAGCTGTATATTGTGGAGTGCTATACCATGGGGTGCTATACTGCTCTACTGCTCTACTGTATACTGTGCGGTGCTGTATACCGGTGGGTTGCTGTATACTGTGGGGTGCTATACTGATTTACTGTATACTGTGGGGTGCTGTATATTGTGGAGTGCTATACTACTTTATTGTATACTGTGGGGTGCTGTATATTGTGGGGGGCTGTATTCTGTGGGGTGCTATATACTGTATAGTGTGGGGTGCTGTATAGTGTGGGGTGCTATACTGCATACTGTGGGGTCCTGTATACTATAGGGTGCTATACTGCATACTGTGGGGTGCTGGGGTGCACTGTAACACTAGGGTGAGCCGCTCCCGGTCTCCTTCCTGAACTGCAGAGCGGTGCCCACTTCCAGCTGCCCAGAGCACTGATCCTGAGCCGCTGGAGTATTCAGAACTGGAAGTATTTACAGTCATTCACTGGACTCTACCAGGTGTGTGGATTTTTTTATATTTTTTTTGTGTGTGTGTTCTGGTGGAGGGCGTGATTGCATGCTAGGGTGAAGGCGGGATCCAGGGGGCCCAAGTACATTTTTGCCCAGGGTCCAATCATTATTAAAGACGGCCCTGGGTATAAATCATCTCCTGGTGATCTCTAGATCTATATAAGCAAACCTGCTAATGGCCACAAAACTAGTCCTGTACATGTATGTATGAGAAGATGTTAGACTGTCAATAAACACATTCTCTAAATTCTAACTGGTTTGGAATCCTTGGATTAGCAGCTCCCATTTCTCAAAGTGATTACTTTTGCCTACCTAGACAGCAGGAATCTACAGTAATAGTTGTATCTGTAACTATATTTAATCTTTCAATTTAGATTTGCTTCCTTTGTGTTTTTTTGTTTTTTTTTTACTTTTCTTTGAATATAATATGTACTGCAGAGATTTTAACCTACTATGATTCTGATGAGACATGGAATTTATTGTGAATATGAACAATGATCTCTGCAAACATTTTGTTATTGGTTTATTTATGTTCAATAAAATAAAACATTTATCTAGAAAAAAATAAATGTCTGGGACTGAAGCAATAAACCACTTGTTTAGGAATAGACAAACGACAATTTATTTACCGTATTTATCGGCGTATAACACGCACTTTTTCCCCCTGAAAATAGGGGGCAAATGATGTATGCGTGTTATACGCCGATATAATGTTAAGAAGCCATGTTTTTACATACCTGCCGCAGCTCCCTCCTCATGCGCCGCCTGTCCCAGCTCCCTCTGTCATGCGGCGCCTGCCCCTGCTCACTCTGTCATGCGCCGCTTGCCTGTTCATTCATAAAGTGAGATAAGCAGGCAGGCGGCGCATGAGGCGGGAGCTGGGGCAGGCGGCGCATGAGGAGGGAGCTGGGGCAGGCAGCGCATCAGGAGGGAGCTGAGACAGGCGGAGCATGACCGAGGGAGATGCCGGTCTGCACCGTCTTAATGTTATACCTCCGGTACTACAGTAAGTACCGTACAATTAGATATAGAGTCAGATTGAATGTTTAACAGTTGCGGGGCCCGGTGTATTAGAGTAGAGTCACTGCACCGGGCCCCGCCATGATTGTTCCCGCCTCCTCTCTCCACACTTATCCATCTGATGGGGGATCTGTAGATGACACTTATGGGGATCTGTGGATGACATAAGTGTCATCTACAGAGCCCCATAAGTGTCATCCTTTTACATTATTTACCTTATAAGGGGTATTAATATTAATAAAAAAAAGTTCTGAGCTACCCTTTTTTTCCTGAAATTTCCCTCTTAAAATGAAGGTGCGTGTTATACGCCTGTGCGTGTTATATGCCGATAAATACGGTAGTTATAGTTATATAGTTATATAGTTTTGATTGAAGCATTCCTTGAAATGGACACCTCCATCAGAATGATTTTTTAACACAATACTCATAAACAACAATATATTTTAGAATTTTTGGCTGTTTTATCTTTTTTATTTACAAATTACCAAGCAATTAAAAAATGAATACAACATATTGTAATTCTGTAGCAGTGAGGAAACCCGGGCTGAGGGCAGTGAAAGACCAAGCTATGAGGGAAAACATACACAGCACAGACTACTCATGGATGTGTAGAATCACATGACCTTACATCTCCTGCCATTTTGTGGATGACAGTGACTTACTGTAGAATGAAAAGCCATTTGTAAAGCAGGGGGAATGGCTTTCTGGACAAAAAAAAGGTAAATCATTTCAATAAATATATATTGGTAATAGAGGTGAATTAATAAATTCATGCAAGACAATTAATTTATCAAACAGAATTTTGAGCAGCCGTGGGCATGCAAAAGTGTAGCGGCACATGCATGGTCCTCATCTGTGATGCTCTGGTAGCAGCAGCAGGGTATCTACACTTGTGTCGCTTCTCTGAACAATGGCTCTGGTGTGAGATTGCCTGGGCCAGGTGACATGTTTGGCCCTGTCAATCAAGAGGGAGCCTCTTGAGCATTGGGGGCTACTCCTCGCTGCTAAAGAAGTCTATTTGATGAACTTATACAAAATGATTTGCTTATCTAGAATTAGTAAGTTATTATTTGTGCTGTCAGCCACACATTAGGAAAGATTCAGCTAGAAATGAGAAAATTATTTCTAACTGAGTCAGATTTGACCTAAATTTAGCAAAGCAAATTGAGTTCCCAATATAATCCAAAGTCTTGGTGATTCAACTTGGGCAAATTTTGAGGAGAGAGAAAAAAAAAGTATGAACAAGAGAAATCATTTTAGAAAATGAGGAAGAAAGTGAGAGACTAAGGACAAAAAATAAGTCCTAGGAGATCTCAGAGTTTCATACACACATTCTGCAGCCAATTGGAGTTATTTTGACTCAGGTACAACTAATTTGAACCGGAATCAAATCGGTTGACTGATTCAGTCAATTCTTTAGATTCAACATAAAGTTGACCCAACCACTTAAATTAAGACTGTCGGCCATGCTAAAAGTAATAATACATTGGGTAATAAAAAAAAATCCATAACACCACCCTGTGTAGATAAATAAACAGAAGCATTAGTCAATGTGAACTCACAAGTGCAATCCCTCCAGGCTGTAGGTTATTGGGCCCATATAAATCCAAAGGCATAGAATGAGGCAACACTCCAAATCAGTGAAAAATGGTGGACCCTTTATTCATCCCACTTGCAATGTTTCAGCCCAACACAATGAGGCTTTTCTCAAGCAGTGTAACATGTACAAGCAGCAGCTATATATAGTGTCAAAGGTAGGAGGAAACAAACAAGATGCTTCATACCAATCAAAGGATAATCCTATAGTTATCTCCAAAAGTAAACAAACTTGTGTATGTGACAAAATATTCACAGTGTAAAATCAGCAATTAGTTACCAAATACATAAACAGTTCGATATGATATTAAATATCCATATAGTAAAAGTCAAAATTCTCTATTATGAAGCAACTTCATACTATTCTGGAATCAGCCTTAGCATGAGATATCCAGGATCTGCTTGAATTTTTGTGGATTGAGCATCCTAAAACCCCTTTACTTTATGTATTACCGAGGATTCACAAATCATTAGACAAACCACCTGGTAGACCTATTGTTTCGGGGAGGGAATCTATTTTTTTAATATAGCTATTTTCTTTAGATAAAGTATTGTGTAAATTTGCCATGGAGGCATGTTCATACATTAGAGACACTAATAATTTCCTTTCAATATTATCTACCATTAGGATTGATTCTCCTATCATTCTGGCTTTCTTTGATATGGTAAGCCTCTATACCTCGATCGATCATGGTCAGGGTCTAGAGGCTATTTAAAAATGTTTATTGAGAACTTCAAGCGGAGTGCAATCAATTCCAATTTTTTTCTTAGAGATCATATTATATGGAAATTATTTTGTATTTAAAAATGAATACTATACTCAATTACTGGGTACCACAATGGGGTCCAATGTGGCCCCAATGTATGCAAGCATTTATGTGGCATATTTTGAGGAGGAGTTTGTCTATGCGCGAAGTACTGGAGTGGTGGCGATACATAGACAATATCTTCCTTATTAGGAAAGGGCCTGAGCAAGATTTGGACAATTTCCCATGAGGTGGTCCAATTTCTGGACACGTCAGTATAGGTGGGAGATAAGGGTTTGATTACTGATTTATACATCAAACCAACTGACTGTAATAATTCCCTACCTTTTATCCAGTTTCTGAGAACTAGTCGGATTGTACAGGAGAACAATAACCAAGACCGTAGATTAAACAATATTGCGATTAGATTTCAAGGTAGGGGTCACGCAAAAAAACTTGTCAAGTTTCATAGAGATAGAGTCAGCTCACTCTCAGGGAATGAACCGCCATCTGGGAGACAAAACAGTACCACTGCAGGTAATTGCATTCCTTTTATTTCAACATACACAGAGTAAAGCAGAGAAATAGCTAAAATTATTTGTAAGCATTGGTACACTTTATCGAATAGTTTGCCACATATTTTAGAACTACAGAACATCTCTCTTATGTCATATCGGAGGGCTAGCAACCTTAAAGATAAACTAGTCAATGCTGAATGTACACAACATCTAGAAAGGACACAAAATTACATTTCAAAGAAAAAGTGTGGTTGCTACTGTTGCCTATCCTGCATAAACTGCTTTTCATGTTGAAAGGTGATAAATTCACTAACCCGATTACTGGGGAAGTTTTCGCTGACCTAACCAAAAGAAGTCCCATTTCACATCTGGCATGTAAAAGCATTAGTGTTCATTAGAATCCCATGTACATCACCAGGAACAATAGCAGTATGCAGGACAGGGGAATCTAAGGGAAACAATGGAAGAATGAAAACCACAATGCATATAAACTGTTGGCGATTGACACCAGACATCTCATATTTTGTGAAAGGTCTCTAGTCTATTCCTATTCTTATGAACTATGCGCTCAGATGATATCACAGTGTATATAAGGTTACTCCACTGAGGAATGGAACGGGAGCATATTTTTATCCATCTTAGCGCCATTGCCTTCTGGGCTACAAACAGGGTCCTATATAAGAGCATTGGATCATGTAACTGGACCTAATCTATAAGATCCAAAAGACAAGTTCAGATATTGTTGGACACTGGGCAAACTAATACAGTAGATAGTAAATATACTGTCCTCATACACGTTAGCACGGTGTGTATTCGGTGCGACTGTTAGGAGACTGTTGCGATATCCGTAAGTAGGCTCTGCGTGGATAATGGTGGGCTCCGTATAGTCAGATATTCAGTGCGACTGTTAGGAGACTGTTGCGATATCCGCATGCAGGCTCCACGTGGATAATGGCGGCTCCGTCAGTCTGATCTTCAGAGCTTGTTCTCAGCAGTCATTTCACTGCTGTCTTTGGCAGCTATTCACTGAGCTTGTTCTCAGCAGTCGTTTCACTGCTGTCTTTGGCAGCTATTCACTGAGCTTGTTCTCAGCAGTCGTTTCACTATTCTGTCCTCATACACGTTAGCACGGTGTGTAATCTGACATGTAGCTAAACCTTTTGTCCTCTGAGAGAAAAGAGACTGTTCCGCTTTAAGGTTCTCTTTATTGCTCGTAGACTGACAGGAAAGGTGAAACTACAGAATAAACAGTAGTATTTTAGAACATAAATACCATGGTACATGGCATAAAACACAGAATAATCTGCTATACATTCAGTATATGCGATAATACAATGATAGTGAGCTATCAGATACAATAAACATAATAAACTGCAGTAAATGACACATAGATAGTGCTCTTACCGACTATGCTCAAAAACAGGCTAAATAACAGATGATGTGGCAGGAAACCCAGTGAGAGTGCATGGCTCCTAAGACATAAGATGGTGGCTGCTTGCTGTACCAGCACAAGACTAGCAAGAACCAGGAACTACCCACAATGCTCTGGGACTCCCATAATGCATAGAGAAAAACAGGCTGGGTGAAATCCCTAAACTCATCAATAGATGGTGCTGTTACCACACAATGTAATGCAAATGAATTACAACACAGTTAGGCTACTTTCACACTTGCGGCAGGACGGATCCGACAGGCTGTTCACCCTGTCGGATCCGTCCTGCTGCTATTTTGCGGTGCCGCTGGACCGACGCTCCGTCCCCATTGACTATAATGGGGATGGGGGCGGAGCTCCGTCGCAGCACGGTGGTGCACGGCAAAAGGCCGCCGGACTAAAATTACTGCATGTCAGGCTTTTTAGTCTGGCAGCTTTCGCCGTGCACCGCCATGCTGTGCTGGAGCCCCGCCCCTGTCCCCATTATAGTCAATGGGGACAGACCGGCGGTCCGGCGGCATGGCAAAATAGCCGCAGGACGGAGTCGGATCCGTCCTGCTGCAAGTGTGAAAGTTGCCTTAAATGCATTGACAACTGATAAACAGACAGAAACAACTGGATCTAAATCTTTGGAGCATGAGAGAGCGTCTGACGTAGGACGCTAGGGCTCCGCCTCCGCTTCCTCCCCTGCCTCTGCCCCTGCCCCACCGCCGCTCGCTGGCAGCCCGTACCGCCGGAACAGCTGAACAGCTGATGGGCCGGGAGTCCGAGACGCCGAGACGCCGCAATGCTGAGGCTGAAGCTGTCCTGTTCTTGACGCCGGTGCTGATATCCTGACCCCCGCTCCGCGACGCAAGGATTCGCCAGGTGGTGAGTCGCAACATCGGCTGTGTTGTGGGAGAGAACTATGAGTGGAGGTGCCGGCGTGCTGAAAAAAAAAAAAAAGGCGCTCGGGATGCTGCCGTTGGAGCCTGCTGTTTGAGCCTGAGGTTTTGCCTGTTGTGGATCCCTGCTGCCCGTGTAGGAGAGGTTGACCTGGATGACCTGACTGCAGTGTCGTACAACAGGTTCTTTAAACTTGGACACAAGATCACCAGGGGTGATTAACTCAGGGGGTATAGTTTGTATTGCCTCCCACTGCAACCCACGCTTAATTTTTGCCCTTAGGTCTGCCCCCATTATGAAGGTGTACAAGTAGTAGGGGTGATATCCCCAGTGATGGCAGCTGATAGAGGGTCTGTTTTTTCCACGGTAATTGTGGCTGTGAGGATGGGTATGCAGCATGAGGCTATTGCGGACTGAGGAAAAACGCTATACAACCCTGTCTTCTCCCAGGTTTCATAATTAACGACATTGTGTCTCCCCGACTTAAAGAACTAACTATCTGTACCTTCCGATACGCCTGGACCTTATGCCCTGTGTTACAACTCCGTAAGGAATCCACCTCTCTCGGTCAAAAGTCCTGATTAACATTACTAACATCACTAACTTTTCCCCCTTTGAATTGATTTTCTCACTATTGGATCGACTTTGAACTGATCTTCTCACTATTGGATTGACTTTTCGTATCTAAAATGATTCAAATATAGAAGTAATTTATTGTTTATATTCTGATTGTGATAAGAAGGGGGTTATACTTGTTTCTTTCAGGCTTTAAACCTGCCCTGGTATTGAGAGAGGGAGGGAGAAGAGGGGGAAAAAAAAAAAAAAAAAAAAAAAAGGGGAGAAGAGGGAGGAAAGTAAAGGAGGAAAAAAAAAAAAAAAAAAAAAGTGGAGAATTGAAATGCCGTCTAAGAAAAGGGAGGAACCGCGTGGTCCTGCGGGAAGTACCGCTAGGAGATCAGCCGCAGGTTTGGAAAGTGGGTCTAAACAATCAGGCCTAAATAAATATCTGGTTCCGAACTCACCAGGGCCAAGATCCCCACAAAAAGAAAAAACTGTGGATTCTAGACCGCAGGATCTTACACATGAGACGTCAGTTGACGGTGGAGAGGGAGAGAGGGGAACCCCAGTGACATATACAGAAACAGATGTAAAAATGGTGCAGGATATACTCTGTACGGTCTCACGGATGGAGAATTTAATGGGCAATCTAGTAACCCAGGTTGGGGCAGTACAGACAGATGTTATGATTATACGAGCGGAGATGGAAAAAGTTAGGCAACGGTTGCAAGAGATGGAAAAAAAGATCCCCCCCCTTGAGAAATCTGTTCAGAAATTAGAGAAGGAAGTGATAGCTTTAAAACAGACAAACGCTAAGATGGAACAAAAATTGGTAGACCAGGAGGACAGATCAAGAAGGTCAAATATAAGATGTGTGGGGATTCCAGAACGAGCGGAGGGAGATAACTGTACCGATTTTATGGAGAGATGGTTAAGGGAAAACAGTAGAGAAGGTACTCTCTCTCCCCTGTTCTCCATCGAAAGAGCACACAGGATCCCCACAAAAAATAGGGTACCAGGAGACTATCCCAGACCGATATTGGTGAAATGTCTACTATCTAAGGACCGAGATGGAATATTAGCCGACGCTAGAACCTCGGAAAGATATCACATACAAGGGGTAAAAATTAAACTTTTTCCAGATTACTCATTCAGTACTAATGCACAAAGAAGAGAGTTCATATCGGTTAAAAAAAGATTAAGGGAAGCAGGTAAAAAGTATAGCCTTTTTTTTCCAGCAAAATTAAGGGTAGAACACAATGGCAAGTTCATTTTTTTTCAGACTCCGGAGGAGGTTAGCGAGTGGGCAGGATGGGGAGGGTCTCTGAGGTTGGGGGGAGGAGGCGAATAGGTGCCAATATGCTAAGATATGGAGTCGCCCGGGACTGCCGACCAGCAGAAGGGGGGACTATTATGGAGGGGTTGGGGGGGGGGGTGGGGCGTGGAGAGAATTAATTATTTTTTTTTTTTCTCTATCTGGATAGATGGTTAGGGTTCTATCATTGAATGTGAGAGGGCTCCGCGAGAGGGTTAAAAGGTTTGCTATCCTTGAGTGGATCAAGAGGTTCCTGCCAGCCGTCATCTGCCTCCAGGAGACGCATTTAGACAAAGAATCAGTCAGGTGGTTGGAGAGGAGATGGATGGTGGTGGGATATCATTCGGTATACACTACCTACTCTAGAGGGGTCTCGATTTTGATACATAATAAAATTAAGTTTGAGGCTCTGGCATGTGAGGCTGATGATCGCGGCAGGTACCTCTTTCTATATTGCTATGTAGAGGGGAAAAAAACTGTACTTGCAAATATATATATTCCACCACCTTATAAATCAGATGTTTTGTATCAACTGTATAGATGTATGCTGAATAAACAGGAATGTATGTTGATTGCGGTCGGAGACTTTAATGCGGTTATGGATCCACTCAAGGATAGGATGTCTAGCGGAAGGGGAGGAGCACAAAATGTAGAGTTACGCAAACTAGTGTACGAATTTAATTGGGTAGATGTCTGGCGGGTGCAGAACCCGGATGAAATTAATTATTCTTGTTACTCAAAAACACACCAAACCTGGTCGAGAATAGATATGATTCTGGGAAATAAAAATTTAATATCTCAAAATAGGATTAGGATAAAGTATATACCCATGGCTTTATCGGACCATAGCGCAATGGTAATGGAGCTGGATCTGAATAAAAATAATACTTTGCCGTTGTTTAAGTTCAATCCCCATTGGTTATTATTAATCTCAGATAAAGAGAGTATAATAGAAGAGCTGAAACTCTTTTTTATGGAAAATAATGGTTCTGCCGGTAGACTTGTGGTTTGGGACACCTTTAAGGCTTTTTTGAGGGGATTATTGTTTAAAAAAGTAAATTATTGGAAAAAAAATATTAGAGAGAATGGGAGGGCATTGGAAAAAAAATTACAAGAGGCTGGAATGGTATGTATGAGACACCCTACTGCATTAATAAGAGAGTTTGGGAGGAAGAACAAGAAAAGTTGAGGCTATATCAACTAGAAAAAAGTAGGAAAGAATTGCTCCTTCAGGGGATTAAGTTGGCCTCGGAAGGTGAAAAAGTCGGAAAAATATTAGCAAATATAGTTAGAAACCAAAAAGGGAAATCATGGATTGGAGTGATTAAAGATAAAATGGGAAAATTACTCACGGTACCTGAAGATATAAAAAAAAGTGTTTGGGGATTACTTCCAAGAGTTATATAAGTCCAGGGTACAATACTCAAAACAAGAGTTAGAATCCTATCTAGATAAGATTGCTTTTAATAGGATCTCTGAGGCACAAAAAGAATTTCTGGAAAAAGAAATAACTGTGGCAGATATAATTCAGCATTGGGCAAGGTAAAATCCGAGAAAGCACCAGGTGGAGATGGATTGCCCTTTGAAATATATAAAGCCTTCGCACAGGTATTAGTTCCAGAATTAAAAATAACATTGGATGAGGCCCAAAAATTAAGTGAGCTACCGAACTCTATGAAGGAAGCAATTATTACATTAATTCTAAAAAAGGGGAAGGAACAAACAGACCCTGGCTCATATAGGCCTATATCCCTCTTGAATACAGATGCAAAAATTTTGGCAAAAGTTCTAGCAGACAGGCTCTCTAAGGTTATTAAAGAAATAATAAATAAAGATCAAACAGGTTTTATACCGGGTAGAACAATATACTCCAATATAAGAAGACTATTCCTTAATATTGAAGCTAATAGATCAGATGCAGGGGAAAAAGCGATACTCTCACTGGATGCCCAAAAGGCGTTTGATTGCATCGAATGGGAGTATCTATGGGCAGTATTAAGGAGATTTGGCATAGGAGAAGGATTCATAGGGTGGATTCAGCTAATTTATCGTAACCCCAGGGCTAGAGTGGTTGTGGATGGGAGCTTATCCCCTTCTTTTGCTCTATCACGCGGTACAAGGCAGGGATGCCCTCTCTCCCCATTGCTATTTGCAATTGCAATTGAACCCCTGGCAAATATAATAAGAAATGACAGGGAGATTAAAAGTTTTACATATGTGGGTGGAGAAGAAAAATTGTTGATGTATGCAGATGATATTTTACTTTTTTTGCAAAACACTGGGGAACAGTTTAATAAAATAGTAGAGATAATAGATACGTTTGGGTTCTACTCCGGTTTAAATATTAATTGGGGTAAATCACACATGTTATTATTAGGAGAGGGGCAACTACAGAGAGACACACGGGTGCATGTTTTAAAAAGGCACGAAAATTTTAAATATCTCGGTATACAAATCTCCGGGAACATAGAAGAATATGAAAAATTAAATATTCTCCCTTTAATAAAAGAACTAAGAACTAAAATACACATATGGAAAAGATTACCACTGTCAATGCAGGGTAGGGTAAATTTAATAAAAATGGTCTTCCTCCCAAAGATACTTTATGTATTGCAAAATGCCCCAGTAAGAATATCACAAAATATTTTTAAACTATTTGATAGATTAATGGGGGATTTTATGTGGAAGGGTGCGATCCCTCGGATAAAGAAGGAAGTCCTTCAGCTCCCAGTGAAAGAAGGAGGATTAGCGCTCCCTAATCTATTTTTCTACTACTTAATAACACAATACGGGAATATAAAGGATAGCTTAGATAGTCAGGTGGGTAGACAAGAAATAAATAGATGGGGATGGAAAGAAAAATTCAATCACTTAGAGGTGTTGGAGTCAGGTTTTTTTGGGAAAAAAAATACTAGTAATAGGATATTTAACCTGTTAGAATATGTATGGGGGGAAATTAAGAAATTATTGGAGATTAAAGGGTTTTTGAAATATACACCGATATGGAAGAATCTTAATTTAAAGGAATTGGAAACAATAAGGGATTATATAGATTGGGAAAAAAAAGGAGTGAAATACCTAGAACAGATTTTTGCGGGAGATAAGCTGAAGGACTTTAATATAATGGTGTCGGAATTTGGGATCCCCCATAGGGACCTGTATAAATATTTCCAGCTTAGGAATGCATTGCGGATAGCGGTACAGGGGGATAGATACCGAAGGGAAACATCAGATATATTAGATAAGTTTATTGCAGCTGGGGAAGGAGGTGGAATAACTGCAAGGAGATATAAGATCTTGATGGAGGAAAAAAGAAAAACAACTACAATGCTTGCCGCGAAGAAATGGCAGAAGGATTTGGTCTCCTTCACGGAGGAAAAATGGAGCGATGCTCTTAGAAATTACGCGACAATTTCGGATAGGGGTTCGCATAAGATCTCACAATTTTTTATAATACACAGACTGCATCGGTCTCCATGGATGTTAAAAAGAATGGGGGTGAGACCAACAGATAAATGTTTAAAATGTCAGGAAGAGAGAGCTGATTTGATACACTGTTTTTGGAGGTGTCCCAAGCTTCATAGATACTGGACAGAAATTATGGAAACTGTGTTTTTGTTACTGAAGGTCCGAGTACCAAATGACCCAGTAATTTGTATTTTAGGGGCAACTGAACACTTGAAATTAAACAAAAATATACGATTGGTCTTAAATAAAGTATTATTTCAGGCTAGAATCCTGATACTTAGGAAATGGATAAAGGCAGATCCACCGACGGTGGAACAGTGGAGGAAAACAATAGACAAGTTAATTAAAGAAGAACGTGGGATGCAGAATTATACTAAAAAGTTTTTAAACCTCGACCAGGTCTGGAAAAACTGGGTACTTTAGCTTGTTTTTTTTTTTTGTTTTTTTTTTTTCTCTCTCCACGCGGGGGGTAATGGGAGGGTGGGTGTCGGGAGGTGGTTGGGAATGGGGTGAAAGAAAGAAAAAGAATAGAAATGAAAGATGAACTGTAACCACCATTTGTTAATAACTTTTTCATATGTATTGTTGGGATAATGTTGTGTTACGGAAGTATTTATTGTACGAAATGGAAATAAAAAGATTTATATAAAAAAAAAAAAAAATCTGGGGACAGAACAGTAAACTTGTCACTCCTCTCCAGAATGTCTGTAAGTCGAGGCATACCCAGCAAAAATAGATAAAATATCCTCCCATTTTTTTAAAATAAAAAATACATAAAATATTCACATATAACTTAATATTTGTTTTTGTTTTTTAAATGCCGGAAAAGTCGCTTTAACCCCTTAGTAACCACCCATACACCTTTTTATGCTGGTCACTAAAGCTTTTTCACGCCGGCCCGGTCTAAGCACTGCATGGTCCCTTGTGCAGATGGGAACAGGTGCTTGGCTCTCACATGAGAGCCCCTTTCCTGCTCTAACAGCCCAGACCGGCAGGAGTGCCAATCTGGGCTGTTAAACCCAGCCCCCTCTGTCTCCAATTAGCACCCCACAAATGCGATCGAGGAGTGCCAATGTGTGCAAAGTCTGGGGTCTGGTATAGGCCCCAAGCCAGACTTGAGTATTTTCCAGCAGGCTGTACCTCTCTGGTCAATGTCAGTAAAGCACTTACATTAAAATGCAATGCACTATAGGGATATGTTTGGTATCACTGCGAACATAGCGACCCGCCCTACAAAAATATCATGTTGATTATCTTCTACTTTGAACTCCATAAAAAATAATAATCCAGAATTGCTAATTTATTCTGAGTTGCCACTGAAATAAAAAAACGTAATAACCTGCGATCAAAAAGTGTAATTTTACTCCAAAGCATACCAATGAAAACTACAAGTCATCCCGCAAAAATCAAGCTCTCACACAACTCCATAGAAAGAAAAATAAAAAAGTTATGGGTCTTGGGAAGTGGCAATGCAAAAATGTTGTTCCTTTAAAAAAAAGGGGGGGGTTTATTGCACAAAAGCAGTAAAATGTAAACAAACAAACAAAAACAAAAAACGATATGTATTTGGTATCGCTGTAATCGTAAAAACTCAGTGGCAGCATTGCTTTTTTTTCCCATCTCCCTTCCAGAAGTATTTAATACAAGCTAATCAGAAAGTTATTTGTACCCCAAAATGTCACCATTAAAAACTGCAACTTGTCCAGCAAAAAATGAGCTCTCATATAGCTATATAGATGGAATAATAAAAAAAGATAGCTCTTGGAAGGTGACAATGAAAAAAGGAAGAAAAACGCTTTGTCAGTAAGGCCCAAAACAGGCTGGTCACTAAGGGGTTAAGTAACTCCATCTGAAATGTCCTATGGTACAGTGGCCTTGGTTATTTACAAAAGCTTACAATCTATAAAGTAACATAGTATACCACTCTAAAGAGTTACATGAAGGGCCTGGATTTGTCATACTGTAGCTGATTTAATTCTGAACAGAATAATTTCCAGATCACTTTGCAGACCAGAAACATTGAATCACAAAGGAGCATTGTTCCTTGTCTTCTTTTGTCACTGATAAGCTTGTGTTAAATCCGTATAGGATTACAAGCTAATAAAATGTTCATCTTCCTAATAATTGTATTATATCTATTTAAAATGATCTTCTACTGAACCAAACATTCACAATACAGTGAAAAATAAAAAGGAAAATATGTTGAGCATATCATGTCTTTTTTCATATAAGCTTTTCAGAGTTGTTCCTTTGTGTTAATATTGAATGCATGACTATGCCAGCACTCCGGCAGTGGATCTCAAAACCACTTCGTACAGCAGAGCGCTTCAATTCTAATAATATAACTGGTTGCATACATTCAGAACGGATCCGGTTGTATTATATAGAAAATGAAGAAACTATTGCAAGTCAATGGGCGCCAGATCCGTTTTTTGTGTCCAAAAATAATGGATCCAGCACCATTGACTTACATGGTTTTTGGTGCTGGATCCAGAGTGTTCAGTTTCCCATGCCACACACAAGTACGCTGCTTGCAGCGATTTTGTGTCCGGCATGGGAACACAACAAACAGGAACCAAATGCATTATAGTGCACTCTGTTCCTGTTTGTTCAGCTTTCTCTCCATTGACTATGAATGGGGACAAAACTGAAGCATTGTGCTGCCGTTTTGAAAGCCTGTGTCGGATCTCAAAACCACACAGCACAGTGCAGATGTGAAAGTAACTAGGGATGAGCGAACTCGAACTGTATAGTTCGGGTTCGTACCGAATTTTGGGGTGTCCGTGACACGGACCCGAACCCGGACATTTTCGTAAAAGTCCGGGTTCGGGTTCGGTGTTCGTCGCTTTCTTCGCGCTTTTGTGACGCTTTCTTGGCGCTTTTTGAAAGGCTGCAAAGCAGCCAATCAACAAGCGTCATACTACTTGCCCCAAGAGGCCATCACAGCCATGCCTACTATTGGCATGGCTGTGATTGGCCAGAGCACCATGTGACCCAGCCTCTATTTAAGCTGGAGTCACATAGCGCCGCCCGTCACTCTGCTCTGATTAGCGTAGGGAGAGGTTGCGGCTGCGACAGTAGGGCGAGATTAGGCAGATTAACTCCTCCAAAGGACTTGATTAACTGATCGATCTGCAGCTGTGGATCATTGAGCTGCTGATCCTCAATTGCTCACTGTTTTTAGGCTGCACAGACCGTTTGTCAGTCTCATTTTTCTGGGGTGATCGGCGGCCATTTTGTGTCTTGTGGTGCGCCAGCACAAGCTGCGACCAAGTGCATTTAACCCTCAATGGTGTGGTTGTTTTTTGGCTAAAGCCTACATCAGGGTGAAGCTGTCACACCAAGTGCATTTAACCAGCAATAGTCTGTTCATTTTTTGGCCATATACAAAATCAGGGGCAAGCTGCGCCTGTCACCAAGTGCATTTAACCCTCAATGGTGTGGTTGTTTTTTGGCTAAAGCCTACATCAGGGTGAAGCTGTCACACCAAGTGCATTTAACCAGCAATAGTCTGTTCATTTTTTGGCCATATACAAAATCAGGGGCAAGCTGCGCCTGTCACCAAGTGCATTTAACCCTCAATGGTGTGGTTGTTTTTTGGCTAAAGCCTACATCAGGGTGAAGCTGTCACACCAAGTGCATTTAACCAGCAATAGTCTGTTCATTTTTTGGCCATACCCCAGTCTAATTCTGTCACTAAATCCATACCGGTCACCCAGCGCCTAAATACTAGGCCTCAAATTTATATCCAGCTAAATCTGTCCCTAGTGCTGTAGCTGGGCGAGTTATTTAGTGTCCGTTCAAGCACATTTCTTGTTCTGGGTTGAAATACAATTCCCAATTTAGCAATTTCATAATTTAGTGGTTCCTGCTATATCAGAGCTATTTGAAATCTATCCCAAAAAGGGTATATAATATTGAAGGTGCACATTGGGTCATTCAGAATAACTTCACACACACCCGCTACTGTGTATTTCCAAGTCTAATTCTGTCACTAAACCCATACCTGTCACCCAGCGCCTAAATACTAGGCCTCAAATTTAAATCCCTCTAAATCTCTCGTTACCCACCGCTGTACTGTTGTTGCTGGGCAAGATATTTAGTGTCCGTCAAAGCACATTTTTTGTTCTGGGTTGAAGTACAATTCCCAATTTAGCAATTTCATAATTTAGTGGTTTCTGCTATATCAGAGCTATTTGAAATCTATCCCTAAAAGGGTATATAATATTGAAGGTGCACATAGGGTCATTCAGAATAACTTCACACACACGCTTCTGTGCATTTCCAAGTCTAATTCTGTCACTAAATCCATACCGGTGACCCAGCGCCTAAATACTAGGCCTCAAATTTAAATCCCTCTAAATCTCTCGTTACCCACCACTGTACTGTTGTTGCTGGGCAAGATATTTAGTGTCCGTCAAAGCACATTTTTTGTTCTGGGTTGAAGTACAATTCCCAATTTAGCAATTTCATAATTTAGTGGTTTCTGCTATATCAGAGCTATTTGAAATCTATCCCTAAAAGGGTATATAATATTGAAGGTGCACATAGGGTCATTCAGAATAACTTCACACACACGCTTCTGTGCATTTCCAAGTCTAATTCTGTCACTAAATCCATACCGGTGACCCAGCGCCTAAATACTAGGCCTCAAATTTAAATCCCTCTAAATCTCTCGTTACCCACCGCTGTACTGTTGTTGCTGGGCAAGATATTTAGTGTCCGTCAAAGCACATTTTTTGTTCTGGGTTGAAGTACAATTCCCAATTTAGCAATTTCATAATTTAGTGGTTTCTGCTATATCAGAGCTATTTGAAATCTATCCCTAAAAGGGTATATAATATTGAAGGTGCACATAGGGTCATTCAGAATAACTTCACACACACGCTTCTGTGCATTTCCAAGTCTAATTCTGTCACTAAATCCATACCGGTGACCCAGCGCCTAAATACTAGGCCTCAAATTTAAATCCCTCTAAATCTCTCGTTACCCACCGCTGTACTGTTGTTGCTGGGCAAGATATTTAGTGTCCGTCAAAGCACATTTTTTGTTCTGGGTTGAAGTACAATTCCCAATTTAGCAATTTCATAATTTAGTGGTTCCTGCTATATCAGAGCTATTTGAAATCTATCCCAAAAAGGGTATATAATATTGAAGGTGCACATTGGGTCATTCAGAATAACTTCACACACACCCGCTACTGTGTATTTCCAAGTCTAATTCTGTCACTAAACCCATACCTGTCACCCAGCGCCTAAATACTAGGCCTCAAATTTAAATCCCTCTAAATCTCTCGTTACCCACCGCTGTACTGTTGTTGCTGGGCAAGATATTTAGTGTCCGTCAAAGCACATTTTTTGTTCTGGGTTGAAGTACAATTCCCAATTTAGCAATTTCATAATTTAGTGGTTTCTGCTATATCAGAGCTATTTGAAATCTATCCCTAAAAGGGTATATAATATTGAAGGTGCACATAGGGTCATTCAGAATAACTTCACACACACGCTTCTGTGCATTTCCAAGTCTAATTCTGTCACTAAATCCATACCGGTGACCCAGCGCCTAAATACTAGGCCTCAAATTTAAATCCCTCTAAATCTCTCGTTACCCACCGCTGTACTGTTGTTGCTGGGCAAGATATTTAGTGTCCGTCAAAGCACATTTTTTGTTCTGGGTTGAAGTACAATTCCCAATTTAGCAATTTCATAATTTAGTGGTTTCTGCTATATCAGAGCTATTTGAAATCTATCCCTAAAAGGGTATATAATATTGAAGGTGCACATAGGGTCATTCAGAATAACTTCACACACACGCTTCTGTGCATTTCCAAGTCTAATTCTGTCACTAAATCCATACCGGTGACCCAGCGCCTAAATACTAGGCCTCAAATTTAAATCCCTCTAAATCTCTCGTTACCCACCACTGTACTGTTGTTGCTGGGCAAGATATTTAGTGTCCGTCAAAGCACATTTTTTGTTCTGGGTTGAAGTACAATTCCCAATTTAGCAATTTCATAATTTAGTGGTTCCTGCTATATCAGAGCTATTTGAAATCTATCCCAAAAAGGGTATATAATATTGAAGGTGCACATTGGGTCATTCAGAATAACTTCACACACACCCGCTACTGTGTATTTCCAAGTCTAATTCTGTCACTAAACCCATACCTGTCACCCAGCGCCTAAATACTAGGCCTCAAATTTAAATCCCTCTAAATCTCTCGTTACCCACCGCTGTACTGTTGTTGCTGGGCAAGATATTTAGTGTCCGTCAAAGCACATTTTTTGTTCTGGGTTGAAGTACAATTCCCAATTTAGCAATTTCATAATTTAGTGGTTTCTGCTATATCAGAGCTATTTGAAATCTATCCCTAAAAGGGTATATAATATTGAAGGTGCACATAGGGTCATTCAGAATAACTTCACACACACGCTTCTGTGCATTTCCAAGTCTAATTCTGTCACTAAATCCATACCGGTGACCCAGCGCCTAAATACTAGGCCTCAAATTTAAATCCCTCTAAATCTCTCGTTACCCACCGCTGTACTGTTGTTGCTGGGCAAGATATTTAGTGTCCGTCAAAGCACATTTTTTGTTCTGGGTTGAAGTACAATTCCCAATTTAGCAATTTCATAATTTAGTGGTTCCTGCTATATCAGAGCTATTTGAAATCTATCCCAAAAAGGGTATATAATATTGAAGGTGCACATTGGGTCATTCAGAATAACTTCACACACACCCGCTACTGTGTATTTCCAAGTCTAATTCTGTCACTAAACCCATACCTGTCACCCAGCGCCTAAATACTAGGCCTCAAATTTAAATCCCTCTAAATCTCTCGTTACCCACCGCTGTACTGTTGTTGCTGGGCAAGATATTTAGTGTCCGTCAAAGCACATTTTTTGTTCTGGGTTGAAGTACAATTCCCAATTTAGCAATTTCATAATTTAGTGGTTTCTGCTATATCAGAGCTATTTGAAATCTATCCCTAAAAGGGTATATAATATTGAAGGTGCACATAGGGTCATTCAGAATAACTTCACACACACGCTTCTGTGCATTTCCAAGTCTAATTCTGTCACTAAATCCATACCGGTGACCCAGCGCCTAAATACTAGGCCTCAAATTTAAATCCCTCTAAATCTCTCGTTACCCACCGCTGTACTGTTGTTGCTGGGCAAGATATTTAGTGTCCGTCAAAGCACATTTTTTGTTCTGGGTTGAAGTACAATTCCCAATTTAGCAATTTCATAATTTAGTGGTTCCTGCTATATCAGAGCTATTTGAAATCTATCCCAAAAAGGGTATATAATATTCAAGGTGCACATTGGGTCATTCAGAATAACTTCACACACACCCGCTACTGTGTATTTCCAAGTCTAATTCTGTCACTAAACCCATACCTGTCACCCAGCGCCTAAATACTAGGCCTCAAATTTAAATCCCTCTAAATCTCTCGTTACCGCTGTACTGTTGTAGCTGGGAAAGTTATTTAGTGCCCGTCAAAGCACATTTTTTGTTCTGGGTTGAAGTACAATTCCCAATTTAGCAATTTCATAATTTAGTGGTTCCTGCTATATCAGAGCTATTTGAAATCTATCCCAAAAAGGGTATATAATATTCAAGGTGCACATTGGGTCATTCAGAATAACTTCACACACACGCTTCTGTGCATTTCCAAGTCTAATTCTGTCACTAAATCCATACCGGTCACCCAGCGCCTAAATACTAGGCCTCAAATTTATATCCCGCTGAATTTGAATACAATACATTGGGCCAAATAATATATTTGTTGTTGTGGTGAACCATAACAATGAGAAAAACATCTAGTAAGGGACGCGGACGTGGACATGGTCGTGGTGGTGTTAGTGGACCCTCTGGTGCTGGGAGAGGACGTGGCCGTTCTGCCACATCCACACGTCCTAGTGTACCAACTACCTCAGGTCCCAGTAGCCGCCAGAATTTACAGCGATATATGGTGGGGCCCAATGCCGTTCTAAGGATGGTAAGGCCTGAGCAGGTACAGGCATTAGTCAATTGGGTGGCCGACAGTGGATCCAGCACGTTCACATTATCTCCCACCCAGTCTTCTGCAGAAAGCGCACAGATGGCGCCTGAAAACCAACCCCATCAGTCTGTCACATCACCCCCATGCATACCAGGGAAACTGTCTCAGCCTCAAGTTATGCAGCAGTCTCTTATGCTGTTTGAAGACTCCGCTGGCAGGGTTTCCCAAGGGCATCCACCTAGCCCTTCCCCAGCGGTGAAAGACATAGAATGCACTGACGCACAACCACTTATGTTTCCTGATGATGAGGACATGGGAATACCACCTCAGCATGTCTCTGATGATGACGAAACACAGGTGCCAACTGCTGCGTCTTTCTGCAGTGTGCAGACTGAACAGGAGGTCAGGGATCAAGACTGGGTGGAAGACGATGCAGGGGACGATGAGGTCCTAGACCCCACATGGAATGAAGGTCGTGCCACTGACTTTCACAGTTCGGAGGAAGAGGCAGTGGTGAGACCGAGCCAACAGCGTAGCAAAAGAGGGAGCAGTGGGCAAAAGCAGAACACCCGCCGCCAAGAGACTCCGCCTGCTACTGACCGCCGCCATCTGGGACCGAGCACCCCAAAGGCAGCTTCAAGGAGTTCCCTGGCATGGCACTTCTTCAAACAATGTGCTGACGACAAGACCCGAGTGGTTTGCACGCTGTGCCATCAGAGCCTGAAGCGAGGCATTAACGTTCTGAACCTGAGCACAACCTGCATGACCAGGCACCTGCATGCAAAGCATGAACTGCAGTGGAGTAAACACCTTAAAACCAAGGAAGTCACTCAGGCTCCCCCTGCTACCTCTTCTGCTGCTGCCGCCTCGGCCTATTCTGCTGCTGCCGCCTCGGCCTCTTCCTCCGCCTCTGGAGGAACGTTGGCACCTGCCGCCCAGCAAACAGGGGATGTACCACCAACACCACCACCACCACCTCCGTCACCAAGCGTCTCAACCATGTCACACGCCAGCGTTCAGCTCTCCATCTCACAAACATTTGATAGAAAGCGTAAATTCCCACCTAGCCACCCTCGATCCCTGGCCCTGAATGCCAGCATTTCTAAACTACTGGCCTATGAAATGCTGTCATTTAGGCTGGTGGACACAGACAGCTTCAAACAGCTCATGTCGCTTGCTGTCCCACAGTATGTTGTTCCCAGCCGGCACTACTTCTCCAAGAGAGCCGTGCCTTCCCTGCACAACCAAGTATCCGATAAAATCAAGTGTGCACTGCGCAACGCCATCTGTAGCAAGGTCCACCTAACCACAGATACGTGGACCAGTAAGCACGGCCAGGGACGCTATATCTCCCTAACTGCACACTGGGTAAATGTAGTGGCAGCTGGGCCCCAGGCGGAGAGCTGTTTGGCGCACGTCCTGCCGCCGCCAAGGATCGCAGGGCAACATTCTTTGCCTCCTGTTGCCACCTCCTCCTTCTCGGCTTCCTCCTCCTCTTCTTCCACCTGCTCATCCAGTCAGCCACACACCTTCACCACCAACTTCAGCACAGCCCGGGGTAAACGTCAGCAGGCCATTCTGAAACTCATATGTTTGGGGGACAGGCCCCACACCGCACAGGAGTTGTGGCGGGGTATTGAACAACAGACCGACGAGTGGTTGCTGCCGGTGAGCCTCAAGCCCGGCCTGGTGGTGTGTGATAATGGGCGAAATCTCGTTGCAGCTCTGGGACTAGCCAATTTGACGCACATCCCTTGCTTGGCGCATGTGCTGAATTTGGTGGTGCAGAAGTTCATTCACAACTACCCCGACATGTCAGAGCTGCTGCATAAAGTGCGGGCCGTCTGTTCGCGCTTCCGGCGTTCACATCCTGCCGCTGCTCGCCTGTCTGCGCTACAGCGTAACTTCGGCCTTCCCGCTCACCGCCTCATATGCGACGTGCCCACCAGGTGGAACTCCACCTTGCACATGCTGGACAGACTGTGCGAGCAGCAGCAGGCCATAGTGGAGTTTCAGCTGCAGCACGCACGGGTCAGTCGCACTACAGAACAGCACCACTTCACCACCAATGACTGGGCCTCCATGCGAGACCTGTGTGCCCTGTTGCGCTGTTTCGAGTACTCCACCAACATGGCCAGTGGCGATGACACCGTTATCAGCGTTACAATACCACTTCTATGTCTCCTTGAGAAAACACTTAGGGCGATGATGGAACAGGAGGTGGCCCAGGAGGAGGAGGAGGAGGATGAGGAAGAGGGGTCATTTTTAGCACTTTCAGGCCAGTCTCTTCGAAGTGACTCAGAGGGAGGTTTTTTGCAACAGCAGAGGCCAGGTACAAATGTGGCCAGCCAGGGCCCACTACTGGAGGACGAGGAGGACGAGGATGAGGAGGAGGTGGAGGAGGATGAGGATGAAGCATGGTCACAGCGGGGTGGCACCCAACGCAGCTCGGGTCCATCACTGGTGCGTGGCTGGGGGGAAAGGCAGGACGATGACGATACGCCTCCCACAGAGGACAGCTTGTCCTTACCCCTGGGCAGCCTGGCACACATGAGCGACTACATGCTGCAGTGCCTGCGCAACGACAGCAGAGTTGCCCACATTTTAACCTGTGCGGACTACTGGGTTGCCACCCTGCTGGATCCACGCTACAAAGACAATGTGCCCACCTTACTTCCTGCACTGGAGCGTGATAGGAAGATGCGCGAGTACAAGCGCACGTTGGTAGACGCGCTACTGAGAGCATTCCCAAATGTCACAGGGGAACAAGTGGAAGCCCAAGGCCAAGGCAGAGGAGGAGCAAGAGGTCGCCAAGGCAGCTGTGTCACGGCCAGCTCCTCTGAGGGCAGGGTTAGCATGGCAGAGATGTGGAAAACTTTTGTCAACACGCCACAGCTAACTGCACCACCACCTGATACGCAACGTGTTAGCAGGAGGCAACATTTCACTAACATGGTGGAACAGTACGTGTGCACACCCCTCCACGTACTGACTGATGGTTCGGCCCCATTCAACTTCTGGGTCTCTAAATTGTCCACGTGGCCAGAGCTAGCCTTTTATGCCTTGGAGGTGCTGGCCTGCCCGGCAGCCAGCGTTTTGTCTGAACGTGTATTCAGCACGGCAGGGGGCGTCATTACAGACAAACGCAGCCGCCTGTCTACAGCCAATGTGGACAAGCTGACGTTCATAAAAATGAACCAGGCATGGATCCCACAGGACCTGTCCGTCCCTTGTCCAGATTAGACATTAACTACCTCCCCATAACCATATATTATTGGACTCCAGGGCACTTCCTCATTCAATCCTATTTTTATTTTCATTTTACCATTATATTGCGATGCTACCCAAAGTTGAATGAACCTCTCCTCTGCCTGTGTGCTAGGCCTAAATATATGCCAATGGACTGTTGCAGTGGTGGCTGACATGAAGCCTGATTCTCTGCTATGACATGCAGACTAATTCTCTGCTGACATGAAGCCAGATTGTCTGTTACGGGACCTCTCTCCTCTGCCTGGGTGCTGGGCCTAAATTTATGACAATGGACTGTTGCAGTGGTGGCTGACGTGAAGCCTGATTCTCTGCTATGACATGCAGACTGATTCTCTGCTGACATGAAGCCAGATCGTCTGTTACGGGACCTCTCTGCTCTGCCTGTGTGCTAGGCCTAAATATATGCCAATGGACTGTTGCAGTGGTGGGTGACGTGAAGCCTCATTCTCTGCTATGACATGCAGACTGATTCTCTGCTGACATGAAGCCAGATTGTCTGTTACGGGACCTCTCTGCTCTGCCTGTGTGCTAGGCCTAAATATATGCCAATGGACTGTTGCAGTGGTGGGTGACGTGAAGCCTCATTCTCTGCTATGACATGCAGACTGATTCTCTGCTGTCATGAAGCCAGATTGTCTGTTACGGGACCTCTCTGCTCTGCCTGTGTGCTAGGCCTAAATATATGCCAATGGACTGTTGCAGTGGTGGGTGACGTGAAGCCTCATTCTCTGCTATGACATGCAGACTGATTCTCTGCTGACATGAAGCCAGATTGTCTGTTACGGGACCTCTCTGCTCTGCCTGTGTGCTAGGCCTAAATATATGCCAATGGACTGTTGCAGTGGTGGGTGACGTGAAGCCTCATTCTCTGCTATGACATGCAGACTGATTCTCTGCTGTCATGAAGCCAGATTGTCTGTTACGGGACCTCTCTGCTCTGCCTGTGTGCTAGGCCTAAATATATGCCAATGGACTGTTGCAGTGGTGGGTGACGTGAAGCCTCATTCTCTGCTATGACATGCAGACTGATTCTCTGCTGACATGAAGCCAGATTGTCTGTTACGGGACCTCTCTGCTCTGCCTGTGTGCTAGGCCTAAATATATGCCAATGGACTGTTGCAGTGGTGGGTGACGTGAAGCCTCATTCTCTGCTATGACATGCAGACTGATTCTCTGCTGTCATGAAGCCAGATTGTCTGTTACGGGACCTCTCTGCTCTGCCTGTGTGCTAGGCCTAAATATATGCCAATGGACTGTTGCAGTGGTGGGTGACGTGAAGCCTCATTCTCTGCTATGACATGCAGACTAATTCTCTGCTGACATGAAGACAGATTCTCTGTTACGGGACCTCTCTCCTCTGCCTGTGTGTGTGCTGGGCCTAAATATATGCCAATGGACTGTTGCAGTGGTGGCTGACGTGAAGCCTCATTCTCTGCTATGACATGCAGACTGATTCTCTGCTGACATGAAGCCAGATTCTCTGTTACGGGACCTCTCTCCTCTGCCTGTGTGTGTGCTGGGCCTAAATATATGCCAATGGACTGTTGCAGTGGTGGCTGACGTGAAGCCTCATTCTCTGCTATGACATGCAGACTGATTCTCTGCTGACATGAAGCCAGATTCTCTGTTACGGGACCTCTCTCCTCTGCCTGTGTGTGTGCTGGGCCTAAATATATGCCAATGGACTGTTGCAGTGGTGGGTGACGTGAAGCCTCATTCTCTGCTATGACATGCAGACTAATTCTCTGCTGACATGAAGACAGATTCTCTGTTACGGGACCTCTCTCCTCTGCCTGTGTGTGTGCTGGGCCTAAATATATGCCAATGGACTGTTGCAGTGGTGGCTGACGTGAAGCCTCATTCTCTGCTATGACATGCAGACTGATTCTCTGCTGACATGAAGCCAGATTCTCTGTTACGGGACCTCTCTCCTCTGCCTGTGTGTGTGCTGGGCCTAAATATATGCCAATGGACTGTTGCAGTGGTGGCTGACGTGAAGCCTCATTCTCTGCTATGACATGCAGACTGATTCTCTGCTGACATGAAGCCAGATTCTCTGTTACGGGACCTCTCTCCTCTGCCTGTGTGTGTGCTGGGCCTAAATATATGCCAATGGACTGTTGCAGTGGTGGCTGACGTGAAGCCTCATTCTCTGCTATGACATGCAGACTGATTCTCTGCTGACATGAAGCCAGATTCTCTGTTACGGGACCTCTCTCCTCTGCCTGTGTGTGTGCTGGGCCTAAATATATGCCAATGGACTGTTGCAGTGGTGGCTGACGTGAAGCCTCATTCTCTGCTATGACATGCAGACTAATTCTCTGCTGACATGAAGACAGATTCTCTGTTACGGGACCTCCCTCCTCTGCCTGGGTGCTGGGCCTAAATATATGCCAATGGACTGTTGCAGTGGTGGCTGACGTGAAGCCTCATTCTCTGCTATGACATGCAGACTGATTCTCTGCTGACATGAAGCCAGATTCTCTGTTACGGGACCTCTCTCCTCTGCCTGTGTGTGTGCTGGGCCTAAATATATGCCAATGGACTGTTGCAGTGGTGGCTGACGTGAAGCCTCATTCTCTGCTATGACATGCAGACTGATTCTCTGCTGACATGAAGCCAGATTCTCTGTTACGGGACCTCTCTCCTCTGCCTGTGTGTGTGCTGGGCCTAAATATATGCCAATGGACTGTTGCAGTGGTGGCTGACGTGAAGCCTCATTCTCTGCTATGACATGCAGACTAATTCTCTGCTGACATGAAGACAGATTCTCTGTTACGGGACCTCCCTCCTCTGCCTGGGTGCTGGGCCTAAATATATGCCAATGGACTGTTGCAGTGGTGGCTGACGTGAAGCCTCATTCTCTGCTATGACATGCAGACTGATTCTCTGCTGACATGAAGACAGATTCTCTGTTACGGGACCTCTCTCCTCTGCCTGTGTGCTAGGCCTAAATATATGCCAATGGACTGTTGCAGTGGTGGGTGACGTGAAGCCTCATTCTCTGCTATGACATGCAGACTGATTCTCTGCTGTCATGAAGCCAGATTGTCTGTTACGGGACCTCTCTGCTCTGCCTGTGTGCTAGGCCTAAATATATGCCAATGGACTGTTGCAGTGGTGGGTGACGTGAAGCCTCATTCTCTGCTATGACATGCAGACTAATTCTCTGCTGACATGAAGACAGATTCTCTGTTACGGGACCTCTCTCCTCTGCCTGTGTGTGTGCTGGGCCTAAATATATGCCAATGGACTGTTGCAGTGGTGGCTGACGTGAAGCCTCATTCTCTGCTATGACATGCAGACTGATTCTCTGCTGACATGAAGCCAGATTCTCTGTTACGGGACCTCTCTCCTCTGCCTGTGTGCTAGGCCTAAATATATGCCAATGGACTGTTGCAGTGGTGGCTGACGTGAAGCCTCATTCTCTGCTATGACATGCAGACTAATTCTCTGCTGACATGAAGACAGATTCTCTGTTACGGGACCTCTCTCCTCTGCCTGGGTGCCGGGGCCTAAATATCTGAGATTGGACTGTTCCAGTGGTGGGTGACGGGAAGCCAGATTCTCTGCTATGGAACCTCTCTCCAATTGATTTTGGTTAATTTTTATTTATTTAATTTTTATTTTAATTAATTTCCCTATCCACATTTGTTTGCAGGGGATTTACCTACATGTTGCTGCCTTTTGCAGCCCTCTAGCCCTTTCCTGGGCTGTTTTACAGCCGTTTTAGTGCCGAAAAGTTCGGGTCCCCATTGACTTCAATGGGGTTCGGGTTCGGGACGAAGTTCGGATCGGGTTCGGATCCCGAACCCGAACATTTCCGGGATGTTCGGCCGAACTTCTCGAACCCGAACATCCAGGTGTTCGCTCAACTCTAAAAGTAACCTAATTGAGCTATGTAAATGTGCTTAAAGGGAGTCTTTCACCTAATCTGAGCGTTTTAGACCGCTCAGATCAGGTTATAGACTCTTTAACCCTCATTACGATCATACCTTTCTCTTATGTGTCCCTCGCCCAGATAATGAAAATAACACTTTTTAAACTTATGCAAATTACCTCTGAAGGTGCCCAGGGGCGGCGTTACTGGGCGATGTGCCCAGAAAAACACACCTCCAGCCAGCGGACGTCACGAGCGGCACCAGAGGACGGCGGGCTGGGAACTGGCCCGCACCTGCGCACTGCTCTGCCCATTATGGGCAGAGGAACATCCTTTCATATTGCGCATGCGCCGGCCGGCTGTCTTTAGTTGGCCGGCGCATGCGCAATATAAAAAGCTGTTCATCTGCCCATAATGGGCAGAGCAGTGCGCAGGTGCGGGCCAGTTCCCAGCCCGCCGTCCTCTGGTGCCGCTCGTGACGTCCGCCGGCTGGAGGTGTGTTTTTCTGGGCACATCGCCCAGTAACGCCACCCCTGGGCACCTTCAGAGGTAATTTGCATAAGTTTAAAAAGTGTTATTTTCATTATCTGGGCGAGGGACACATAAGACAAAGGTATGATCGTAATGAGGGTTAAAGAGTCTATAACCTGATCTGAGCGGTCTAAAACGCTCAGATTAGGTGAAAGACTCCCTTTAATATAAATCCTAGAAATGCAGTAATGACAAGCACAAAATGCTAATGTTATAATACAAATATCATACAATTTGTAATTAATTAATATGAATCAACCTATTCTGCAATTCTAAACATATTTGTTTGCTGACTTGCTGACCATGTGATTATAAATAATAAATTACAAATAATATGGAAATTGGCAAAAAAATGAAAGAAGTAATTGCATTCAAAACTGTATGTGGAATAAATCAGTGCTTCTCAAACAGCTACTGTTGAGGAGGTCAATTCCCAGGCTACACCAACCTCTGTTTAAGCAATATTCTGTAGCTGGCTCCTTTTGTGTTTATTTTAATAGTGTACTGGGTTCAGGAGACAAATTATAAGATAAATTGAGGAAACTTTTACTGTTTGGTATATATATATATCTGGTTAGGTGCAGGTATCAAACTTGCACAGGCTGGTAAGACCCCAATAAAATTATCTAGAGAAGCCATGGAATACATCAAAACAAAAAGTAATCCCATTATTCCTATTTGGGACCCCACTCAGAAAACTGCTGAAAACACTCGGTGTGTTCATATATTACAAAGTGATTCTGCATTCCTCTGTAGTCGATACGATAGAAGAGACTAGTGGGTGTCTGTAGCTTGTGGATAAACTGAACTACTTGTAATCCTCATATACATTAATACCAATTCTGGGGTATCTATTCTTATGACCCTATGTCATTCCCTCCCTCTATTATTCCTTCAAGAAGTTGTGAATGAATTGCCAGCAGTTTGCAATGAAGATCCAGATGGGTGTTACCAGTTGCGGGGGGTGGGGGGTGGGGTTCCTGACACTGTCCAATCAGTGCTGTCAATGGCAATCTCTGCAGTGAAATTATTCAAAACTGATAGCAGGATGAACTTAGAATCTTCTCTTTAGAAAGTCTTGGAGAGGAATTTACATTCATCAGCTCACAATTTGGGCATTCTACACACCTGGACTTAATTATGATAATTAGTGTTGAGCAAATCGAAGCCAAAAATATTGACTTTGATCTGAATTTCAGGAATAATTTGATTTGCTGCAAAGCCAAATTTCCTCTCGCTTTGTAGTAACATATCAATTTTTCCTGAAATGGCGGCAAAAAACAAAACAAACCACTTACTGTCTTCTGTCACCTTATTCATTTGCTCGTCGCGGCCATCTTGATTGAAGATACCGTGCAAAATCCCACGTCATCACATTACCACAAGACATTTTACACAGTGCCTTGAATCAAGATGGCCGCAATGAGCAAATTGATGAGGTAAGTATTTTTTTTTATTTTTTTTACCAGATTAACCCCTGAAAGACCACAATTGTAGCATGAGATGCCGTGAGCAGCGATGAACGTGGCATCTGAGAGGATCATTGCACTGCCTACGTAGAAAGGAATGCACTTTGTGAGAAAGTAATTTGGTGAAGCAGCCAAATCAAATTTTTCATAACTGTGCTTATCACTAATGATAATAATCCAAAATATAAGACGAGTGTGACCAGTAAGTGGCTGCAGCAGAAGAAAATGAAGCATCTGTTCATTACAGTCGGCTGACCTCAACATCATTGAGACACTTTAGGAAGAACTCAAAACTTACAGCTCATGTTACACAACCAAAGAATGTAAAGTAATTGGGGGGGGGGGGGGGATTCTTTTAGCCAAGAGGAATGAGCAACTTTACCACATAGTAAATAAAGTTCTTTATTTTAAGCTGTCATTGATAGGAAAATAGGCAATACATGATAATAAGAACTTAGGGGGTCATTTTTTATCCTGAAGGCGTATTTCAGGTGCAGCTGGCTTACATGTTGGCTGGTGCCGGATGCACCAAAGTTATGTAGAGGCCTGTGCCTCTTCATAACTTTGGAGGATCCACCACTAGATATAGGGATTACAAAGACCTGCATCTAAAACGCCTGTCTTAATAAATGACCTCCTAAGAGCATGTAAGGCTTTGAATATTTTATTATATGCTTTATAATTATGGCTTGTTTAAAGGGGTTATACGACTCTTAGAAACTAATGACCTATCCTCGAATAGGTCATCAGTAACTGATGGGTGGGGGTCTGACACCTGGGACCCTGGGAGAAGGTCACAGCACTCAGAATGGTGTCTGAGCTGTGCCTCGGCCATGTGACTGATGGTCAAGACGTCACTGGCCTAGGGTAAGCAGTAAGAAGGCTAAGGCACTCAGAGGAGTGATGGGCCTTCTCAAACAGCTGATCATTGAGGGTCCAAGGTGTCAGATCCCCACTTATCAGTTATTAAGAATTAGATAACCTTTTTAATTTTTGTTCCATGCTATGACATGTAATATAACTGTACACAGCCATGCAATTCAATCACCTGCCTAATACTCTGCAGGATCCCCCGTGAAATCAGTACAGCTTTGAACCTTTCAAAGCATGGACTCTACATGTTCTCCAAAGGTGTCTTGTATTTGTTGTCACCAAGACATTTTCAGCAGATCTATCAAGTCCTGTAAATTGTGAGGTGGGGCTTCCTTGGATTGAACTTATTTTTGTAGCGCATCCCACAGATGCTTGATCAGACTGAGGTCTGGAGAATTTGGAGACACTATCAGCACCCTGAACTTTTTGTCAGGTTCCACAAATATTCTCGAAGGTGGTGGTACAGTATATGTCAAAGAAACATTTGTGAGAAAACCAGTATCTAAGGATTCCCAGCATACAAAGAGCATCATACTGCCTCTGCTGGCTTGCACACACACCTAGTAATCCATGGAAAGAGAATGTGATTAATCAGATCAGTCTGACTCCTTCTATTGCTTCAATGTCCATTCTTATAATCATGTGCCTATTGTAGACGTTTTTGACAGTGGGCAGGGTCAGCATGGGCAATGTAACCAGTAAGCAGCACCATACACAGAAAACCGCTATACATTTTGTGATCTGACACCATTGTATCAGAGGCTTCAGAGCCAATAGTGTTGAGCAAAGCAAAGGATTTATAGCTGAATTCAGTCAAAGTTTAGGAAAACTTTGATTCAAAACAAATATGAATTTTCTCAAGCTTCTTGGTAACAAATCTGGTTTTCTTAAAATGTCAGCTGCACAAGTTACAAAGCAAAGCTAAGTGTAGATGAGATAAGCCCAGTAACACAAGATCACTTATAATGCCATGCAGCCAGCTAATCCATAGATAGCAATCCCCTGTGATGTCACAGGCCTAAAAAATCCTCATCCCATTTTGTCTCCACCATTGTCCTGTGAGCTGAGCAATGGTAAGTGCTCATCCGCTAGGGGCAGTATTGCTGAAAATGATTAATTGGAAAGACAATAGGATGAAAGCCTTTATCATTCCAGGACCCAGTGTGCCAACCAATACCATCCAGTCTGCACCCTTTAATGGGGCCAGATCTTAATGATGACCATCCTCATCTTTTGCTGGCTTTACTTTATTTTACTTAAGTCAGCAAGATTAAGAGAGGAGGAGCTGGATGATCCTGATAACATATTTTTATAGATATTAGATGATAAGGAAAAGCAGATGACAGAAGAAGGGCTCCTACCTGTAAGGCAGGAGAGCGCTGGGTTTGGAGAAATGGGTGTGGCAGCATATTGTCCCCCACCTAACCAGCCAAACCCTATACCAGCAACAGCCCTTGTTTAAAGGTGCATTATAGGGGCAATACGGCAATTAAAAATGAAGATCAACTATTCAATGTGGTCTTCATTAATAAATGAGAGGCAGCTGCGGGCTAATTTGTCATGCGGTTGTTCCCACAGCATGGCCATATCTTGCCCACAGCACAGGTTCTGTGTGGCCGTACCGTAAGTAAAAGTGGCCTGGCTATACCTGATTTATAGTGAGTTGTGACAAATGAATTAGTAACAAATTACATTTCTTGGGGAACTTCAGCAAAGCTGCCAAATAAAATGTTTCAAATTGAATAGCCAACATTAACTTCTTCAGCAGTGTGTGTACAGTAGCTCTTCTGTGGAATCAGACCAAATGGATAGTCTTTGTTTTCCACACAAATCAATGAGCCTTGGGTACCCATGACCCTATCACTAGTTGACTTTCCAATTTTACTAGGTACTAAACATTGAATACTTGGAACACCACACAAGAGCTGCCATGTTGAGATGTTCTCAAGTTGTCTATCACAATTTGGCCCTTGTCAAAGTTGCTTAAATCCTTACAGATGCTCATTTTTCCTGCTTCCAGCACACCATTGTCATGAACTGATTGTTCACTTGCTGCCTAATATAATCTACCCTTTGACAGGTGACATTGTCACAATACAAAGTTACACATTTTATGTCATTGGTTTTGATGTTATAGCTAATCAGTGTAAACTTTATCTGTATTATTGCTGAGCCCTCCTGGCTAATATTGATACTTTTACTTACCATATTTCTATAATACATCATACTAACAATTTTCTGCAAGTGGTTGAGATATAACGCATAATGTAGAAGAAGATCACCATTATGATTGTTATTATTCACTGTAAAAGTCTATTATTTGTGTCATTTATATGTAATATAACATGTTTTTTGAGGCATTACTGTATTGGAAGCTGCAATACCTTGCTTTCAGGTTCCTCTTGTGAATTTCCTCGCTGGAGGTAATCAAAATAGTGGCAGCTCCATCAATATCATTAATGTGTCACTCAGACAACAAAGCAGTGTAATAAGATTACAGAGCTTTTTCTTTTATGTGCAGACATTTAAAGACTGAAGATGCTTTCTCCTCAGAGTCTGGAACAATGCATAACCCAATGCCCACATAGAAAGCTGAATGTACCAGAACACAATGCATGCCCTCCGCATTGTCTGAGATAAACCAAGGGTGAGCTAGCTGCCACTGAAGCATTCACTGGCATTTGCAGAATTGTACATCTTTTTAAAGGGGCCTGTCATCATCAGACTGATTAATTGCCCTAATCGTGTAAAAATATTATTTTTTTCCTCAGATTCTCTACCCATTGCATAGCAACTAGCTGACAACGGTAATTATTCGAGTTGCAGCATTTTACAATTTGGCTGATTGTCGGATTTAAAATTACCAGCAACTGACACAAAGTTCAGTTGTTAACTGTTACAAATCCTAATAGTATTGCTGTTGTACTATAATACAGTAATACTACAAAAACAGCACTGTATGGCCAGATGTAGAGGCACAACCTAGAGCTTCTAAACACCAGTGATAAATGTTTTATAGGGCCCCCAGTCCTAATGTACTCTCTATAATAAAAGTTTAAGGGAGCAGGTTCTCAATTTCTGACCGCTAGGAGGTATATGCCATGTCTTTATTGGGTATTCTATTGGGTTCTCTTAGGCTATTTTCACACTAGCGTTCGGAGCGGGTCCGTCTGATGTTTCATCAGACGGATCCGCTCCTATAATGCAGACGTTTGCATCCGTTCAGAACGGATCCGTCTGCATTATAACTTAGAAAAATTTCTAAGTGTGAAAGTAGCCTGATCCGTTCAGACTTTACATTGAAAGTCAATGGGGGACGGATCCGCTTGAAGATTGAGCCATATGGTGTCATCTTCAAGCGGATCCGTCCCTATTGACTTACATTATAAGTCGGAACGGATCCGCTCGCCTCCGCACGGCCAGGCGGACACCCGAACGCTGCAAGCAGCGTTCAGGTGTCCGCTCACTGAGCGGAGCGGAGGCTGAGCGCTGGCAGACGGCTGCGTTCAGGGCTGCTTGTGAGCCCCTTCAAACGGAGCTCACGAGCGGACACCTGAGCGCAGGTGTGAAAGTAGCCTTAATTGGGACAGTAAAGTATGCGAGCATAGCCTTAAGGGTACTATGATGACATTTAATTGAGTAAAGAAACTTTACTTGGAAATATTGATAAACACTATTACAGTACATGAAGCAATGTTTGAATTCTCTCTGGAAGGCCATTGTCATAGTACATACTATAAAGCTTAATGTGAGGTATCTACTGAGCATTTACTATGATCATTAAAAATACAAATAATTATTTTTCTGTCTCTTCATGTACTCGCAGGCAGATTTGATGATGTTGAGATTAGGGCCACGATCTACTGATCTACTTCATACAAAGAACAAAGTGAGAGCAGCACATATATATATATATATATATATATATATATATATATTGTCTGGGAAGTAATCTTTCTCATTACAGGGAGATCCTAGCATGTATAGTATGTGTACGGATTATTAGCCCAGGCAATGCCTATATGGGTTTCTGGGAAATTAGCTTTCCTAGGCCTATTTGATGCCAGCATATGTAAGATGTGCTAACTTTCATATATCTTTACCAGAAGCCCAAAGGAGCGATGACTGGCTTATGCATACTCGGCGCCCTCCACAAGATGAAATAGCAGCCCAACCAAGGCTTCTCAGGCAGCCAAGCAAAGTTTATTTGCTCAGCTCTATTAAAGGGTAGTTACCCAGAAAGAGCTGGATTCCTGGTATGACAGAGTTTTTCTTTTATATGAGAGAATTGTGGAACAATTAGATGGCTGCTGGAAACCATGATCTGAATCTACTGGACAAATGAAGAGGCCTACTATCACATAGGTTTGTAAGAGGCTGAAATCATCATGTCAGTCAGTGAAGGATGAAACTATTGTACTAAGATCCTTCAGAAAATGCAGCATCGACAATGCCTTAGATGGGCCTGAAGATGGTTTCCTATATGAAGAGAACAAAGAAAGGGATACCAGTGATTATGAGCAACTGAGCTTGATAAATTCAGACAGTAGCAATGAGGCGTTCTTGATGGAGTACCATACTTAAAGATTAAAATCTCTCCTCATTTGTTAATTATAATAATAATGGTTATTAATGGTTCTGTTGACTGCTGTTCATATTTACATTGTTAAAAATAGATGGTCAACCAATATTAACCACTTAAGGACCACAGGTTTATACACCCCTAGTGACCAGGCCCTTTTTTACAAATTGGCACTACACAAATTTAACGGTTTATTGCTCGGTCATGCAACTTACCACCCAAATGAATTTTACCTCCTTTTCTTCTTACTAATAGAGCTTTCATTTGCTGGTATTTCATTGCTGCTGACTTTTTAACTTTTTTTGTTATTAATCAAAATTTACCGAATTTTTTGAAACAAAATTACATTTTTCACTTTCAGTTGTAACATTTTTCAAAAAAATTACATTTCTATATACATTTTTCTCAAAATGTATTGTTCTACATGTCTTTGATTAAAAAAAATAGCGTTTACAAACTATGGTACAAAAATGTGATTTTCCGCTTTTTGAAGCAGCTCTGACTTTCTGAGCACCTGTCATGTTTCCTGAGGTTCTACAATGCCCAGACAGTAGAAAACCCCCATAAATGACCCCATTTCGGAAAGTAGACACCCTAAGGTATTCGCTGAAGGGCATAGTGAGTTCATAGAACTTTTTACTTTTTGTCACAAGTTAGCGGAAAATGATGATTTATTTATTTATTTTTTCCTTACAAAGTCTCATATTCCACTAACTTGTGACAAAAAACAAAAACTTCCATGAACTCACTATGCCCATCACTAAATACCGTGGGGTGTCTTCTTTCCAAAATGGGGTCACTTGTGGGGTAGTTATACTGCCATGGCATTTTACGGGCCCTAATGCGTGAGAAGTAGTTTGAAATCCAAATGTGTAAAAAATGCCCTGTGAAATCCTAAAGGTGCTCTTTAGAATTTGTGCCCCTTTGCCCACCTAGGCTGCAAAAAAGTGTCACACATGTGGTATTGCTGTACTCAGGAGAAGTAGGGCAACGTGTTTTGGGGTGTCATTTTACATATACCCATGCTGGGTGAGAGAAATATCTCTCTAAAAGTCAACTTTTCAATTTTTTTTATACAAAGTTGTCATTTTAGAGAGATATTTCTCTCATCCAGCATGGGTATGTGTAAAAAGACACCCCATAACACATTTCCCAACTTCTCCTGAGTACGGCGATACCAAATGTGTGACACTTTTTTGCATCCTAGGTGTGCAAAGGGGCACAAATTCTAAAGAGCATCTTTAGGATTTCGCAGGGCATTTTTTACGCATTTGGATTCCAAACTACTTCTCACGTATTAGGGCCCCTAAAATGGCAGGGCAGTATAACTACCCCACAAGTGACCCCATTTTGGAAAGAAGACACCCCAAGGTATTTCGTGAAGGGCATAGTGAGTTCATGGAAATTTTTATTTTTTGTCACAAGTTAGTAGAATATGAGACTTTGTAAGAAAAAAGAAATCATCATTTTCCACTAACTTGTGACAAAAAATAAAAAGTTCTATGAACTCACTATGCCCATCAGTGAAAACCTCAGGGTGTCTACTTTCCGAAATGGGGTCATTTGTGTGGTTTTTCTACTGTCCTGGCATTGTAGAACCTCAGGAAAACATGACAGGTGCTCAGAAAGTCAGAGCTGCTTCAAAATGTGGAAAATCTAATTTATGTACCATAGTTTGTAAACGCTATAACTTTTACCCAAACCAATAAATATACACTTTTATCAAAGACATGTATACATTTTTTTTATCAAAGACATGTAGAACAATAAATTTTGAGAAAAATTTATATAGAAATGTAGTTTAAAAAAAAATACAACTGAAAGTGAAAAATTTGGGGTCAATTTTGATTAATAACAAAAGAAGTAAAAATGTCAGCAGCAATGAAATACCAACAAATGAAAGCTCTATTAGTGAGAAGAAAAGGAGGTAAAATTCATTTGGGTGGTAAGTTGTATGACCGAGCAATAAACCGTTAAAGTAGTGTAGTGCAGAATTGCAAAAAGTGGTCTGGTCATTAAGGGTGTTTAAGCTAGGGGAGCTGAGGTGGTTAAAGGTTAAAAATTATTTATCTTTGTCTCATTTATTTTACAGCACAGAGACCTGACATTTTAACAGGGGTGTGTAGACTTTTTATATTCACTGTTTATATATGCTAACCATAAATAATAGACAATACTATTGTTAGCCCAGCGCTCAGTGCCTGCAGTGCTGCCGCTACATGTGGGCAAAGGTGCCGGGCTCCCTCATTCCCTCCAGCTGCCATGCGCCATGCTGACAAGTGTGGGTAGTAGGTAGCTTAAACTGTTATATTTGTGGTCCATGCCAGAGCTTCTTTGCTGCTTAGAGTCCTGTACTGTTTGTTATGGCGTGCACGAGTGTGTCTCTCCTACTTTTGTGAGGCAGCACATACACGGCCTGCATCTCCCGATCCTATGGCTGGGTTGTAGGGTGTATTTAAAGGCACTTCATACCTGAGGAAGGCATCTAAGCAATCTTGGCAATCACTAGCAAGTCTAGTTCCTTGTCTGAAGGTGCTTTACTGAGTACCAGACCCTGCTTCTTGATTAAATGGACTTTGCTTAATTGCCGCCTGCTTCTGACCTTGGACTTTGATTACAGACTTTGCTTGATTGCTGCTTGCCCAGACTCCAAACTTCCTGACCATGTCTTTTCCCTCGGTGCTTTGTTGGAGTAGTCTGTGGATGGATAACTGGCTGATGTCTTCCCCTTGTCACATCCTTAGCCACATCCTTTTGACTAAGATTAAGTGTAGTATATGAATGTATTAATTCCTGGTGGCAGATAGAGATGTCGCAAAAATAAAATTTTCCGTTCGCGAACGGCAAGCGCGAATTTCTGCAAATGTTCGCGAACGGGTGAACCGGGCGAACCGCCATGTACTTTAATAGGCAGGCGAATTTTAAAAGCCACAGGGACTATTTCTAGCCACAGTAGTGATGGAAAACTTGTTTCAAGGGGACTAACACCTGGACTGTGGAATGCCGGAGGGGGATCCATGGCAAAACTCCCATGGAAAATTACATAGTTGACGGACCAAACTCTGATACACCAAACTGAATTGATTTTAGGAACCGGGAGATGGAAAAAGCAGCTTGGTTGGTCCTCTTACTCCCAAGTTGGGGCACTGCACGTGCACGGAGCAATGTGCTGTGACACCCTATATGAGTGGTGTCTTAACTAGTACTATTCCTATCAGTTTAATCCCTGTTACGTCCCCTATACGGCGATGTGTGTCAAATTGATTAATCATTGTCGAATTAACGACATCCTGAAATAATTTTGTTCTGAGCTCTGTACTTGCTTTGTGTTGGAATTGATGGGGATTTATTAAATTGTCTGCATTATTTCTAATAAACTATTAAGAGACTTTATTATGATTTTTTTTTTTTATGTATTAAAAACCCATACAACTTAAAAATAAAAAAAAATAAAGAAAAATAATGTTTTTTCTATGAAAAATTATCTAGCCAATCGCTTTTAGTCTGATCATAATGAAGCAACGGCCTTATCTGGGGTGTGGCAACATTGCCAACACACTCATAGAGGTGATGATCGCTTCATTGCGATACCCCTTCACCACAACAAGGTACCGATCACGAAGGGGAATTGACATACAGACGTGGACAAAATTGTTGGTACCCTTTGGTCAATGAAAGAAAAAGTCACAATGGTCACAGAAATAACTTTAATCTGACAAAAGTAATAATAAATTAAAATTCTATAAATGTTAACCAATGAAAGTCAGACATTGTTTTTCAACCATGCTTCAACAGAATTATGTAAAAAAATAAACTCATGAAACAGGCATGGACAAAAATGATGGTACCCCTAGAAAACACAGAACATAATGTGACCAAAGGGACATGTTAATTCAAGGTGTGTCCACTAATTAGCATCACAGGTGTCTACAACCTTGTAATCAGCCATTGGGCCTATATATATGGCTCCAGGTAATCACTGTGTTGTTTGGTGATATGGTGTGTACCACACTCGACATGGACCAGAGGAAGCAAAGGAAAGAGCTGTCTCAAGAGATCAGAAAGAAAATTATAGACAAGCATGTTAAAGGTAAAGGCTATAAGACCATCTCCAAGCAACTAGATGTTCCTGTGAGTACAGTTGCACATATTATTCATAAGTTTAAGATCCATGGGACTGTAGCCAACCTCCCTGGACGTGGCCGCAGGAGGAAAATTGATGACAAATCTAAGAGACGGATAATCCGAATGGTAACAAAAGAGCCTAGAAAGACTTCTAAAGAGATTCAAGGTGAACTTCATGCTCAAGGAACATCAGTGTCAGATCGCACCATCCGTCGTTGTTTGAGCCAAAGTGGACTACATGGGAGACGACCAAGGAGGACACCATTGTTGAAAACGAATCATAAAAAAGCAAGACTGGAATATGCCAAACTACATGTTGACAAGCCACAAAGCTTCTGGGAGAATGTCCTGTGGACAGATGAGACAAAAATCGAAGTTTTTGCCAAGGCACATCAGCTGTATGTTCACAGACGAAAAAATGAAGCATATCAAGAAAAGAACACTGTCCCTACTGTGAAACATGGAGGAGGCTCTGTTATGTTCTGGGGCTGCTTTGCTGCGTCTGGCACAGGGTGTCTTGAATCTGTGCAGGGTACAATGAAATCTCAAGACTATCAAGGAATTCTAGAGAGAAATGTACTAGCCAGTGTCAGAAAGCTTGGTCTCAGTCGCAGGTCATGGGTCTTGCAACAGGACAATGACCCAAAACACACCGCTAAAAACACCCAAGAATGGCTAAGAGGAAAAAATTGGACTATTCTAAAGTGGCCTTCTATGAGCCCTGACCTCAATCCTATTGAGCATCTTTGGAAGGAGCTGAAACATGCAGTCTGGAAAAGGCACCCTTCAAACCGGACACAACTGGAGCAGTTTGCTCATGAGGAGTGGGCCAAAATACCTGCTGAGAGGTGCAGATGTCTCATTGACAGTTACAGGAAGCGTTTGATTGCAGTGATTGCCTCAAAAGGTTGCGCAACAAAATATTAAGTTAGGGGTACCATCATTTTTGTCCATGCCTGTTTCATGAGTTTATTTTTTTACATAATTCTGTTGAAGCATGGTTGAAAAACAATGTCTGACTTTCATTGGTTAACATTTATAGAATTTTAATTTATTATTACTTTTGTCAGATTAAAGTTATTTCTGTGACCATTGTGACTTTTTCTTTCATTGACCAAAGGGTACCAACAATTTTGTCCACGTCTGTATACCCTTTGATACCGTTGTTCTATTCTGTTATTCAATAAACACCCATTTTGGGGAAAAATCTTAATTTGCGGCCTAGTCTGCATCTGTACGTGTGAGATACATGCCTTAGATACTACATTGCTGTTTTGGTATAAAACAAAAACACCAATTTAGGGCAAAAATATTAATTTTGCAGCCTTTGCTGCATATGTCATTGTGAGATAGACCCTTTAGATACTGTCGTTCTATTCTGTTATAAAAAACACTCATTTTGAACAAGATCCTAAATTTGAGAAATATGAGAGCGTCAAATAAGAGACGTGGCCCCGGTCGTGGTGCTGCTGATGGAGCTCCTGTTGCAGGGAGAGGACATGGTCGATCTGTGCCAGCTACACGCACAAGTGAAACACCTTCCTCAGGTGCGAGTAGGCAAAAGAACCTTCAGCTGTATTTGCTCGGGCCTAATGCGGCTCTACGAATGGTGATTGGGTTGCTGACAGTGCCTCCAGTTCCTTTACATTGTCTACTTGCCAGTCTCCTCCTGAAAGATCAGTTGGCACCTGCAGCTGATGTCCATTAGTCTTTCACCTCACCCCCTTGCAAATCAGCCAAGCAGTCTGAGCCCCAAGTCATACAGCAGTCTCTTCTGCTTTTTGACGACTCTGCTAGAAGGGTTTCCCAGGGCCATCCACCTAGCCTTGCCCCAGAAGTGGAAGCGATTGAGTGCACCAATTCACAGCATGTCTCGGATGATGATGAAACACAGGTGCAAACTGCTGTGGCTTTTGAAAGTGTGCAGACTGACAAGGAGGGCAGGGGTGCAGACTGGGTGGAAGATGATGTGGAGGATGATGAGGTCCTAGACACCACATGGAATCAAAGTCATGTGAGTGACCTGTGTAGTTCGGAGGAAGAGGTGGTGGTCACACAGAGCCACCAGCACAGCAGAAGAAGGAGCAGGGTGCAAAAGAGGAGCGGTCGTCCCCTAGACAGTACGCCTGCTACTGCCTACCGCAGCAAGGGACCGAGCACACCAAAGCCAGCTCCAAGTAGTTCTCTGGCAGTGGCAGTTCTTCATACAATGTGCTAACGATAAGACACGAGTGGTTTGCACGCTGTGCAATCAGAGCCTGAAGCAAGGCATAAACGTTCTCAACCTGAGCACAAACTGCATAAACAGGTATCTAAGTAGAAAGCACAATCTGCAGTGGAGTAGACATCTCAAAAACCAAGAAAGGTCTCTGGCTCCTCCTGCTTGCTCTTCTGCTGCAGTCTCGGCCTCTTCATCCACCTCTAGAGTGACAGTGACACCTGCCTCCCCGCAAACAGAGGAACTGCCAGCAACACCACCACCTGGGTAACCATATCACACCACCATCTCCACAATGTCCCATGGAAGGGTCCAGCTTCAAACACTGGAGCGTAAGAGGAAGTACCCCCTACCCACCCACGATTCCTGGCCCTAAATGCCAGAATTTCAAAATTACTGTCTTGTGAAATGCTGTCATTTCGTCTGGTGGACACAGAGAGGTTTAAAAGCCTTGTGGCTGTCCCAAAGTACGTCGTGCCCAGCCGCGACTACTTTTCCAGGCGTGCCATCCCTTCAATGCACAACCAAGTGGGGGACAAAATCAGGTGTGCACTGCTCAACGCCATCTGAGGCAAGGTCCACCTAACTACCAGTAAGCACAGTCAGGGACGTTATATCTCCATAACAGCAAACTGGGTATATGCAGTGGCGGCTGGGCTAGAGGTGGATAGCAGGTGTCCTTCCACCACCGAGGATTGCAGGGTGCTTCTCTTTGCCTCCTGTTGCTTCCTCCTCCTAATCCACTTCCTCATCCTCTACTGGCTCCTCATCCGGTCAGCGTAACACCTTCACCACCAACTTCAGCACAGTGAGGGGTAAACGACAGCAGGCAGTTTTAAAACTTATCTGTTTGGGGGACAAACCCCACACTGCGCAGGAGCTGTGGACGGGCCTTGAACAACAGACCGATGAGTGGTTGGTGCCAGTGAGCCTCAAGCCCGACCTGGGGGTGTGCGATAATGAGCAAAATCTCATAGCATTTCTGGGACTAGACGATTTGATTCACATCCATTGCCTGGTGCATGTGCTGAATTTGGTTATGCAGAGGTTCCTTAAAAATTACCCTGATATGTCAGAGCTGCTGCATAAAGTGTGGGCCTTCTGTGCATGCTTTCGACATTCTCACCCTGCTACTGCTCGACTGTCAGAGCTGCAGCGTAACTTCGGCCTTCCCGCTCATCGCCTCATATGCGACGTGCCCACAAGGTGGAACTCCACCTTGCACATTCTGGCCAGACTGTGTGAGCAGCAGCAGGCGATAGTGGAGTTTCAACTGCAGCACGCACTGGTGAGTCGCTCGGCGGAGCAGCACCACTTCACCACCAATGACTGGGCCTCCATGCAAGACCTATGCGCTGTTTCGAGTATTCCACCAACATGGCCATTGTCGATAATGCTGCTCTCAGCGTTACTATCGCACTTCTATGCCTCCTTGAAAAAATGCTGCTGGTGATGATGGAAGTGGATGTGGCACAGGAGGAGGAAGAGGAAGAGGGATCATTTCATAGGGTTTTCCAGCCAGTCATTCACAAGTGGATCCGAGGGTGGGTTCCTGCACCCACAAACTCCAGGTACAGAATTGTCCAGCCAGGGCACAGTTCTGGAGGATGACAAGGTGGAGAATGAAAAGGAGGAGATGGAGGAGGAGGAACTGTTTTCACAGCAGGGTGGCACCTCATTGCCATCACTGGTGTGTGGCTGGGGGGATACAGAGGACACAGACGATACATCTCCCACAAAGTTCAGCTTTTCCTTGCCTCTGGGCAGCCTGGCACACATGAGCGATTACATGCTGCAGTGTCTCCGCAACGACCGCTGAGTTGCCCATGTTCTAACTTGTGCTGATTAGTGGGTGGTCACGCTGCTGGATCCCCATTACAAGGACAACATACCTTCCTTAATTCCGTCACTGGAGCGTGATCGTAAGATGCGCGAGTACAAGCACATGCTGGTAGACGCGCTGCTGGTGGCATTCCCACCTGACAGTTGGCGTCTTAGCAGGACGCAGCATTTCACCAACATGGTGGAGCGTGTATTGTCTGAATGTGTGTTTAGCACGGCAGGGGGTGTTATCACAGACAAGCGCAGATGCTTGTCCACAACCAATGTGGACAAGCTCACGTTCATTAAAATGAACCAGGCATGGATCTCACAGGACTTGTCCGTACCTTGTGCAGAATAGACATGTATACCGGCCATAACCAGCCATTATTATACTACAGCACAATTGCTCATTGTTATATTTTGGATAGTTCACACTCTTTTGGAGTAAAAAAAAATGAAAATAATAAATTAAAAGCAAAAACCAGTGTTGGCTACCTCATCCTCCTTCACCACCGCTTCCCCCTACACCGCTACATCCACCACCTCCTCAAACTCCTACTCCATATGGAACTCCCCCTTATAAATCAAGTTATTTTTTTTATATTTGTACGTATTTTATTTTATGACATTTCACTAATTTGTCTGTTACATATTCAGGTGAAATTCACCAAGTTTTGGGTGTGATATACCACTGCTATACCTAATAGACAAGTAATAAAAATTCATAAATTTGACTGTTACATATTCGGGTGAAATTAACCAATTTCTGGGTGTGATACATCCCCTGCTCTACCTAGTAGACAGGTAACATTTCACTAATTTGTCTGTTACATATTCGGGTGAAATTCACCAATTTTTGGGTGTGATATACCATTGCTATACCTAGTAGACAGATAAAAAAAAAATCATTAGTTTGTCTGATACATATTTGGTTGAAATTCAACAATTTTTGGGTGTGATATGCCCTCTGCTCTACCTAGTAGGCAGGTACCATTTCACTAATGTGTCTGTTACATATTCGGGTGAAATTCACAAATTTTTTGGGTGTGATATACCACTGCTATACCTAGTAGACAGGTAAAAAAAATAATAAATCTTGAATTTGTCTGTTACATATTCGGGTGAAATTCACCAATTTTTGGTTGTGATATACCATTGCTATACCTAATAGACAGGTTAAAAAAAATCAATAATTTGTCTGTTACATATTCAGTTGAAATTCACCAATTTTTGGATGTGATATACCCCCGCTCTACCTAGTAGACAGGTAATATTTCACTAATTTGTCTGTTACATATTCAGGGGAAATTCACAAATTTTTGGGTGTGATATACCCTGGCTGTACCTAATACACAGGTAAAAACATTTCACTAATTTGTCTGTTACATTTTTGGGTAAAATTCACCAATTTTTGGGTGTGATATACCACTGCTATACCTAGTAGACCGGTAAAAAAAATCATTAGTTTGTCTTATACATATTCAGTTGAAATTCACCAATTTTTGGGTGATACAGCCCTGCTCTACCTAGTAGGCAGGTAACATTTCACTAATCTGTCTGTTACATATTCGGGGGAAATTCACACATTTTTTGGGTGTGATATACCACTGCTATACCTAGTAGACAGGTTAAAAAAAATCAATAATTTGTCTGTTACATATTCAGTTGAAATTCACCAATTTTTGGATGTGATATACCCCCGCTCTACCTAGTAGACAGGTAATATTTCACTAATTTGTCTGTTACATATTCAGGGGAAATTCACAAATTTTTGGGTGTGATATACCCTGGCTGTACCTAATACACAGGTAAAAACATTTCACTAATTTGTCTGTTACATTTTTGGGTAAAATTCACCAATTTTTGGGTGTGATATACCACTGCTATACCTAGTAGACCGGTAAAAATAAATGACTGTTACATTCTTGGGTGACATTTGACAATTTTTGCCGTGATTAAACCCCTGCTCTGCGTAGGTGATAGGGAACTAAATCTCAAAAAATCGTCTGTTACAAGGTGACATTTTACCAATTTTGCAGTATACAAAACCCCTGCTCTGCATAGGTGACAGGGAATTAGGTTTCAAAAATTCTTCTTTAATTGAACTTTAATAACTTGTCCCACTTTTCCACTCGATCATATTTAATTTAAAAAAATTGACCTCCCTTGGATGTGATCTCTCTTTCTCACGCTCCCTCTCCAGCATGGAACCCTGATCCGCCAATAACCATGATCAGCATGGTAGGTTTAGAAAAGAACATCGAAAGTTGATAGAGAAGATATCCAAATGGATCATGGATGTCACAGTGACATGTGACATGGTGGGGCAGTATGTGTGCACATGCCTACACAAACTGACTTATGGGTCTCCATTTTGGGCACATGGCCTGAAAAATTGAGATCAAAATATAAATTTCACTTTCTTGGCAGATTTTCCATTTTAATCCAATTTTTTCTTTAACACATCGAGGGTTAACAGCCAAACAAAACTCATCATTTATTACCCAGATTTTGCGGTTTACAGAAACACCCCACATGTGGTCATAAACTGCTGTATGGGCACTTGGCAGGGAGCAGAAGAAAATGAGCGCCACATGGTTTTTAGATGCCATGTCCCATTTGAAGCCCCTCTGACGCACCTTTACAGTAGAAACTCTCAAAAAGTGACCCCATTTTGGAAGCTAGGGGATAAGGTGCCAATTTTCTTGGTACTATTTTTGGGTACGTATGATTTTTTGATCATTCATTATAACACTTTAACGGGCAAGGTGACCAAAAAATTGGTTGTTTTAGCACAGTTTTTATTTATTTATTTTTACAGCGTTCACCTGAGGGGTTCGGTCAAGTGACATTTTTATAGAGCAGATCGTTACGGACGCAGAGACACTTAATATGTATACTTTTCCTAATTTATTTAAGTTTTACACAATAATAGCATTTTTGAAACAAAAAATAATATGTCTTAATGTGTCCATGTTCTGAGAGCTATAGTTTATTTTATTTTTTTAAATGATTTTCTTATGTAGTGGCTCATTTTTTGCGGGATGAGGTGAAAGTTTTATTGGTACCATTTTGTGGGACATACGCCTTTTTGATCACTTTTTGTGATGTAAGGTGCCCAAAAATTTTGGGGGGGTTGTTCACCGGAGGGGTTAGGTCATGTGATATTTTTATAGAGCTGGTTGCGGAGATACCTAATATGTATACTTTTTTATTTATTTCACTTTAACACAATAATAGCATTTTTGAAACAAAAAAAAGGATGTTTTTGTGTCTCCATGTTCTGAGAGCTATAGTTGGGGGTTTTTTTGAGCGATTTTCTTATGTAGGGGCTCATTTTTTGTGAAATGAGGTTACGGTTTTATTGGTACTATTGTGTGGGACATACTCCTTTTTAAACACTTGGTGTTGCACTTTTTGTGATGTAAGGTGTAAGGCTGTTATTTTTTATGGTGTTTATCAGACTGGGTGGATCATGTGATATATTTATAGAGCTGACCGTCACGGACGCGGCAATACCAATATATTTTTATTTTTTACATTGTGAAACCTTTTATTTATTTATTTATATATTTATATTAACACCTTATATATTTTTTTTTTTTTTTACACTTTGCATCCCCCCCTTAAGGTCATACAAGACCTCTGGGGGACATTTAACTTCACTTTTTTTCCCCACTATTGATTTCTCCTGTAACTGGGGTTGACATAGTAGCCCCAGTTACAGTGGAAATACACCCCCTAGAGAGGCTGTACAGCATTATACTGTGCTGTACAGCCTCAGTGCAGGGCTGATCGAGGTCTGTAGAAGACCGCTGGGCCGGAACAGGAAGCGCAAAATCATTGTTTGTCCTTACATAGTTACATAGTTAATACGGTTGAAAAAAGACCAAGAGATAGGTGGGGATGCAAATCTCAGAAGGAAGTGAGACTCAGATTTCTACACATTGTCTGAGAGTCCCCTTGGAAAGACTTTAATTGAGGAGAACCTCAGGAAGCAAATTTTACACTGGGGTCATTCCTCAAAAATTGCAGGTCTCCCCGGATAACAAAAGACTTTCAATTTCACTGCTCAATGATATTGGTGGCTATTCATGTGGCAAGACATCCAAGAGTTTGTCGCTGCCTGTCCGTCATGTACACAGAATAAAGCCTCCAAGCAATGTCCAGCGGGCCTCTTACTTATTATTCCTGTTCCTGAGGCTCCTTGGAAACAGATAGCCATGGACTTTATTACTGATCTACCCTTGTTCTCTGGTTGTTCTGTGATTTGGGTTTTGGTGGATCATTTTTCCAAAATGGTGCACTTCGTCCCTCTGTAAGGTCTTCCTTCTGCTCCTTAGCTGGAGAAAAAAACTTATTTAACACATTTTTTGCATCCATGGTTTTCTCCACCATATTGTGTTAGATAGAGGTGTGTAGTTCACATCTAAGTTCTGGAGAGCTCTTAGTAAGCTATCTACAGGTGCTTCCTGCCAATCTTGGCCACTAGCCAGTCTAGTTCCTTGTGTGAAAGTGTTTGGAAGTTTCTGTTTTACTGTGTACTGGATCCTGCTTCTCAATTAAACAGACTTTGCTTAATTGCCGCCTGCTCCTGACCTTGAACTTTAATTACGGACTTTGCTGGATTTCTGTGTGCCCAGACTCCGACTTCCTGACCATGTATTTTCCCTCAGTATCTCTGATCCACAGGTCAGCAGGCACTGACCTTGGGACTGCTCTGGAGTTGTACCTAGTAACTACCCTAATGGCCCAAGCCTATCCTCCCCATCAGAGGCTGTAGTGGAGACCAGGAAGTTACTTAGTCACGCCCCTCCAGGGTATAGCCGGTCAGTGGCGCGGTGGATCCACACCAGCTTGCATAACAACTATTATTTTATGCCTTTATTGAGCTAGCTAAACTAGAGAACAGGTGTTTTTATATACACATCAAGAAATATGTATATAATGCAAAATAGAAAATGATGAATGGGTCATCTACAAGAAGTCCTGAATATAATGCTAACAGAAATCATGCAAAGCCTTTCCCTAAAAAAGCCTTTTCCTAACAAGAGATTAGCTTAAAATCTCACATCTCTGATGTGTAATAAGATACATGCAAGCTGAACAATTTGCTGGAGGAAGAAAATAAATATAGTCAAATCCTAGGAGAATTTGAAAGATTTCATCCAAAGTAAGCCATCTGCTGTAGCTTATAAGACTGCAGACTTTGAGGTCTAGAATGTTCTTTTTGTCAATAAAGAAAAAAACTGATACGCAAATGAAGGGCAAGGGTCAATGCCACTGACAGTCTATTTCCATCTGGCTTTGGAACACCAACACTTTTGTTGTAAATGATCTATCAAATGGCTCATCATGATCTCATGATTGATCAGCAGCATTGGAGCTGATTAACGGACTACAGCTTGTACTGCCAGTTAAGGAGCAGATTTTATAAATACAATAGATGAAGCTGTTTACTGAAAAAAGCAACAAAGCTGATACATCTTTTTGTTCAGCCTTTAAAATGATATTCACTGAAAATGATCAATGCGTTTTGGCACTGGCTTTAAGGGGCTTAGAATAAAGCATGTTTACAGATGACAATTTCTTATACAAGATATACATTTCCCTATTTTGGATCTACTGTGAGTCCTATCATTGAGCCTTCTCACTATTTCAATGCCTCTACTTTGTTTTTATACCTATAAAAGTAGTTGTTTATCAAAAGAAAGTAATGGGATTCATAGAACAGTAGATTGGTAAATTATTTTGCTTCCTGTTAAAATCCATAAATGTGTCAGGCCTATACTTTAGGTGCCATTACTGTGAGCAGTACATTGTGAATGAGAATAAAAGCTTCCAGGAGATGGCTTAAATCTCTTACTTAGTTTACTGTTTTGCATGGACATGGGCATTCTGTATTATGGGGTTTCAAATACCGCAAGGCAATTAGCTCTTTATTTTGATTACCATATCCCGTATGTCACTCTGGTTGAGTTAATGTATGGAGTGGGCTGCTGCAGTTAGCCCACTCCATATGTGGCGACTGCTGGCTGTATCATACAACAGGCACCAGGCCGCAAAGACAGTGAATGGCGATCCCACTGAACCCAGTCATTTTGCCCTCAGGTGCTGCGATCAACACTGATCATGGCATCTGTTGAGTTAGGCACCCGCATTAAACTTGTGTGCTCCAATCGGTTGCCATGGCAGCCTGGACACTGCTGAAGCCTTCCAGGCCTGACATGGGGAGCTCCCTGCTGCTGTGTGCAGAAAGCAAAGGACAGCAGGGACAGTGTAAAATCCTATTCACCCTAATAGATCTCTATTAGGATGAATAGGACAAGGGATCAAAAGATCCCAGGTTCTAGCCCCCTAAGGCTAATAGTTATTGAATTAAAAGTAAAAAACAAAAAAAACAAAAAAAAAACATTACAATATTAAAAGTTAAAATCACCCCCTTTCCCTATTTTACATATAAAAATATATTAACAATACAAAATGAACATAGGTATTGTTGTGTCCAAAAATATCTAAACTATTAAAATATTTTTTTTAAATTCCTGTGCGGTGATTGCCGCAATGTAAAAAAATAAAAACAAGATTTGCCATTTTTAGTCACCTTTCCTTGCAAAAAAATAATAATCAAGTGTTAATTAAGTGATCAAAAAGTTGTACGTACCACAAAAATGGTACTAATAAAAACTACAGTTCGTCCCTCAAAAAAACAAGCCCTCATATAGCTCTGTAAAATGGAAATATAAAAAAAGTTATGGCCATGCAAAGCAAATTTATATATATATATTTTTTTTAAGTAGTAAAACAAATAGAATACTATACAAGTTTGGTATCACTATATTTGCATTGAACCACAGAATGTAAGGTCATTTTTAGTGCACAGTGAATGCCGTGATGTCAAAAGCCCCAAAAACTTGACAGAATTGTATTTTTTTTTTCAATTTAACCCCATAAATAGTTTTTTTTTAAATGTTTTCCAATAACAGCCATGATAAATTAAATGGTGCATATAATAAAATAAAACAAAATAAGCTATCATATGGCTATATGAAAGGAAAAAAGTTTTGACTATTGGAACGTGGGGAGGAAAAAATGAATGTGCAAAACAAAAAAATGGGCCTGGAGGTTAATAGAAAAGTGTTTTCATATTAGCAAAATATGATTTGCCAGGATTTATATCTAGAATTAAAAAAGAGTAACTAAACTTTTAAATCCATTTTTGTTAACATATCCCTAATAATAGTAGCATAGTTTAAGTTAAAAGACATCTACCCATCCAGTTCAGACTGTTATCCTGCAAGTTGATCGAGAGGAAGCAAAAAACAAAACAAAAAAAACCTGTGAGGTAGAAGCCAATTTTCCTCACTTTAGGGGAAAAAATTCCTTCTCTCCTTCCAGACTCCAATCAGGCAATCAAAATTACTCCATGGATTAACCCCTTAAGGACCAGGCTCATTTTTACCTTAAGGACCAGGCCATTTTTTGCAAATCTGACCAGTGTCACTTTATGTGTGAATAACTTAAAAACACTTTTACTTATCCAGACCATTCTGAGATTTTTTATCACATATTGTACTTTATGACACTGGTACAATGAAGTTAAAATAAAATCATTTTTATTTATGAAAAAAATACCAAATACCAAACTGTTTGTTTCAGTTTTATATAATAAAGAATTTTTGAAAAAAAAATATTTTTTAGTGTCTCCATATTCTGAATAGCCATATATATATTTTTTTATTTGGGCAACTGTCTTATGTAGGGGCTAATTTTTTTTTGTTTGATTGGGACTATGTGCAATGGCTTTCTTGACACCGTTTTTTTTTTTTACGGTGTTCACCTGAGGGGTTAGGTCATGTGTCATTTTTATAGAGAAGGTTTTTAAGGATGCAGCAATACCTAATATTTGAAGCAAAATTTTTAATTTTTTTTGGGCGATTGTCCTATGTAGGGACTTATTTTTTATGGGATGAGGTGGGATGAAGTGACGGTTAGATTGGTACTATTTTGGGGGGCATACACCTTTTTGATCGCTTAGTTTTAGTGATGTAAGGTGACAAAAAATATTGTATTTTAAAAAAAATTATGGTGTCTATAGGGCGGGGTGGATCATGTGATATATTTATAGAGCCGGTTGTTACGAACGTGGCAGTATCTAATATGTGTGGTTTTTTTTGTTTTTTTTAAATAAAATTAGGGGAAAGAGGCGTTTTTTCTTTTTTTAACTTGAATTTTTTTTTATTGAAATCACTTTTTTTTTACTTTTTTGTTAAACTTTATTTCTGTCCCACTCTGGGAATTCAACGTTTGAGGGTCTGATCCCCTCTGCAATGCATTGCAATACATCTGAGTCATACACCAACAGGTTGCCTAGGAGACCCATCCTGAGGCTGGTTCTCCTCAGCATCCGTAGAAGGCAGTTCCCAATGCCGTGCAAGGCATTGGGCATCCTCTGCACGGCATCAGGCTCGAGGGGACTTTATGCGCTCCCTCAACTTCTATGTCATGGTCAGTGTGGACCGCGGCATAGAAGGGGTTAATCCACGGTGATCGCCTATATGGGGGGTCACAGGACCCCCCTAGGCATTGTCACAGGGTGCTTACTGAATGATTTCAGCAGGCACCCAGTTCCGATCACCACCCGCCGTGATGCGGTGATCGTATATACACAGGGCATACCTGTATGCCCTGTGTCCTTAAGGACTCGGACATCAGGGAGTACAGGAATGCCCTGTGTCCGTAAGAGGTTAACAACTGTTCGTACCGAACGTTACGATTTTGGTGTTCAGTGATTTAATGGGACTTTTTGAAAGGCTGCAGGGTAGCCAATCAACAAGCGTTTAACTTGTGTGCCTTGGAAGCCATAGCAGCCATGCCTACTAATGGTATGGCTGTGATTGGCCAGTACAGCATGTGACCCAGCATCTATATAAGCTGGAGTCACATAGCGTTGCACGTCACTCTGCTCTTACTAGTGTAGAAATAGGATGCTGCTGCTGTGAGGGAGAGAATAGCAAATAATCTGATATCAGAACTTGTTAACGCTGTGATTTTTTTTTTTTTAAAATTGTGGGTGCAATGCAACATTTTTGTACCCTGCCCTGAGCCCAGTGACACAGAAAAATATGTTTTATCCGTCTGTTAGTTAGGTAGGCGTTGACGGCCATTTTGTGCAAGTTCAGTGCACCAGCACTGCACATGTGCCAGGGACAATAATTTAATCCTGTTCTTTTAGTTCAGTGACAATAATTTAATCCTGTTCTTTTAGTTCAGTGGGCAACATATACCAATTTTTTAAGTGCACCTGCACTGCATATGTGCCGGGAGAAGGGAAAATAATATAGGTAATCCGTCTGTGAGTTCAGGGACATATTCAAATTTTTTCTGTAAAGTACCCCTGTGCTGCATATGTGAGTGTAATCAATTCAGTAAATGCATCTGTTAGATTCTGTGGGCACAAATTAATATTTTTTTGCTATAAAGTACATTTGTGCCCTGCCCTGCATTTGTGATAGTGAAAGAAAATTAGTTAAATCCATCTGTTAATTGTGGGTGAAAAAATATTATTATTTTTTTCCATAAAGTACCTTTGCGGTCAGCACTGCAAATATTATAGTGAAATAGAATCAGTAAATCCATCTGTTTCACTGTGGGTGAAAAAAAATAATATATTTTTTTCCATAAAATACATTTGCGGCCTGCGCTGCATTTCTAAGAGTCTAATACAACAGTTAAATACTGCTGTTATATTTTTGCTTACAAAAGCACTCACTTTGCGCTAGATAGTACATTTGCGGCCTGCGCTGCATTTTTGACTGTCCAATACAACCGTTAAATACTGCTGTTAAATTGTGGATTGAAAAAAAACACCCATTCTGTGCTAGATAGTACATTTGCGGCCTGCACTGCTTTTCTGACAGTCCAATACAACCGTTCAATATTGCTGTTAAATTGTGGATTGAAAAAAAACACCCACTTTGTGCTGGATAGTACTTTTGAGGCATGCACTATATTTCTGACAGTCCAATACAGCCGTTAGATACTCTTTTTATATTTTTGTTTGAAAAAAACACCCATTTTGTGCAAGATATTACATTTGCGGCCTGTGCTATATTTCTGACAGTCCAAAACAACAGTTAAATACTGCTATTATATTTTTGCTTAAAAAAACACACATTTTGTGCTAGATAGTACATTTGCGGCCTGAGCTGCATTTCTGTCAGTCCAATACAACCATTAAATGCTGCTGTTATATTGTGGTTTGAAAAAAACACCCAATTTGTGCTGGATAGTATATTTGCGGCCTGCGGTGCATTTCTGACAGTCCAATACAAACGTTAAATAGTGCTGTTATATTTTTGTTTGAAAAAAAAACACCCATTTTGTGGTAGATAGTACATTCGCAGCCTGCACTGCATTTCTGACAGTCCAATACAACAACAACAACAAAACATTTGTAAACCGTTTGTAAACCATTAAACCGTTTGTAAAACATTTGTAAACCGTTAAATACTGCTGTTATATTTTTGTTTGAAAAAAACACCCTTTTTGCGGCAGATAGTAGATTTTTGGCCTGCACTGCATTTCTGACAATCCAATACAACATTTAAATACTACTGTTATATTTTTGTTTGAAAAAAAACACCCATTTTGTGCTAGATAGTACATTTGAGGTGTGTGCTGCATTTCTGACAGTCCAATATAATCGTTAAATATTGCTGTTATATTTTTGTTTGAAAAAAACACCCATTTTGCGCTAGATAGTACATTTGCGGCCTGCACTGCATTTCTGATAGTACAATACAACCGTTAATTATTGCTGTTATATTTTTGTTTGAAAAAAACACCTATTTTGTGCTATAGTACATTTGCGGCCTGCTCTGCATTTCTGACAGTCCAATAAAACCTTTAAATACTGCTATTACATTGTCGGTTGAAAAAAAACACTTTTTGGCCATAAAGTACCTTTGCGGCCTGCACTGCAAATCTGATAGTGAAATAAAATCTGCAAATCCATCTGTTTCACTGTGGGTGAAAAAAATATAATTTTTTTCCATAAAGTACCTTTGCAGCATGCACTGCAAGTCTGATTGTGAAAAAAAATCTGTCAATACAACTTGGACATTGTGGGTGAAAAAAACTACTTTTTGGGGGCCATAAAGTGCCTTTGTGGCTTGTGCAGCAAATCAGACAGCCAGGTAAATAAATGCAGTAAATCCATCTGTAGGATTTAGGGGTGACATTTCCACGGTTATCAGGCCAGTCATTCACAAGTGGCTCGGAGGGTGGGCTCCTAAACCAACATAGGCCAGGTACACAATTGTCCAGCCAGGGCACATGTGCAATACATCCATTTTACACTCCAGAGACAGAAAGATAATTTATCTGTCTGTTCATTCTGTGGCTGACCTTCCTACAGCAATTTTTTGGTGGGCGCAATGCAACATCTAAAATAAATATTATTATTTTTATACTTATTTCGACTGTTAGTTAGGTGGGCTAGAAACCAATTTTTGTTTGAAGTACACCTGTACCTGCATATGTGCCAGGTACAATAATATAGTTAATCCGTCTGTGAGTTCAGGGGTTGACATATTTGCTGACTGTTTTATACCCCTGCTCTACATGGCAGACAGGGAAATAATTTAAAAACATTTGTCTGCATTAATAAGCACCTTCTGTTTTCTATCACTGGGCCAGTTACTTACTTACATACAGACATATTCCACCAGTCCAAGCATTCTCATTATTAGGGATGAGCGAACTTCATATTTTGAAGTTCGAGTTCATGTTTGGGTTGTGGTATATGCTGAATTGCGTTATGGATTCCCTTACCACAGACCATAAAGTAATTCCATGATGGAATGCATAATGGAATGCCTTTAGAGACATTCCGTTATTCATTCCGTCTTAATAGAAGTCTATGGCCAGCATAACGAATCAGTCCGGTTTCCGTTAAGCAGGAAAGGACTCCATCATAACGAAAACTGGACAGATCCATTATACTGCCCATAGACTTGTATTATGATGGAATGAATAACAGAATGCCTCTAAAGGCATTCTGTTATGCATTCCATCATGAAATTGCATTATGGTCCGTGATGACGGAATCCATAACTCAATTCAGCATATACCACAACCCAAACACGAACTCGAACTTCAAAATATGAAGTTCGCTTATTCAAACTTATTTCATATACTAACCTTTTATGTGGTACAGTTTTAAATGCTTTGGGGAAGTCAAGATATATGACATCCGTTGATTTTCCGAGGTCAAGTCCGGAAATGACCTCCTCATAGAAACTGATTAAATTAGCTTGTTAAACTTACCGGCCTATAATTTCCTGGCTTAGTTTTTGGACACTTTTCAAACACTGGCAATATAGAGTCCTTAAATATCAGTAATAAGGGACTGGCTATGACATTATTTCATTCTCTTAGGATACGGGGGTGTATGCCATCTGGTTTCTGCAATTTGTCTATTTTCATCTTTTTAAGACGCAGCTCTACTTCTTCATGGACAGACAGGGCACTTTTAATGCGAAATTTACTTTTACATTCTGCATTACATCTAATGCCCTAATAACACTTTTTGTAATGTACTTTATTAATGGTTTTTGTATTTTTATTGCACCGTTGTCTCCCTAAAGTGCAAGTTTTGCTGTGCGCTTAAAATCTACTTTTCAGTACACTGCTGACTTGTCAGCAGTGTACAGAGTACACATTTTATCAATGGAGTCACAGTGCAGTTTGTGTAGGCAGGAGTGTATATTGGTTTACTAAATCCTGGCATAGCACATGGTTACAGGGTAGCTGAGCAGAGTGGGCTTCTGCTTCTGTCTGCTTTGCTAAGCTAAGGGCTGACTCTTACATCAACAATACATTAACTGAGGAATGAATAGAACACTTACATAATACCCTCCTTTTCATATATTTAGCTGCATATTCGCTGATTCCCAGGCTCCTCTTTTGTCATGGTACATGGTTTTATAGACTACCTGATGTACACTGTCCTTCAGTAGTCCAACACACTTCCTGCTTCTCCAGCCTGCACTTGGATTGGCTACCATTGCTCGCATGACTAGTGCTGGTCAATCTGAGGGCAGCAGGAGGTATCTTTAATAATCAATTGCACACTGTGCATCGGGTAGTCTGAGAATTAGTGTGGCAATTTTGGATGGCAGAATAAAAACCTAGGAATTGGTGGATCTGTAGCGGAAAAGATAAAAACAAGGTCATTGTGTAAGTGGTCAGTTCATTCCCCAGTTGATGTGATTTTTTTTTTTTTTCTGGGACCAGAGGGTTAGTATAAATCATTTTATTTTCAAAATGAAAATAACAAATTAGAAAAAAAAAATGTTTTTTTTTAGTAGGAAAAATAATATGAAAAATAATAATAAAACAGCTGAACCTGGCAAATTATAATAAAAAAAAGTCACATAAATGCATGAATGTGGCAGATAACAAATAATACTTTATAAAGAACATCTGAAAGCAAATATTGCATTATTTTTTCCAGTAGGTAGAATCATCCTTGAGAAACACATGTAGTGGATATAAAAAGTCTATACACCTCTGTTAAAATGTCAGGTTTCTGTGATGTAAAAAATGGAGACAAAGATAAATAATTTCAGAACTTTTTCCACCTTTAATGTGACCTATAAAGTGTACAACTCAATTGAAAAACAAACTGAAAAAAAAAAAAAAAAAAAAAATATATATATATATATATATATATATATATATACAATAATATGGTTGCATAAGTGTGCACAGCCTTAAACTAATATTTTGCTGAAGCACTTTTTTATTTTATTACAGCACTCAGTCTTTTGGGTAAAGAGTCCATCAGTATGGCACATTTTGCATTGGCAAGATTTGCCCACTCTTCTATGCAAAAGCACTCAAAATCTGTCATATTGCGAGGGCATCTCCTGTGTACAGCCCTCTTTAGATCACCTCACAGATTTTTAATCAGATTCAGGTCTGGGCTCTGGCTGGGCCATTCCAAAACTTTAATCTACTTCTGGTGAAGCCATTCCTTTGTTGATTTGGATGCATGCTTTGGGTCGTTGTCATGCTGAAAGATGAAGTTCCTCTTCTTGTTCAGCTTTCTAAAAGAAGCCTGAAGGTTTTGTGCCAATATTGACTGGTATTTGGAACTGTTCATGATTCCCTCTAGCTTATCTAAGGCCCCAGTTCCAGATGAAGAAAAACAGCCCCAAAGCATGATGCTGCCACCACCATGCTTCACTGTGGGTATGGTGTTCTTTTGGTGATGCGCAGTGTTGTTTTTGCACCAAACATATCTTTTGGAATTATGGCCAAAAAGTTCAACATTGGTTTCATCAGACCATACCACCTTTTCCCACATGCTTTTGGGAGACTTCCGATGTGTTTTTGCAAAATGTAGCCTAGCTTGGATGTTTTTCTTCATAAGAAAAGGCTTTTGTCTTGCCACTCTACTGCATAGCCCAGACATATGAAGAATATGGGAGATTGTTGTCACATGTACCACACAGCCAGTAGTTGCCAGATATTTCTGCAGCTCCTTTAATGTTGCTGTAGGCCTCTTGGTAGCCTCTAAAGTTTTCTTCTCGTCTTCGCATCTGTGACATTGCCAGCTCCGCCCCGGAGAAGAAGAAGGAGCGAGCGCCAGCCAGATGCTGCCAGGGGGGCCCTCCCTCACACCATGGCTGTTGTGGTTCAACTCCTGCCCACACACAGCCAAGGTACAAATAACAAGATCTCCCCAGTGGGAGAGCAGAGATGTGCTAGCCTGGAGAAATGTGTTATTGGGGGGGGGGGGGGGGTTAGAATGAGATATGTGCATGTGCTGAAGAAATGTGCTATTGTGGAGGGGGGTGGTTAGAATGAGAGATGTGCATGTGCTGGAGAAATGTGCCATGAACAGGGGGTTGGGGGGGAAGGAGAGATGTGCTGCTACCACTGGCCCATGGAGGGGGAGAAATGTGACATTCAGGGGGCGGGATGTAGGAGTGAAGTGTGCTGCCATGGAGGGGGGGATAATGTGATGTGAAGGGGGTGATGACTTGAAGCTAGAAATAATTACTACCATAAGAAGCATGCCTGATGGCGTATCTGATTCCACCCTGAATATATTAAATCACATATACAGAGCAAACCTTTTGGATGTGTACCCAAATCTCAGTGTGGCCTTTCGTATGTTCCTGAGTGTGCCAAGTACAGTGGCATCCGGAGAGAGAAGCTTCTCACCTTTAAAGCTAATCAAGAAATATTTATGATACTCCATGTCACAAGATCAGCTAAATGGCCTGGTGGAGATTGCAATTGAGCAAGACACTTGCAGAAATCTATATTTCTCAAAATTGATAGAAGAGTTTTCCTCAGCAAAAGCCAGGAAGGTTCACTTTTAAGAAGTCATTAAATTTTATTTCAAAGCGATAATTTTGTTGGTTGTCAAACTATTGCACTTTAAAGTAGTTATTTTTGTTTGATGTTGCAGTATTTTTTTTTCTAACGTTAAATTAAAACATTTATTTATGTTAAATTATTTGTTCATAATAATTATATTTATTTCTATTTGTTTATGATAATTATATTTATTTCTATATGGTCATTTAAATTATTTTGATGGAAACAATTTTGTTATTGCTTATGTTGATGTTGCATTTACTTACCTGGACTGACTTTTTTTTTTAATCCCATGTCATAATTGATGTAATTGCACATATAATTTAAAAGCACTTTACTTATTTTCAGACCACTTTAGAAATGTTTGTTCACATGTGATAGGTTAATTTTGAATTAATGAACTTATATTGATCTGAACATTTGTTAGATCCCAGTTTCAGAAATCATTTTTATTTGACTATTGCACAGTATGGTTTACATTGTGTTTTTGTTTGTAGTGTGTCATGTCCCCATTTGGGAGAAAATGCCTAATTTTTCCCTACAGCTAGGTAGGTTTTAAGCCTACCCAAAAAATCTAACTGCACTATTTATTTGGAAAAATACTTTGGTACTAATGATAAGCGGCAGGGGTCATATTCGAATTTGCGATATTTTGCTAATATTTTGTAGAATAGATATAGATGTAGATATTCATTATATTCTACGATTATTTTACTCTAGAAATCAACAAGGTAATAATCACATAATATGCAAATTTCTGTAATGCTAATTTCCATAATGCAAATTTTTATTGCAAATTTTTCAATTGCCGAGCCAAAACATAATTCCTCCCTGCTTCTTGCTTGTGGGCCAATGAGTCATAGCACTATATCAAATATATTAGTTTTTTCAAATATTCACAATATTTTAAAACGAGAATATATAGCAATACAGCAAATATTCAAAACAAAATGAATGTAGAGCAATTTAGCTAATATAGTGCTATAATCTTTTTTTATAGTTGTCATTTTTTTCCAATCTGAACATCAGATGAGAAAAAAATTGCAACTATTAGACAAAGATTATAGCACTATATTAGCTAAATTGTTCTATATTATTATTTTTTTTGAATATTCGCTATATTGCTATATATTCTTGTTTTAAAATATTACAAATATTTGAAGAACTAATATTCAATATAGTGCTATATATTCGTGTTTTTTAGAATATTCATAATTTTTCCAATTTGAAGTCATGATTCCTCCCTGCTTCTTGCTTGTGGGCCAATGAGTCATAGGCCCACAAGCAAGAAGCAAGGAAGGAATCTTGTTTTAACTCAGCAATTTAAAAATTTGCATTAGAAAAATTTGCAATAAAAAAATCTTGAATATTCGAAATTACGAATATATATAACTATATTCTAAATATTCGTGATCAACACTATTTGGTACTTGGAAATGTTTATATTTGATTCCTTTTTTGTTGCATTTATTTATTTTAATAATAAATATCAATTTATGTTTACTTGTACATGTTGCTTTGCCACTTGCATTTGTTTACAATACGGGACGTTAAAGTCAGCAAGTGTCATGTCGGGAAGGGGGGCTATTATTGTTTTTCTCCCCAGGGTCCCATTTCAACTAGAACCGCCCCTGTATGTATGGACAGCAGAACCTATCACACTGCCTAACACCCTGCACTGGAACCTCTTTGGCCCACAAGCTAGAAGAAGGGAGGGATCACCTGATGTGTACTGTGTGTGTTAAAAAAAAAAAAAATAACTGAATATTCATCATTACAAATATATAGCACTATATTCTAAATATTCGCAAATTCTCAAAGTGCCGATATTCGCAATAAAAATTTGTAATATGAATATTTGCGCTCAACACTATTCACCACATATAACTGCACCGCTGAACTGTTTGTCCCTAATTTTGTCCCTAATTTTTTGTCTACTTTTACACAACACAAAAATATTTTCAACAGATGAGTAACGCTGGACGGCAACTATATTATTATTTTGCCACTAACACACGGCAAACAGGGCTATAGAATATATCACTGCAGCGCACACGGGAAATTAGACCCTTTTTTTTCTCTATTTTTACACTACACAAAAGGCTTTTCATCAGATAAGTGCAACGCTGGACAAATAATATATTTTTATTTCACAACTAATACATGGCAAACTGGGATGTAGAGTATATCACAGCACTGCAAAAGGGCAATTAGGCCCTAATTTTTTCAAATTTTCCACAACACAAAACATAGAAACATAGAAACATAGAATGTGTCGGCAGATAAGAACCATTTGGCCCATCTAGTCTGCCCAATATATCTGAATCCTATGAATAGTCCCTGGCCCTATCTTATATGAAGGATAGCCTTATGCCTATCCCATGCATGCTTAAACTCCTCCACTGTATTTGCCGCTACCACTTCTGCAGGAAGGCTATTCCATGCATCCACTACTCTCTCAGTAAAGTAATACTTCCTTATATTACTTTTAAACCTTTGCCCCTCTAATTTAAAACTGTGTCCTCTTGTGGTAGTTTTTCTTCTTTTAAATATGCTCTCCTCCTTTACCGAGTTGATTCCCTTTATGTATTTCAAAGTTTCTATCATATCCCCTCGGTCTCTTCTTTCTTCCAAGCTATACATATTAAGGTCTTTTAACCTTTCCTGGTAAGTTTTATCCTGCAATCCATGGACCAGTTTAGTAGCTCTTCTCTGAACTCTCTCTAGAGTATCTATATCCTTCTGGAGATATGGCCTCCAGTACTGCGCACAATACTCCAAGTGAGGTCTCACCAGTGTTCTGTACAGCGGCATAAGCACTTCACTCTTTCTACTGCTTATACCTCTCCCTATACAGCCAAGCATTCTGCTGGCATTTCGTGCTGCTTTATTACATTGTCTTCCCACCTTTAAGTCTTGTGAAATAATTACTCCTAAATCCCTTTCCTCAGATACTGAGGTCAGGACTGTGTCAAATATTCTATATTCTGCCCTTGGGTTTTTACGCCCCAGGTGCATTATCTTGCACTTATCCACATTAAATTTCAGTTGCCAGAGTTCTGACCATTCTTCTAGTTTTCCTAAATCCTTTTCCATTTGGCGTTTCCCTCCAGGAACATCAACCCTGTTACATATCTTTGTGTCATCAGCAAAAAGACAAACCTTACCATCGAGGCCTTTTGCAATATCACTTATGAAGATATTAAACAAAATTGGTCCCAGTACAGATCCCTGTGGAATCCCACTGGTAACATGACCTTGTTTTGAATGTTCTCCATTGACTACAACCCTCTGTTGTCTGTCACTCAGCCACTGCCTAATCCACTCAACAATATGGGAGTCCATGCTCAATGACTGCAGTTTATTGATAAGTCTTCTATGTGGGACAGTGTCAAAAGCCTTACTAAAATCTAGATATGCGATGTCTACTGCACCTCCACCGTCTATTATTTTAGTCACCCAGTCAAAAAAATCTATAAGATTTGTTTGACATGATCTCCCTGAAGTAAACCCATGCTGTTTTTCATCTTGCAATCCATGGGATTTTAGATGTTCCACAATCCTATCCTTTAATAGGGTTTCCATTAATTTGCCTACTATTGATGTCAGACTCACTGGTCTATAGTTGCAAAAGGCTTTTCAACAGATAAATGCAACGTTGGACGGCAAATATATTTTTATTTCTCTACTAATGCACGGCAAACAGGGCTACAAAATATATCACTGCACCGCTGAACAGCAATTAGGCCCTAATTTTTTTTCTACTTTTACACAACAGAACAGGCTTTTTAACAGATAACTTAAGTGCAATGCTCGGCGGCGATAATATTTTTATTCCGCCACTTATACACGGCAAAATAGGCTTTGGAGTATATCACTGCAGCGCACAAGGGCAATTAGGCCCTAATTTTTTTCTACTTTTACATAACACAAAAGGACTTTTCAACAGAAGCGTGCAACACTGGAAGGTGAATATATTTTTTATTTTGCCACTAATACATGGCAAACAGGGCTGTAGAATTTATCACTGTACCGCACAAGGGCAATTAGGCACTAATTTGCTTCTATTTTTACACCTCACAAAAGGCTTTTCAACAGATGAGTGCAACTCTGGACAGTGAATACATTTTTATTTTGCCTCTAATACACGGCAAACAGGGCTGCAAAATATATCACTGCACCGCTAAACGGCAATTAGACCCAAATTTTTTCTACCTTTACACAACACAACAGGCTTTTCAACAGACAAGTGCAACGCTGGACGGCGATTATATTTTTATTTTGCCACTAATCAACGGCAAATAGGACTGTAGAATATATGACTGCACCACACAAGGGCAATTAGGCCCTAATTTTTTTTCTATTTTTACACTACACAAAAGGCTTTTCAACAGATAAGTGCAATGCTGGACGGCGAATATATTTTTATTTTGCCACTAACACACGCCAAACTGGGCTTTAGAGTATATCACTGCACTGCACTAGGGCAATTAGGCCTAATTTTTTTCTACTTTTACAAAACACAACAGGCTTTTCAACACATAAGTGCAACGCTGGACGGCAATTATATTTTTATTTTGCCACTAATAAACAGCAAACAGGGCTGTAGAATATATAACTGCACTGCTGAATGGCAATTAGTCTTTAATTTGTTTCTATTTATACACTACACAAAAGGCTTTTCAACAGATGAGTGCAACGCTGGACAGTGAATATATTTTTATTTTGCCACTAATACATTGCAAACAGGGCTACCAAATACATCACTGCACCGCTGAATGGCAATTATTCACAATTTTGTTTCTACTTTTGCACAACACAACAGGATTTTCTACAGATAAGTGCAACGCTGGGCGGCGATTATATTTTTATTTTGCCACTAATAAACAGCAAACAAGTCTGTAGTATATATCACTACACTGCTGAATGGCAATTAGGCCCTAGTTTTTTTCTATTTCTTTACTACACAAAAAACTTTTCAATAGATAAGTGCAATGCTGGACGGTAAATATATTTTTATTTCGCCACTTATACACGGCAAACTGGGCTTTAGAGTATATCTCTGCACCGCTATATGGCAATTAGGCCCTATTTTTTTTCTACTTTTACACAACACAACAGGCTTTTCATCAGATAAGTGCAACGCTGGACAGCGATTATATTTTTATTTTGCCACTAATAAAACAGCAAACAGGGCTGTAAAATATATAACTGCACTGCTGAACAGTAATTATGCCCCAATTTTCTTCAATTTTTACACTACAGAACAGGCGTTTTAACAGATAAGTGCAACTTTGGACAGCGAATATATTATTTTGCCACTAATATTCTCTAAAGCCCAGTTTGACGTGTATCACTGCACTGTTGAATGGCAATTAGGCCCTAATTGTTTTCTACTTTTACACTACACAAAAGGCTTTTCAACAGATAAGTGCAAAGCTGGACAGCAATTATATAAAAAAATAAAAAAATATTTTGCCACTAATAAACAGCAGACAGGGCAGTAGAATATATCACTGCACCACTGATCAGCAATTAGGCCGTAATTTTTTTTTCTATTTTTACAATACACTAAAGGCTTTTCAATAGATAAATTCAATACTGGATGGCCAATATATATATTTTTTCCGCCACTAATACACAGCAAACTGGGCTTTAGAGTATATCACTGCACTGCTCAATGGCAATTAGGCCCTTTTTTCTTCAATTTTTACACTACACAACAGGCTTTTCAACAAATAAGTGCAACACTGGACGGCATATATATTTTTATTTTGCCACTAATACACAGAGTATATCACTGCACCGCTGAACGGCAATTAGGCCGTAATTCTTATCTACTTTTACACAACAGACTTTTCAACAGATAAGTGCAATGCTGGACGGTGATTATATATATATATATTTTTATTTTGCCACTAATAAACAGCAAACAAGGCTGTAGAATATATCACTGCACCACAGATCGGCAATTTGGCCCTAATTGTTTTCTATTTTTAGACTACACAAAAGGCTTTTCAGCAGATAAATGCAATGCTGGACGGCAATTCTTTTTTCTCACCACTAATACAGAGCAAACTGGACTTTAGAGTATATCACTGCACAGCTGAACGGCTATTAGGCCCTCATTTTTTTCTACTTTTACACAACACAACAGGCTTTTCAACAGATAAGTACAACGCTGGACAGCGATTATATTTTTATTTTGCCACTAATGAACAGCAAACACGGCTGTAGAATATATCACTGCACCGCAGAGCGGCAATAAGGCCCTAATTTTTTCTATTTTTACACTACACAAAAGGGTTTTCAATAGATAAATGCAACGCTGGATGGCGAATACATTTTTATTTTGCCACTAATACACAGCAAACAGATTATAGAAACATAGAATGTGTCAGCAGATAAGAACCATTTGGCCCATCTAGTCTGCCCAATATACTGAATACTATGAATAGCCCCTGACCCTATCTTATATAAAGGATGGCCTTATGCCTATCCCATGCATGCTTAAATTCCTTCACTGTATTTGCAGCTACCACTTCTGCAGGAAGGCTATTCCATGCATCAGTAATACTTCCTGATATTACTTTTAAACCATTGCCCCTCTAATTTAAAACGATGTCCTCTTGTAGAAGTTTTTCTTCTTTTAAATATTCTCTCCTCTTTTACCTTGTTGATTCCCTTTATGTATTCATATCCCCTCTGTCTCGTCTTTCTCCCAAGCTATACATGTTAAGGTCCTTTAACCTTTCCTGGTAAGTTTTATCCTGCAATCCATGTACTAGTTTAGTAGCTCTTCTCTGAACTCTCTCCAAAGTATCAATATCCTTCTGGAGATATGGACTCCAGTACTGCACACAATACTCCAAATGAGGTCTCACTAGTGCTCTGTAGAGCGGCATGAGCACCTCCCTCTTTCTACTATTAATAGTATAACAGGTGATGTTTGGTGTGAATAAACAGGATCGAGCAGCGGTGCCCTTAATGGAGTGGGTTCAATCTCCTCAATGTAAAATGAAAGTTTGGGAACGGGAACCGCGCTATATATTAACAGTTAATGAAAGTAGTTGGAAAAAAAGAACCATAAATATACTCAGCCGAGCTTCTACTCAGCTGCCGGCAGTGTCAATCACAGGTCCGTGCTTCACATAGAGTGAGCCTGCTATCCACCTCCAGCCAGCCGTTTGATCTCCCCTTTGAATCACCAGCCGTGCACACCAAACCGGATCAGGATTACCTTCACAAGAAGCATAAACATATGGTGCAATACCCTCTATATTTCGTGGTAATCAACTTTTATTATACTCACATATTCCAAATTTTCACATGCATATATGATTGCAATCATATATGCATGTGAAAATTTGGAATATGTGAGTATAATAAAAGTTGATTACCACGAAATATAGAGGGTATTGCACCATATGTTTATGCTTCTTGTGAAGGTAATCCTGATCCGGTTTGGTGTGCACGGCTGGTGATTCAAAGGGGAGATCAAACGGCTGGCTGGAGGTGGATAGCAGGCTCACTCTATGTGAAGCACGGACCTGTGATTGACACTGCCGGCAGCTGAGTAGAAGCTCGGCTGAGTATATTTATGGTTCTTTTTTTCCAACTACTTTCATTAACTGTTAATATATAGCGCGGTTCCCGTTCCCAAACTTTCTTTCTACTATTAATGCCTCGCCCTATACACCCAAGCATTCTGCTAGCATTTCCTGCTGCTCTATGACATTGTCTGCCTACCTTTAAGTCTTCCGAAATAATGACCCCTAAATCCCTTTCCTCAGATACTGAGGTTAGGATTGTATCACTGATTTTATATTCTGCTCTTGGGTTTTTACACCCCAGATGCATTATCTTGCACTTATCAACATTACATTTTAGTTGCCAGATTTTTGACCATTCCTCTAGTTTTACTAAATCCTTTTCCATTTGGTATATCCCTCCAGGAACATCAACCATGTTACAAATCTTTGCATCATCAGCAAAAAGACACACCTTACCATCAAGGCCTTCTGCAATTTTGCTGATAAAGATATTAAACAATATGGGTCCCAGAACAGATCCCTGAGGTACCCCACTGGTCCATGGTCTGAATATACTCCATTGACTACAACCCTCTGTTGTCTGTCCCTCAGCCACTGCCTAATCCTTTTAACGATATGGGAGTCCAAGCCCAAAGACTTCAATTTATTGATAAGCCTTCTATGTGGGACAGTATCAAAAGCCTTACTAATGTCTAGATAAGCGATGTCTACTGCACCTCCGCCATCTATTATTTTAGTCACCCAATCAAAAAAATCTATAAGATTAGTTTGACATGATCTCCCTGAAGTAAAACCATGCTGTTTTTAATCTTTCAATCCATGGGATTTTAGATGTTCCACAATCCTCTCCTTAAGTATGGTTTCCATTCATTTCCCACTATTGATGTCAGGCTTACTGGCCTATAGTTGCCTCATTCCTCTCTACTACCTTTCTTGTGAATGGGCGCAACATTTGCTAATTTCCAATCTTTTGGGATGACTCCTGTTACCAGTGATTGGTTAAATAAATCTGTTAATGGTTTTGCTAGTTCACTGCTAAGCTCTTTTAATAGCTTTGGGTGTATCCCAACAGGCCCCTGTGACTTATTTGTATTAATTTTAGACAGCTGACTTAGAACCTTTTCCTCTGTAAAGACACATGCATCAAAAGATTCATTAGTCTTCCTTCCTAACTGAGATCCTTTTCCTTCATTTTCCTTTGTAAAAACTGAACAGAAGTATTCATTGAGGCAGTCAGCTAGTTCTTTATATTCTTCCATATACCTTCCTTCTTTTGTTTTTAATTTGGTAATTCCTTCTTTTAGTTTTTTTTTCCTTCCATTTATGTATCTGAATAAAGTCGTATCGCCTTTTTTCACTGACTGAGCTAATTTCTCTTCTGCCTGTGCTTTAGAAGCTCTTATAACTTGTTTGGCCTCTCTCTGCCTAATCTTATAAATTTGCCTGTCATCCTCATTTTTCTTATTTTTTTATGATTACTAAATGCTATCTTTTTGTTTTTAAAGATTTTGGCAACTTCTGCTGAGTAGCCCAGTGGTCTATTCCTTTTTTTTGCTTTTACTAACAAGCCTAATACAATTATCTGTTGCCTTTAATAGTGCCACTTTTAAGTAGTCCCATTTCTCCTGGACTCCATTGAAACTTTTCCAATCTGATAGGGACTCATATACCACTAATCTAATTTTAGAAAAGTCAGTTTTTCTAAAATCTAAAACTTTAGTTTTTGTGTGGTGTGACTCGGTCACTCTATTTATAGTAAACCACACTGACTGGTGATCACTAGATCCCAATCTTTCCCCTAAAGTAATATCAGATACCAAATTACCATTTGTGAATACTAAATCTAAAATGGCCTCCTTCCGGGTTGGCTCCTCTGCTACTTGCTGTAGAGATAATCCCAGTAGGGAATTTAGAATATCTGTACTCCTAGCAGAACTAGCTATTTTGGTTTTCCAGTTTACATCAGGAAGATTATAGTCTCCCATAATGATAACTCCCCCTTTCAATGTCATTTTAGCTATTTCCTCAACTAGTAGATCATCTAATTTTTTGACTTGGCTAGGTGGTCTATCTATCACACCTACATGAGTTCCCTTATGATTATCAAGCTGCAACGTAACCCAAACTGACTCTAAATTGGTCTCGCTAACGTGTATTAGATTAGATTTTATGCTATCTTTCACATACAGGGCCACCCTTCCCCTTTTTTCATTCTCTGTCTTTCCTATATATAGATAACCCTGGTATTGTTATATTCCAGTCATTACTCCCATTGAACCATGTCTCAGTAACAGCCACTAAATTTATATTCTCAGATGCCATTATAGACTCAAATTCATTGATCTTATTCCCTTAACTGCAAGCATTTGTAGACAAGACTCTGAGCTTGTCATTTCTTAACCTATGTGCTACTGACATCTTCTGGCATTGTTCCGGGGGCAGTCGGACTGCTGGATTGTCACTGTTTTGCCCCCCTTTCCTAGTTTAAATGCTCCTTAGCAAATACTTTGAACTGTTCACTAAGGACATTCGTTTCCTTGAGAGGAAGATGCAAACCATCTTTCTTGTACAGTTCTTTTCCATTCCGAGAACTAACAAGAGACACAAAACCAAACCCTTGGTTCAGACACCATTCACCACGCCATACATTGAATTCCTTAATGCATATCTTCCTGTTATGCTGAAGTTTATGCACAGGCAAAACTGCAGAGAATGAAACAGTCGATGCAACCTCCCGTATATCATTACCAACTGTGTGAAAAGCTTCCTTCACCTTTTAAACCTCATTGCAAGCCAGATCATTTGTCCCAAGATGGACAATAACATCCACCTCCCTTTCCTGCTTTGCTTGCCTAACAATATTAAGGATATGTCATCTGTCCCTGCTAGCGGTAGCACCAGGGAGACATCTCACAAAACCATTTTCCTCAATTTCACACATTTATGATAGAATCGCCCACCAACAGTTGCTTGCTATCAGTCCTCACCTTCCTTATCCTTTTTGTCTTTGGCTGCATAGGAGATGATTGTTCCTCACCCACTGTGCCTGAGCCATCCTCCATGTTGCTCTTGCGCTCTGAAAATGCTGCATATGAATTATGGAGAGCCACAGACTGTGGGACATGTCTTCTATTCACAACTCTAAGTCTACCAGAACCTGCAGTAACCCATCTTCCATTTCTAGGGGGCCTCTGTGGCAGTGGCATTGCAACGTTCCCAGCCTGAGTTTGTTTAACAGTTAATTTACAAATCTCAGATTTCAAAAATACAATTTCCTGTTGCATTATGGAGAGCTGCCTACAAATCAGACAGCATCCAAATCTCTGAAGAGTGGAACCTGAAATAAAAGCACAACAATTCCTGCACAGAACCAGGTCTGGGAAAGATTTTAAACAAACAAATCTAAATTTTTTAGATTGTATACACCTCCAGATTACCTCCTGAGTATCTCCTGAAAATCTCAGATGCACTTAGTAATGCTGCAAGCTATAATTAGGCAAGCTAATACTATCCAGTGTTGTCCCGAATAGTTCGCCCGCGAATAGTTCCCGGCGAACATTGCTTGTTCGCGTTCACCGCTGTGGGCGAACATATGCGATGTTCAATCCACCCCCTATACATTATCATTGAGTAAACTTTGACCCTGTACCTCACAGTCAGCAGACACATTCCAGCCAATCAGCAGCAGACCCTCCCTCCCAGACCCTCGCACCTCCTGGACAGCATCCATTTTAGATTCATTCGGAAGCTGCATTCTCAGTAAGAGGAGGGACAGTGCTGCTGCTGCTGCTGATTCAATAGGGAAAGCGTTAGCTAGGGCATTGTTCTGTGTCCACAGACTCATCTGCTGTAAGGACAGCGTCCTGACAGCACCCCAAAAATCCCTTTTCAGGGCTGGTACATCAGTGCGCATTTTTATTTTTTATATATATATATATATGAGTGAGAGTTTGCAGGCTCAGTCACAGACAGCACGTGCACACCATTCATACAGGGTGTGACAGAATCACATAATCATAATCACATTTGCAAGCCTGTGTGTGTCAGGCCCACACAGACTGTATTGTGGCCACTGGCTAGTGGCTAGGCCTCCACTCATACCCTTACAGGGTGTCATTCACTCAAATACCTTGCAGATAAAAAAATATATATTTAAATTGTTTCTGTGATATAATCACATTTGCAAGCCCGTGTGTGTCAGGCCCACACAGACTGTATTGTGGCAACTGGCTAGGCCTCCACTCATACCGTTACAGGGTGTCATTCACTCAAATACCTTGCAAATAAAAAATAAAAAATCTATTTAATATTTTTCTGTGACATAATCACATTTGCAAGCCAGTGTGTGTCAGGCCCACACAGACTGTATTGTGGCCACTGGCTAGTGGCTTGGCCTCCACTCATACCGTTACAGGGTGTCATTCACTCAAATACCTTGCAGATAAATAAAATTATATTAAAAAAAAAATCTGTGATATAATAACATTTGCAAGCCCATGTGTGTCATGGCCACACAGACTGTATTGTGGCCACTGGCTAGTGGCTAGGCCTCCACTCATACCGTTACAGGGTGTCATTCACTCAAATACCTTGCAGATCAAAAAAAATTATATTTGACATTTTTCTGTGATATAATCACATTTGCAAGCCCGTGTGTCATGCCCACACAGACTGTACTATGCCCACTGCCTGCCACTTATATAGGGTGGCACAGTACCATGCACGCATAGTACCACTTATCTAAAAAAAATATGACAGGCAGAGGCAGGCCACCCTGCAGGGGCCGTCGTGGTCGTGGTGCTGTGATTTCCACTGGCCCTGGAATTATGCCCAGTGTTCAGGGGCCACGTACCCTGAACCCAAAAAATTCAGAGAAAATAGTTGACTGGCTTACACAGGACACCCAATCTTCAACAGCTTCCGCTAAGAACCTTTACGCACCATCCTCCTCCAGCTCAGCTTTGGTCAACTGCTCTCAAGTTCCAACTCTCCCGCCTGCCGCCACCACCGCCACTACCACCACAGCCACCACAGCCGCTTCACATGATCCCTCAGAGGAGTTATTTACACATCAGTTGGATGAAATTAGTGATGCACAACCATTATTGCCAGGGGATGTAGATAACAGAGAGATGTCTCAGTCAGGCAGTATTACACACATGGACGTACAGTGCGATGATGATGTTGTACCCACTGCTGCTTCTTTTGCTGAGGTGTCAGATACAAGTGAAGTGGTTGATGATGATGACGTGTCCGTGGATGCCACGTGGGTGCCTGCTCGAAGAGAAGAAGAAGAAGGGGAAAGTTCAGAAGGGGAGAAAGAGAGAAGGGGAGACGAGTTGGAAGCAGGGGGAGGTCGTCGCAAGGAACTAGTGGCACAGTCAGACAGCATGTATCGGCACCCGGGGTCAGCCAGACAGCACGCCAATCAACGCATGCTGTTGCCACCACCAGAATGCTGTCATTGCAAAGCTCAGCAGTGTGGCATTTTTTTTTGTGTGTCTGCCTCTGACAACAGTGATGCTATTTGCAACCTGTGCCAAAAGAAACTGAGTCGTGGGAAATCCAACACCCACCTAGGTACAACTGCTTTGCAAAGGCACATGATCGCACATCACAAACGCCTATGGGATCAACACATGATGACGAGTAGAAGCAGCACACAAGCACACCAGCATCTTCAGCCACGTGAACCACTGCTGTCCTCCTTGCCCCGTCTCAACCACCCGCCACTCCGCCTCTCACCTTCAGCAGTTCCATCTCATCTGCCCACAGTCAGGTGTCTGTAAAGGAAATGTTTGAGCGTAAGAAGCCAATGTCACAGAATCCCCCCCCTTGCCCAGCATCTGACAGCTGGCTTGACGGAACTCTTAGCCCGCCAGCTTTTACCATAACAGCTGGTGGAGTCTGTGACCTTCAAAAAATTTGTCGCTATTGGGACACCACAGTGGAAGGTACCCGGACAAATTTATTTTTCAAATAAGGTAATCCCAAACCTCTACTCAGTGATTGAAAAGGAAGTCATGGCATCGCTGGCATACAGTGTTGGGGCAAGGGTCCATCTGACCACTGATACCTGGTCTGCAAAGCACGGTCAGGGCAGGTATATCACCTACACTGTGCATTGGGTCAACCTGCTGACGGCTGCCAAGCATGGAATGCGTGGCTCTGCAACGGAGTTGGTGACACCGCCACGACTTGCAGGCAGGCCTACTGCCACCTCCTCTACTCCTCCAACTCCATGTTCTTCCATAACCTCCTCGGCTGAGTCCTCTTCTGCTGCGGCGTCTGGCTGCACATCAACTGAATCCCCCCAGCTCCCCAGAGGCTATTCCACATCCCGGATATGACAGTGTCACGCTGTCTTGGGGTTGACTTGCCTGAAAGCAGAGAGCCACACCGGACCAGCACTCCTGTCCGCCCTGAACGCACAGGTGGATCAGTGGCTGACCCCGCACCAACTGGACATCGGCAAAGTGGTGTGTGACAATGGAAGCAATTTGTTTGCAGCATTGAATTTGGGCAAGTTGTCACATGTGCTGTGCGTGGCACATGTGTTGAATCTCATCATACAACGCTTTGTGTCTAAGTACCCAGGGTTACAGGACGTCCTTAAGCAGGCCAGGAAGGTGTGTGGCCATTTCAGGCATTCCTACACGGCCATGGCGCACTTTTCAGACATTCAGTGCCAAAACAACAAGCCAGTAAGGCACTTGATTTGCAACAGCCCGACACGTTGGAATTCAACACTCCTAATGTTCGACCGCCTGCTCCAACAAGAAAAAGCCGTCAACGAGTATTTGTATGACCGAGGTGCTAGGACAGCCTCTGCGGAGCTGGGAATTTTTTTGCCACGTTACTGGACGCTCATGTGCAATGCCTGTAGGCTCATGCGTCCTTTTGAGGAGGTGACAAACCTAGTCAGTCGCACCGAAGGCACCATCAGCGACCTCATCCCATTTGTTTTCTTCCTGAAGCGTGTCCTGCGAAGAGTGCTGGATCAGGCTGTAGATGAGCGTGAAGAGGAAGAGTTGTGGTCACCATCACCACCAGAAACAGCCTTGTCATCATCTCTTGCCGGACCTGCGGCAATGCTGGAAGAGGAGTATGAGGAAGAGTAGTCAGAGGAGGAATGTGGCTTTGAGGAGGAGGAGGAAGACCAACCACAGCAGGCATCCCAGGGTGCTTGTTGTTTTCACCTATCTGGGACCCGTGGTGTTGTACGTGGCTGGGGGGAAGAACAGACCGTCAATTACATCAGTGAGGAGTAGGAATGGGAAATGAGTAGCTCGTCATCCAACCTTGTGCAAATGGGGTCTTTCATGCTGTCATGTATGTTGAGGGACCCTCGTATAAAAGGGATGAGGAGAACAACCTGCACTGGGTGGCCACTCTACTAGACCCCCGGTATAAGCAGAAAGTCGTGGAAATGTTACCAAATTACCAACAGTCAGAAAGTATGCAGCAGTTCAAAACCAAACAAAAAAATATGCTTTACACAGCTTATAAGGGGGATGTCACAGCACAACGGGAATCTAACAGGGGAAGAGGTGAAAGTAATCCTCCTCCTACCACCACCACGGCGGCAAGGACAGGACGCTTTAAAGATCTTTTGTTGATGGAGGATTTGCAGAGTTTTTTCAGTCCTACACATCGCCACAGCCCTTCGGGATCCAGCCTTAGAGAACGACTCGACCGACAGAAAGCAGACTACCTCGCCTTAACTGCAGATATTGACACTCTGAGGAGCGATGAACCCCTTGACTACCGGGTGTGCAGGCTTGACCAGTGGCCTGAACTATCCCAGTTTGCGATAGAACTTCTGGCCTGCCCCGCTTCAAGTGTCCTGTCAGAAAGGACCTTCAGTGCAGCAGGAGGCATTGTCACTGACAAAAGAAGTTGCCTCGGTCAAAAAAGTGTTGATTACCTCACCTTCATTAAGATGAATGAGGCATGGATCCCGAAGGGACTGACAGTGGGGGATACGTTTGACTAACAAAAGGCCTGATGACATGCCTTGGCCTCAAAATGGTCCCCATGCTGCTGTATTTAATGTCTGCATACCGGATGACTTTCTTGAATTCTACGCCACCAAATAGGGTTCAAGGCGCAATGTTTTAGTCACCTTTCTGCTTGGAAAACATCAATTTTTCCACGGCTGCAACAATACCTAATTTTTGAGGCATGTGTACATGCCTAATTTTTCAGGACTCTAGTGCTGCACTGTGGCTGCCCCCAAAAAAAAACCGGCACATACATGTGTCAATTCCCCTTTGTGATCAGTACCTTGTTGTGGTGAAGGGGCTTGCGTATCACAATTAAGCGATCATCACCTCTATGAGTGTGTAGGCAATGTTGCCACACCCCAGATAAGGCCGTTGCTTCATTATAATCAGACTAAAAGTGATCGGCTGGATAATTTTTCATAGAAAAAACATTATTTTTATTTATTTTTTTAAGTGGTATGGGTTTTTAATACATAAAATAAACTATTAAGAGACTTTATTATGATTTTTTTAATTAGAAATAATGCAGTACAGAGCTCAGAACAAAATTATTTCAGGATGTCGTTAATTCGACAATGATTAATCAATTCGACACACATCCCCGGATAGGGGACGTAACAGGGATTAAACTGATAGGAATAGTACTAGTTAAGACACCACTCATATAGGGTGTCACAGCACATTGCTCCGTGCACGTGCAGTGCCCCAACTTGGGAGTAAGAGGACCGACCAAGCTGCTTTTTCCATCTCCCGGTTCCTAAAATCAATTCAGTTTGGTGTATCAGAGTTTGGTCTGTCACTGTGAAGGCAGTCGAAGGTACCCGGCCTAAATCTTTTCTTTACAAAAGGCAATCCCTGATATGGGACGTAACAGGGATTAAACTGATGAGAATAGTACTACAGAAAATACCACTCATATCGGGTGTGACAGTAAATTGCACGGCGCAGACGCAGTGACCATGGATTAAAACAAAGGGGAGGGAGCCAGCGTTTTTTTAACCATCTCCCCGTTCGAAAAATCAATTTAATAAATGGACCCCAGATTGGGGACGTCACGTAACAGGGATTAAACTGATGAAAATAGTACTACAGAAAATACCAGTCATATCTGGTGTGTTAGTAAATTGCACGGCGCAGACGCAGTGACCGTGGCGTGGATTCAAACAAAGGGGAGGGAGCCAGCGTTTTTTTTTTAACCATCATCCAGTTCGAAAAATCTATTCAATTTACCTTTCGGTGACCCTTGGTGTTGTACGTGGCTGGGTGGAGGAAGAAACCTTCAATGACATCAACGGGCCATGGCTAGCTTGGTATCCAACCTTGTGCAAATGGGAAGTTTGCGGTTGGGCAAATGGACTGTTTGCGGTTGGGCAAATGGACTGTTTGCGGTTGTTTGTGGTGCATTAAAAGGGGAGTTTGGTCTGTCAATGTCTGTGAAGTGGGCGTAACCCTTACACTACTTGATCGATGCAACATCATACCTGATCGTATACACACACTGGATGTTTTAAACCACTTTTTGGATTAGTAGGTGATTTATGCCCTTTATGGATTAAAATCCAACTCTGCGTCAACTATGTAATTTTCCATGGGAGTTTTGCCATGGATCCCCCTCCGGCATGCCACAGTCCAGGTGTTAGTCCCCTTGAAACAACTTTTCCATCACTACTGTGGCTGGAAAGAGTCCCTGTGGGTTTTAAAATTTGCCTAGCTATTGAAGTCAATGGCGGTTCGCCCGTTAGCAAACATTTGCAGAAATTTGCGTTCGCCGTTCGTGAACGGAAAATTTTATGTTCGCGACATCTCTACTGGCAGACAGTTACATATGTGACCGTCTAATGTACCTCCAGCCACAGAATCCAAAGCTCGTTGCTGTCAGGTGAATGCCTATTGCCTAATTTTTGGGGCCTGGCCTGGCCGACAGTTACATATTTATCCTGTGACTGCCTAATGTTCCTCCAGCCACATAATCCAAAGTTCTTTGCTGTCAGGTGAATGCCAATTGCCTAATTTTTGGGGCCTGCCCTGGCCGACAGTGAAAATGTTATCTCTAGTCACATAATCACACGCTTGTCTCACTCATCTGCCTCTCATTATGGTGGCGTATAAACCGCATTCACCATAACGACTTTCTAATGTCACAGGGTTATGTGACTGTGCCCCCCACCCTGTACTGTGCCTCTCACCTCATTTTGTGCCCCTTTATACCCTGCATTGTGCCCACACCCTATGCAGTGCCCCTAGTCATTCCCTGTACCGTGCCCTCTTATACCTTTTTATCCTGTCACGGTATGGAGATTTTATCCGGTCACTGTACAGAGGTGTTATCCGAGCAATGTATGGCGGTGGTATCTAATAACTGGATGGCCGTAACTGTATCCCTTTCCCTGCCCGTGCCATCTTTTTTTTAGATCTGGCATGAGCGGGAAAAATATGCAGATTGCGGTGCTAAGGACCTTTGCGCCACAATCTGTGTAAGAAATACGCCTAACAATATTCCGGGGTAGGTCTAATATCTTTACATTATAAAGATTCTAGTGTATTATACAGTGCCCTGTATTTCCCCCCTCCGCCACGCTTCTCCACTGTGTACTGGTGCTTATTCTGATACTAGGGCTGGGTTCACATTCTACTTTTGCCATCCATTAAATGCATACCAAAAATGTATGCGTTAACAGATGCCTAAGACTGATGTCGTATAGTGGCGTCTGTTCACCATACAGTTCCATGGTAGAAAAAAATATATACATTAACGTATGCTTTTTATAAATGGACTCTGCAGGATACAAAAACGTTCCAGCAGGGTAAAAAAATTTTTTGTTTCCCTTTAAGACGTATAAAAATGGTCCCTTATTAAAATACATATTTTTTGTGGGAACTTTTGCCAATGACCCCCCTCTGGTATATTGCTGTCCATGTTGTGGGACTATTTGCGTACGTCTAGTAAGTGTTTGCTGGCTGCAAATATGACCTGAAATTTTATCAGGTTTGCCTGCCATTAACGTGAATGGGGCCCGCTGCAAGCGCGCTGTTCGCGAGCACCTGAATCATCCAATGTTTGTCAATCACTAGTTATACTTACCTTTAACCCTTGCATCCTGAAACCACATATGAAGAGTACCTCATAGTAAAGCAGATGACCGGTAGTTAAATCCAACAAACTGTAGAGAAGTGGAGAAAAACGGTCATGGGGCATTCCCGGAGTGACACAAGAAGAAAGCTCTGTTGGCCATAGTGTACAGTAGCTGTACCAGCAATGTAATGGATTACTTATGAATATCGTAGCAGTTGAACAAGATACACAAGGTGATATATTAGACCGCCCTTCAATACTGAGGCATAGCAATTCTATATATAAACTAATAGATTAACAAGGATTGTGTCAACAGTTCAACAAGATACACATGGCAATATATATTACCGTACAGATAAATATAAAAAAATAATTGCTTGGTACTTTAATGTGCATACACAGGAGGACATGCATGAAGTCATGAAGTCCACTTCTGGAATAAATTTTCCACAAATGTGGCCACTCACGGTTTTGTAGTTGGAACTGTAGAAATGTAGCAAGATGTCACATATTCCCATCCAGGTCAGTGGGGTCAGATAATATCCAGGTGTGGCGACATCAATAGATGGAGGCTCCCAACTGGAGCTCCCATAGGAATGAATGGAGGCAGCCACACATGAGCGGTGCACTCTCCATCACTTTGTGGGCTCTGTTCTAAACATAAGTTTAGATCTGAGGGTGGCACCCACACCTATCAGACATTGGGAGCATATCCTAGTGATATGCCCCGAATGTCTGAGGTGAGTCAACCCCTTTAATTATTACCAGGAATGTGTATAAAATAAAGAAAAAAAAAAAAAACACTCACCTCTTGAAAGCAACTCTTCTTCACTGTCCATGTGACAGTGCCACCTTTGCTGCTTTTCAAACAGAAAAGAAATGTGACATTCTTTCCATTAGTCACTTGCATGGTGCTATAGATTCACTGGCCTCAGTGGTGACCAATGTCGGATTATAATAGGGGTGGATTATAATAGGGTGAGTAAAGGGCCCATCGCCATCCCAAACACCCCATGTGCCACACATATCTACATAAAGTATGTAAGCACTGCTTACTAAGCAGAATGCAATGCTAATGCTGCAATAAGAACAGCTGGCCTGGTCTAAGCCATTTTGTGTGTGTGCACATCTTGTGCTGGGCAGTGGGCATCTGTGTGAGGATAGAAGCACTCAGGTAGAGCAGCAGCAGTGACAGAGAGACCTAGACCAGCAGCAGCCATTTCAGTCAGAACAAATGATATAAAGCTCCAGAGTGGCTCCTCAGATACAAGGATTATTAATCCACCATTTTGATGTTAAAACTCTTGGTGTGCTAGGTTGGACACCTGTGAAGAGAGAGGAAGAGCAGCAGCAGTGACAGAGAGACTGAGGCCAGAAGCAGCAGCCATTTCAGTCAGAACAGAGCCAAAGATCCAGGCCGGTTCTTCAAATACAGAGATTTTGCCATCTTGATTCCCAGATTTGCCTGTTACTTTAATGAAGTCCAGCTGGGGTAGGTTGAGGTGCCTTGCTTAATTTTACATTAGTTAAAGGGGTTGTCCGGAAATTTGATATTTATGAACTATCCTGATGAGCTATCAGTGGGTCTCATAATCTGTGGAGATTAGTGGCCAGTGGGAGTCTAACTCCCAGCACCCCGCTGATAAGCTGTTTGAGGAGACCACAGTGCTCCTGGAAGTGTTGTGGCATTGGTGCATCTTATCAAACAGTTCTGTACATTGTATAGTGGCTGTGCTTGTTAGCACACTCTACTATTCTCTTGAATGGGAATGAGCTACGCCTAGGCCACATTACCAGGATTGCCAACCATCCAGAACTTTCTGGACAGTCTGTAAAAATAGGTGACTTTTCCTGTGTCTGTGAGAAAAAATAGATGTCCGCACAAACATTTTCCAAATTGGTTCCACGGAAAATTGGATTCGTTGTCCCTAACAACCAATCAGACTTGACCTTATATTTTTTAGATCTCCTTTGGGAAATGAAAGGTGGAATCTGATTGTTTGCTGTACATAACCGAGTCAGTTTCTTTTTTGATAAATCCAGTTTAGATAAATCTCTCCCTCTAATATTTATTTTAAAAAAAATATCTATTTAATATATTGTTGTTTGAATGACCATATAAAACCTTTAATAAACGGTAAAGGTTTGCTAAGAATTTCATGTTGTATAGTTATCCTTAAATGTTTACTATAATTAGAAATAACTATTGGGCATAACACAGAAGGGGGGTCATTGGTAAATAGAACAAAGCGGCACAAGTTTGGAAACAGCCCCGGGTATATGGTGCACTTAGGCTGGGTTCAGACCTGAGCGTTTTACAGTGCGTTCCTACACGCTGTAAAACGCTCAGCAAGGAGAAACCAATGCTTCCCTATCGGCATGGTTCTCACCTGGGCGTTTTACAGCGCGTACGATCGCTCTGTAAAACGCCCGACGCCCCAAGAAATACATGAGCTTCTTTGGGGCGTCTTGTCGCGCGTTCCCGTACATAGACTTCCGGGAGCGCGCGACAATGGGCGTTCGCTTGTCTCTGTATGAGTGATTGCAAACGCCCGTACAATCGTGCATACAGAGCGCTCCATCGCGAACGCTCAGGTCTGAACCCAGCGTCAATCCACCCCTGGAGGTGACATGTCCCCAAGCAGCACATAATCACAGAGTCTCAGTGGTCAAGTGTCGCTTGAGGATACATAACTACAGAGACTATTAAATGGCTGCAGAGAACCCAGACAGGATATCACACTTCCAGTCTTCGGGGGACCAGAGGCAGCAGGGGCGAGACCCTCAGTGTTGGAAGAGCAATGCTTTCAATTGCATCAAAACCTGTATAAAAACTACAAGTTTGAATTAAACCTTGCAAAGTTTTCTGTAAATACTGGTGGCAGATCTATTATAACTCAGATCTTTGCTTCTAATAAAGGTTTACAAATGCTTGAGCTCCTGCTCTTGCAGGCTTAGCTAGCCAGCCCATGCTGGGCATGGTCCACTATTCAGGGACTGGTATGTAATGTACATTTGTCTTGCAGCTTTTTCAACATAGTTATATGATATATTGTGAAAAGGTCCAAAAGGGCCAAATAGTTTATTACAGACACTGTATAAATTGAAGGAAGTCTGTTAGCAGCTTTGACCTTGCTGACAGCACGAGGAAGATGGTGGGGAGAGCAGAATGAATATGACATTTTATTCTGCCAGATTCTGTTTTCGCAAGTTCCCAGGGTTGTCTTCACTGTGAAGTGTCTCTGCATTGAGTTGCTTCACACTCCCTCCCCTCTGCTCTGAGTGACAACTGTAGTGGTCTCCTGGTTGGATTATATAAGATGTCAGAGAGCTGAAGTTGTGAAGCAGCTCAAGGCCGAGTGCACTTCACAGTAAAGCAACAACCTGCACACTTGATGGAGCAAAATCTGGTTATAAATAGAGTTGAGCGAACACCTGGATGTTCGGGTTCGAGAAGTTCGGCCGAACATCCCGGAAATGTTCGGGTTCGGGATCCGAACCCGATCCGAACTTCGTCCCGAACCCCATTGAAGTCAATGGGGACCCGAACTTTTCGGCACTAAAACGGCTGTAAAACAGCCCAGGAAAGGGCTAGAGGGCTGCAAAAGGCAGCAACATGTAGGTAAATCCCCTGCAAACAAATGTGGATAGGGAAATTAATTAAAATAAAAATTAAATAAATAAAAATTAACCAAAATCAATTGGACAGAGGTTCCATAGCAGAGAATCTGGCTTCCCGTCACCCACCACTGGAACAGTCCATTCTCAGATATTTAGGCCCCGGCACCCAGGCAGAGGAGAGAGGTCCCGTAACAGAGAATCTGTCTTCATGTCAGCAGAGAATTAGTCTGCATGTCATAGCAGAGAATCAGGCTTCACGTCACCCACCACTGTAATAGTCCATTTTCATAAATTTAGGCCCAGCACCCAGGCAGAGGAGAGAGGTCCCGTAACAGACAATCTGGCTTCATGTCAGCAGAGAATCAGTCTTCATATCATAGCAGAGAATCTGGCTTCCCGTTACCCACCACTGGAACAGTCCATTCTCAGATATTTAGGCCCCGGCACCCAGGCAGAGGAGAGAGGTCCCGTAACAGAGAATCTGTCTTCATGTCAGCAGAGAATTAGTCTGCATGTCATAGCAGAGAATGAGGCTTCACGTCAGCCACCACTGCAACAGTCCATTGTCATAAATTCAGGCCCAGCACCCAGGCAGAGGAGAGAGGTCCCGTAACAGACAATCTGGCTTCATGTCAGCAGAGAATCAGTCTGCATGTCATAGCAGAGAATGAGGCTTCACGTCACCCACCACTGCAACAGTCCATTTTCATAAATTTAGGCCCAGCACCCAGGCAGAGGAGAGAGGTCCCGTAACAGAGGATCTGGCTTCATGTCACCAGAGAATCAGTCTGCATGTCATAGCAGAGAATCAGGCTTCACGTCACCCACCACTGCAACAGTCCATTTTCATAAATTTAGGCCCAGCACCCAGGCAGAGGAGAGAGGTCCCGTAACAGAGGATCTGGCTTCATGTCACCAGAGAATCAGTCTGCATGTCATAGCAGAGAATCAGGCTTCACGTCAGCCACCACTGCAACAATCCATTGGCATATATTTAGGCCTAGCACACAGGCAGAGGAGAGAGGTCCCGTAACAGACAATCTGGCTTCATGTCAGCAGAGAATCAGTCTTCATATCATAGCAGAGAATCAGGCTTCACGTCAGCCACCAATGCAACAGTCCATTGTCAGATATTTAGGCCCAGCACCCAGGCAGAGGAGAGAGGTCCCGTAACAGAGGATCTGGCTTCATGTCAGCAGAGAATCAGTCTTCATGTCATAGCAGAGTATCAGGCTTCACGTCACCCACCACTGTAAGAGTCCATTTTCATAAATTTAGGCCCAGCACCCAGGCAGAGGAGAGAGGTCCCGTAACAGACAATCTGGCTTCATGTCAGCAGAGAATCAGTCTTCATTTCATAGCAGAGAATCAGGCTTCACGTCACCCACCACTGTAACAGTCCATTTTCATAAATTTAGGCCCAGCACCCAGGCAGAGGAGAGAGGTCCCGTAACAGACAATCTGGCTTCATGTCAGGAGAGAATCAGTCTTCATGTCATAGCAGAGAATCAGGCTTCACGTCACCCACCACTGCAACAGTCCATTTTCATAAATTTAGGCCCAGCACCCAGGCAGAGGAGAGAGGTCCCGTAACAGACAATCTGGCTTCATGTCAGCAGAGAATTAGTCTGCATGTCATAGCAGAGAATCAGGCTTCACGTCAGCCACCAATGCAACAGTCCATTGTCAGATATTTAGGCCCAGCACCCAGGCAGAGGAGAGAGGTCCCGTAACAGAGGATCTGGCTTCATGTCACCAGAGAATCAGTCTGCATGTCATAGCAGAGAATCAGGCTTCACGTCACCCACCACTGCAACAGTCCATTTTCATAAATTTAGGCCCAGCACCCAGGCAGAGGAGAGAGGTCCCGTAACAGAGGATCTGGCTTCATGTCACCAGAGAATCAGTCTGCATGTCATAGCAGAGAATCAGGCTTCACGTCAGCCACCACTGCAACAATCCATTGGCATATATTTAGGCCTAGCACACAGGCAGAGGAGAGAGGTCCCGTAACAGACAATCTGGCTTCATGTCAGCAGAGAATCAGTCTTCATATCATAGCAGAGAATCAGGCTTCACGTCAGCCACCAATGCAACAGTCCATTGTCAGATATTTAGGCCCAGCACCCAGGCAGAGGAGAGAGGTCCCGTAACAGAGGATCTGGCTTCATGTCAGCAGAGAATCAGTCTTCATGTCATAGCAGAGAATCAGGCTTCACGTCACCCACCACTGTAAGAGTCCATTTTCATAAATTTAGGCCCAGCACCCAGGCAGAGGAGAGAGGTCCCGTAACAGACGATCTGGCTTCATGTCAGCAGAGAATCAGTCTGCATGTCATAGCAGAGAATGAGGCTTCACGTCACCCACCACTGCAACAGTCCATTTTCATAAATTTAGGCCCAGCACCCAGGCAGAGGAGAGAGGTCCCGTAACAGAGGATCTGGCTTCATGTCACCAGAGAATCAGTCTGCATGTCATAGCAGAGAATCAGGCTTCACGTCACCCACCACTGCAACAGTCCATTGTCATAAATTCAGGCCCAGCACCCAGGCAGAGGAGAGAGGTCCCGTAACAGACAATCTGGCTTCATGTCACCAGAGAATCAGTCTGCATGTCATAGCAGAGAATGAGGCTTCACGTCAGCCACCACTGCAACAATCCATTGGCATATATTTAGGCCTAGCACACAGGCAGAGGAGAGGTTCATTCAACTTTGGGTAGCCTTGCAATATAATGGTAAAATGAAAATAAAAATAGGATTGAATGAGGAAGTGCCCTGGAGTCCAATAATATATGGTTATGGGGAGGTAGTTAATGTCTAATCTGGACAAGGGACGGACAGGTCCTGTGGGATCCATGCCTGGTTCATTTTTATGAACGTCAGCTTGTCCACATTGGCTGTAGACAGGCGGCTGCGTTTGTCTGTAATGACGCCCCCTGCCGTGCTGAATACACGTTCAGACAAAACGCTGGCTGCCGGGCAGGCCAGCACCTCCAAGGCATAAAAGGCTAGCTCTGGCCACGTGGACAATTTAGAGACCCAGAAGTTGAATGGGGCCGAACCATCAGTCAGTACGTGGAGGGGTGTGCACACGTACTGTTCCACCATGTTAGTGAAATGTTGCCTCCTGCTAACACGTTGCGTATCAGGTGGTGGTGCAGTTAGCTGTGGCGTGTTGACAAAAGTTTTCCACATCTCTGCCATGCTAACCCTGCCCTCAGAGGAGCTGGCCGTGACACAGCTGCCTTGGCGACCTCTTGCTCCTCCTCTGCCTTGGCCTTGGGCTTCCACTTGTTCCCCTGTGACATTTGGGAATGCTCTCAGTAGCGCGTCTACCAACGTGCGCTTGTACTCGCGCATCTTCCTATCACGCTCCAGTGCAGGAAGTAAGGTGGGCACATTGTCTTTGTAGCGTGGATCCAGCAGGGTGGCAACCCAGTAGTCCGCACAGGTTAAAATGTGGGCAACTCTGCTGTCGTTGCGCAGGCACTGCAGCATGTAGTCGCTCATGTGTGCCAGGCTGCCCAGGGATAAGGACAAGCTGTCCTCTGTGGGAGGCGTATCGTCATCGTCCTGCCTTTCCCCCCAGCCACGCACCAGTGATGGACCCGAGCTGCGTTGGGTGCCACCCCGCTGTGACCATGCTTCATCCTCATCCTCCTCCACCTCCTCCTCGTCCTCCTCGTCCTCCAGTAGTGGGCCCTGGCTGGCCACATTTGTACCTGGCCTCTGCTGTTGCCAAAAACCTCCCTCTGAGTCACTTCGAAGAGACTGGCCTGAAAGTGCTAAAAATGACCCCTCTTCCTCCTCCTCCTCCTCCTCCTCCTGGGCCACCTTCTCTTCCATCATCGCCCTAAGTGTTTTCTCAAGGAGACATAGAAGTGGTATTGTAACGCTGATAACGGTGTCATCGCCACTGGCCATGTTGGTGGAGTACTCGAAACAGCGCAACAGGGCACACAGGTCTCGCATGGAGGCCCAGTCATTGGTGGTGAAGTGGTGCTGTTCTGTAGTGCGACTGACCCGTGCGTGCTGCAGCTGAAACTCCACTATGGCCTGCTGCTGCTCGCACAGTCTGTCCAGCATGTGCAAGGTGGAGTTCCACCTGGTGGGCACGTCGCATATGAGGCGGTGAGCGGGAAGGCCGAAGTTACGCTGTAGCGCAGACAGGCGAGCAGCAGCAGGATGTGAACGCCGGAAGCGCGAACAGACGGCCCGCACTTTATGCAGCAGCTCTGACATGTCGGGGTAGTTGTGAATGAACTTCTGCACCACCAAATTCAGCACATGCGCCAAGCAAGGGATGTGCGTCAAATTGGCTAGTCCCAGAGCTGCAACGAGATTTCGCCCATTATCACACACCACCAGGCCGGGCTTGAGGCTCACCGGCAGCAACCACTCGTCGGTCTGTTGTTCTATACCCCGCCACAACTCCTGTGCGGTGTGGGGCCTGTCCCCCAAACATATGAGTTTCAGAATGGCCTGCTGACGTTTACCCCGGGCTGTGCTGAAGTTGGTGGTGAAGGTGTGTGGCTGACTGGATGAGCAGGTGGAAGAAGAGGAGGAGGAAGCCGAGAAGGAGGAGGTGGCAACAGGAGGCAAAGAATGTTGCCCTGCGATCCTTGGCGGCGGAAGGACGTGCGCCAAACAGCTCTCCGCCTGGGGCCCAGCTGCCACTACATTTACCCAGTGTGCAGTTAGGGAGATATAGCGTCCCTGGCCGTGCTTACTGGTCCACGTATCTGTGGTTAGGTGGACCTTGCCACAGATGGCGTTGCGCAGTGCACACTTGATTTTATCGGATACTTGGTTGTGCAGGGAAGGCACGGCTCTCTTGGAGAAGTAGTGCCGGCTGGGAACAACATACTGTGGGACAGCAAGCGACATGAGCTGTTTGAAGCTGTCTGTGTCCACCAGCCTAAATGACAGCATTTCATAGGCCAGTAGTTTAGAAATGCTGGCATTCAGGGCCAGGGATCGAGGGTGGCTAGGTGGGAATTTACGCTTTCTATCAAATGTTTGTGAGATGGAGAGCTGAACGCTGGCGTGTGACATGGTTGAGACGCTTGGTGACGGAGGTGGTGGTGGTGGTGTTGGTGGTACATCCCCTGTTTGCTGGGCGGCAGGTGCCAACGTTCCTCCAGAGGCGGAGGAAGAGGCCGAGGCGGCAGCAGCAGAATAGGCCGAGGCGGCAGCAGCAGAAGAGGTAGCAGGGGGAGCCTGAGTGACTTCCTTGGTTTTAAGGTGTTTACTCCACTGCAGTTCATGCTTTGCATGCAGGTGCCTGGTCATGCAGGTTGTGCTCAGGTTCAGAACGTTAATGCCTCGCTTCAGGCTCTGATGGCACAGCGTGCAAACCACTCGGGTCTTGTCGTCAGCACATTGTTTGAAGAAGTGCCATGCCAGGGAACTCCTTGAAGCTGCCTTTGGGGTGCTCGGTCCCAGATGGCGGCGGTCAGTAGCAGGCGGAGTCTCTTGGCGGCGGGTGTTCTGCTTTTGCCCACTGCTCCCTCTTTTGCTACGCTGTTGGCTCGGTCTCACCACTGCCTCTTCCTCCGAACTGTGAAAGTCAGTGGCACGACCTTCATTCCATGTGGGGTCTAGGACCTCATCGTCCCCTGCATCGTCTTCCACCCAGTCTTGATCCCTGACCTCCTGTTCAGTCTGCACACTGCAGAAAGACGCAGCAGTTGGCACCTGTGTTTCGTCATCATCAGAGACATGCTGAGGTGGTATTCCCATGTCCTCATCATCAGGAAACATAAGTGGTTGTGCGTCAGTGCATTCTATGTCTTTCACCGCTGGGGAAGGGCTAGGTGGATGCCCTTGGGAAACCCTGCCAGCGGAGTCTTCAAACAGCATAAGAGACTGCTGCATAACTTGAGGCTGAGACAGTTTCCCTGGTATGCATGGGGGTGATGTGACAGACTGATGGGGTTGGTTTTCAGGCGCCATCTGTGCGCTTTCTGCAGAAGACTGGGTGGGAGATAATGTGAACGTGCTGGATCCACTGTCGGCCACCCAATTGACTAATGCCTGTACCTGCTCAGGCCTTACCATCCTTAGAACGGCATTGGGCCCCACCATATATCGCTGTAAATTCTGGCGGCTACTGGGACCTGAGGTAGTTGGTACACTAGGACGTGTGGATGTGGCAGAACGGCCACGTCCTCTCCCAGCACCAGAGGGTCCACTAACACCACCACGACCATGTCCACGTCCGCGTCCCTTACTAGATGTTTTTCTCATTGTTATGGTTCACCACAACAACAAATATATTATTTGGCCCAATGTATTGTATTCAAATTCAGCGGGATATAAATTTGAGGCCTAGTATTTAGGCGCTGGGTGACCGGTATGGATTTAGTGACAGAATTAGACTTGGAAATGCACAGAAGCGTGTGTGTGAAGTTATTCTGAATGACCCTATGTGCACCTTCAATATGATCTACCCTTTTAGGGATAGATTTCAAATAGCTCTGATATAGCAGAAACGACTAAATTATGAAATTGCTAAATTGGGAATTGTATTTCAACCCAGAACAAAAAATGTGCTTTGACGGACACTAAATAACTTTCCCAGCCACAACAGGACAGCGGTAACGAGAGATTTAGCGGGATATAAATTTGAGGCCTAGTATTTAGGCGCTGGGTGACAGGTATGGGTTTAGTGACAGAATTAGATTTGGAAATGCACAGTAGCGGGTGTGTGAAGTTATTCTGAATGACCCTATGTGCACCTTGAATATTATATACCCTTTTAGGGATAGATTTCAAATAGCTCTGATATAGCAGAAACCACTAAATTATGAAATTGCTAAATTGGGAATTGTATTTCAACCCAGAACAAGAAATGTGCTTGAACGGACACTAAATAACTCGCCCAGCTACAGCACTAGGGACAGATTTAGCGGGATATAAATTTGAGGCCTAGTATTTAGGCGCTGGGTGACAGGTATGGGTTTAGTGACAGAATTAGACTTGGAAATACACAGTAGCGGGTGTGTGTGAAGTTATTCTGAATGACCCAATGTGCACCTTGAATATTATATACCCTTTTAGGGATAGATTTCAAATAGCTCTGATATAGCAGAAACCACTAAATTATGAAATTGCTAAATTGGGAATTGTACTTCAACCCAGAACAAAAAATGTGCTTTGACGGACACTAAATATCTTTCCAAGCAACAACAGTACAGCGGTAACGAGAGATTTAGCAGGATATAAATTTGAGGCCTAGTATTTAGGCGCTGGGTGACAGGTATGGGTTTAGTGACAGAATTAGACTTGGAAATACACAGTAGCGGGTGTGTGTGAAGTTATTCTGAATGACCCAATGTGCACCTTGAATATTATATACCCTTTTAGGGATAGATTTCAAATAGCTCTGATATAGCAGAAACCACTAAATTATGAAATTGCTAAATTGGGAATTGTACTTCAACCCAGAACAAAAAATGTGCTTTGACGGACACTAAATAACTTTCCCAGCTACAACAGGACAGCGGTAACGAGAGATTTAGCGGGATATAAATTTGAGGCCTAGTATTTAGGCGCTGGGTGACAGGTATGGGTTTAGTGACAGAATTAGACTTGGAAATACACAGTAGCGGGTGTGTGTGAAGTTATTCTGAATGACCCTATGTGCACCTTCAATATGATCTACCCTTTTAGGGATAGATTTCAAATAGCTCTGATATAGCAGAAACCACTAAATTATGAAATTGCTAAATTGGGAATTGTATTTCAACCCAGAACAAAAAATGTGCTTTGACGGACACTAAATAACTTTCCCAGCTACAACAGGACAGCGGTAACGAGAGATTTAGCAGGATATAAATTTGAGGCCTAGTATTTAGGCGCTGGGTGACAGGTATGGGTTTAGTGACAGAATTAGACTTGAAAATACACAGTAGCGGGTGTGTGTGAAGTTATTCTGAATGACCCAATGTGCACCTTGAATATTATATACCCTTTTAGGGATAGATTTCAAATAGCTCTGATATAGCAGAAACCACTAAATTATGAAATTGCTAAATTGGGAATTGTACTTCAACCCAGAACAAAAAATGTGCTTTGACGGACACTAAATAACTTTCCCAGCTACAACAGGACAGCGGTAACGAGAGATTTAGCGGGATATAAATTTGAGGCCTAGTATTTAGGCGCTGGGTGACCGGTATGGATTTAGTGACAGAATTAGACTGGGATATGGCCAAAAAATAACCACACTATTGCTGGTTAAATGCACTTGGTGACGGGCGCAGCTTGCCCCTGATGTAGTATATGGCCAAAAAATGAACAGACTATTGCTGGTTAAATGCACTTGGTGTCACAGCTTGACCAACCACACTACTGAGGGTTAAATGCACTTGGTGACGGGCGCAGCTTGCCCCTGATGTAGTATATGGCCAAAAAATAAACAGACTATTGCTGGTTAAATGCACTTGGTGTGACAGCTTCACCCTGATGTAGGCTTTAGCCAGAAAACAACCACACCATTGAGGGTTAAATGCACTTGGTGACAGGCGCAGCTTGCCCCTGATTTTGTATATGGCCAAAAAATGAACAGACTATTGCTGGTTAAATGCACTTGGTGTGACAGCTTCACCCTGATGTAGGCTTTAGCCAAAAAACAACCACACCATTGAGGGTTAAATGCACTTGGTGACAGGCGCAGCTTGCCCCTGATTTTGTATATGGCCAAAAAATGAACAGACTATTGCTGGTTAAATGCACTTGGTGTGACAGCTTCACCCTGATGTAGGCTTTAGCCAAAAAACAACCACACCATTGAGGGTTAAATGCACTTGGTGACAGGCGCAGCTTGCCCCTGATTTTGTATATGGCCAAAAAATGAACAGACTATTGCTGGTTAAATGCACTTGGTGTGACAGCTTCACCCTGATGTAGGCTTTAGCCAAAAAACAACCACACCATTGAGGGTTAAATGCACTTGGTGACAGGCGCAGCTTGCCCCTGATTTTGTATATGGCCAAAAAATGAACAGACTATTGCTGGTTAAATGCACTTGGTGTGACAGCTTCACCCTGATGTAGGCTTTAGCCAAAAAACAACCACACCATTGAGGGTTAAATGCACTTGGTCGCAGCTTGTGCTGGCGCACCACAAGACACAAAATGGCCGCCGATCACCCCAGAAAAATGTGACTGACAAACGGTCTGGGCAGCCTAAAAACAGTGAGCAATTGAGGATCAGCAGCTCAATGATCCACAGCTGCAGATCGATCAGTTAATCAAGTCCTTTGGAGGAGTTAATCTGCCTAATCTCGCCCTACTGTCGCAGCCGCAACCTCTCCCTACGCTAATCAGAGCAGAGTGACGGGCGGCGCTATGTGACTCCAGCTTAAATAGAGGCTGGGTCACATGGTGCTCTGGCCAATCACAGCCATGCCAATAGTAGGCATGGCTGTGATGGCCTCTTGGGGCAAGTAGTATGACGCTTGTTGATTGGCTGCTTTGCAGCCTTTCAAAAAGCGCCAAGAAAGCGTCACAAAAGCGCCAAGAAAGCGACGAACACCGAACCCGAACCCGGACTTTTACGAAAATGTCCGGGTTCGGGTCCGTGTCACGGACACCCCAAAATTCGGTACGAACCCGAACTATACAGTTCGAGTTCGCTCATCCCTAGTTATAAATCTAAATAAAAGTTCATATTCTCTTTACCCCTAATGACAAAAGCATCCAAAAATATTGTATATTTGTACTGATAGCTCCAGTCCCTACCTAGTGCTGTCAGCAGGTCACCATGGACAAAAGTGTAGTCAGATTTCTTTTAACTTAAATAATATACTAAATGTGTAGAGAGGAGTTACCTTGAGAGAAATGTAAATTTGCAAGAGGCAATATAAAGAAAATAAGGAAGAAAAAAATAGCAAAAAAAAATAATAATCAAATCCTCCTAAAAAGAAATTTCACAGTAGCTTTATTTTTTAATTTATGTCACACTGAGGACTATCTTATTAGAAATATTTGAAGAAATAAATATTCTACATATTTGAAGCAAAAAAGCTAATTATTGATGCTACATTTCAAAACTTTGAGAGTTTACATTAAGAAATGCAAAGCTTAATCCTTTTAATCAATTCTTTTGGGGGGATAAACTACAGAATTTCCAATTAGCTGCAATGTGACTAGTAGCTGTCATAATATGTTATATTAATCTTTTACCTTCTCCTGGGATCAGACATTACCAATATTTAATGTTAATATCATTTACAGTTGTTTTCACCAATCTTTATGTTTCAAAGTTCTGCGATATTAACATAATAACATAGTACATAAGGCCGAAAAAAGACATTTGTCCATCCAGTTCGGCCTGTCATCCTGCAAGTTGATCCAGAGTAAGAAAAAAAAAAAAAAAGAAAAACCCTGTGAGATAGAAGCCAATTTTCACCACTTAAGGGGAATAAAAAATTCCTTCCCGACTCCAATCAGGAAATCAGAATAAATCCCCGGACCAACGATCCCTCTCTAGTAACTATAGCCTGTAATATTATTACGCTCCAGAAATACATCCAGGCCCCTCTTGAATTCCTTTATTGTACACACCATCACCACCTCCTCAGGCAGAGAGTTCCATAGTCTCACTGCTCTTACCGTAAAGAGTCCTCTTCTATGTTTGTGTACAAACTTTAATTCCTCCAGACGCAGAGGTTGTCCCCTCGTCACAGTCACAGTCCTGGGGATAAATAGATGATGGGATAGATCTCTGTACTGACCCCTGATATATTTATACATAGTAATTAGATATTGTCCTTAAGGATCATGAGCTTTTAATTTTCGCCTCCTTGTATTTCAACAGCCAGAACCATCATATTTTTTGCTTTATAAGGCACACTTTTCCCCCCCAAAAGTGGAGGGAAAATCTCAGTGCATCTTATAAAGCGAATGCTAGTGAGCGCTTTTATTATAGAAGTGCTCACTAGTATGCAGGAGGCACAAGGAGCAGTGACTGTAGAGCTGCTTGATATACTCACCACTCACTGGTCTTCCTCTGGGCCTGCGCTGCAATGTCCTGACTCATACAGTGTCATGTAGTATGTGCACTGATATGGGGGTCTGATCTGAAGTATGATCTGAAATCTGATATGGGGGTCAGATCTGAGGTCTGATCTGAAGTCTGATGAAGATTGGGGGTGACATTTGGGGGTCTGATGAAGATTGGGAGTCTTTTCTGAGGTCTGATGAAAAAAAAAAAAAAAAAAATATATATATATATATATATTTTTTTTAAATTTATCATACTCTATAACCTAGTAGCATTGTATTGCATCTTATAAAGTGAAAAAATACAGTATTTGATTTTTTTGGTATATCTGTAGCTGTTTTGCTAATTAGTTGCTGATTTTTCAATACAGCATTTTGGGACACATGTTGGTAAGGCTGATTAGTCAGCCTGCATTTGTGGGAGGGGCGGAGGCTCTTCATATACGAGCCACAGCCTCACTCACAGGCGTGTGTTCTCAGGTGCACAGGCCGCATGTTACCTTGTCCGTCCAGGTCCAGCCACGGCTGATACTATATGTTTTTGTCTTGTTACCTGGATCACCCAGGCCAAGTTAAATGTTGTATGTCACCTGGATCGCCCAGGTTCAGCTACTGCAGATACCATGCTATGTCATTTGTCTTGTTACCTGGATCGCCCAGGCCGAGTTACATGTTATGTGTTACCTGGATCGCCCAGGCCGAGTTACATGTTATGTGTTACCTGGATCGCCCAGGTTCAGCTACTGCAGATACCATGCTATGTCATTTGTCTTGTTACCTGGATCGCCCAGGTTCAGCTACTGCAGATACCATGCTATGTCATTTGTCTTGTTACCTGGATCGCCCAGGACAAGCTAAATGTTGGGTGACAATTGGACCGTCAGGTTCAGCCGCTGCTGACACTCCGCTATATGTCATGTTTTGTTGTTAGAATAAGTCTCTGCCATACCCCACTCTATCGGTATATCGGGTTTACTCTACTCGCACCCAGAGCTGCGTTCACACGTCCTATACTACTACAGGTTCTTTCCAGGCCCAGTTCAAGAACTGCATTCATGTAGCTGTTACATCTATGTTATGCTCCGTTCACAACCAGAGTTGCTGTTATGCCAAATTTCATGCTCTGCTTATACCCAAAGTAGTGTTCACACTTATACTGCTACACCAGGTCGTATACCCCACTCACCAAAGCCGCTTTCCATGTCTGCTGTCACATCAAGTTAATATTCCGTTCACATCCAAAGCTGCGTCCGCATGTCTGCTTTTACATCTTGTCCTATACTCCACTCACTACTAGAACTGCGTTCACGTGTCTGCTTTCGCATCACGTCAATACTCTGCTCACTTTCAAATTGCATTCATATGTCTGCTTATACCATGCTTTTCATGCGCTATTCATACTCGGAGCTGCGCCCATTCCATGTTTTTTTAGGTACCATTCACATCCAAAGCTCCATTCACCCATTTGTTGTTACATCATGTTGTACTCTGCTTCCACTCAAAGATGCCTGTTGGCAGTTATGTTCCTTAGGCCACCTTCTAGAGAATCCAATCATTCAAGCCTCTGCATATCCTATCAGGTCCGGCTTGCGTTTTAATTACTTATCGTCACCGCAACGTCATCCCTCTGGCTTTGGGGGCCTCTGGTCGGGGGCCCTATGATTGATCCGGCCTCATGGCCATAAGGGACTCGCACGCATGGCTCCCGCCATAAGGGACTCGCACGCATGGCTCCCGCCATAAGGGACTTGCATGCATGGCTCCCGCCATAAGGGACTCGCACGCATGGCTCCCACCATAAGGGACTCGCACGCATGGCTCCCGCCATAAGGGACTTGCTGGAGTGGCTCTTGGCTTAGAGGATTTCAAAATTGTCATCGACATTGGTAGGTCATACGGCCATCTGATACTATTTTCCATGGCACACCTTTCAGAAGTTTTCTTTTGTTCATTTATATTTTACAGATTAGTACTTGCGGTTCATTTCAGCCTCATTTCATTAAGAAGCTTTACACCATGTCTTTGTCTTTCTAGGTTATTGAGTCCCGGTTGATTACTAAACCCGTCGGGTTAAGCCCCAATCTTTTCCCCAGTCGTCCTCAATTCTAAGGTTCGCACCCCGGCGGCTGCCCGGCCCCATGGGCCCCTGGTGGTTGCTTTGGCCCCATGGCTTCAGGGGTCCGACCAATGGTTGTCTGTGCCTTTTTACCACGACCAGGAATTAATTTTCGCCGGTGGCTTCATTGCAATTGCATTCCCTCACTCATGGGAGGGCATAGACAGAATATTGTATATTATGGCCTCATAGCTTTTTGTCACACTAACCTCAGACTCCCTACAACCACGTTAAATCGGGTTTTGGACAAGATTCAGCATTTCCTTACGGTAAAAGATTCGGATATTAGGTCGGTCTTTACATCTCAAGCGTTAAAACAATTCTCAGGGGCACACAGTAGAACAACGCGCGGGCCACAGCTAGCAGATAGCTGTTGTCTGGGGAACTATTCAAGGATTCTCTTCCTATCTACATAGTTCTTTTGGCCCTCATTCCTGCATAGTCTAGGCAGTTAGGTTTCGGTCCCACGATCTCCTGAGGCTGGGGCATTGCCAGTACTCGCACTAGCACCAAAACTTTACAAGGTTCAGTTGGTTTCCATGATCCATTTCACAATGTATTCCCGGTCCTCCATTCCGCTTTGGGGCAGTATCCGCAATATTGAGCATCATGTCTCTGGCCTTGTCATCCACAAGATGGGTTGTATGTCTCCTTCTGGCCTTGCCTCATACACCCCGAATTTTTCGCTCTAGATCCCTGACACCTTGCAGTTGGCTTGGGGATTAGTTTGCACATGCCATTAGAGTTCCTTTTCTACCCTACTTGGCTTGGTTTTTGCTCACTTACAGGCCTACCCACGATCATGGCTTAGGGCACACAACATGCCATTTAGTCAGGTCAGCTAAGACACGCCTAGCTGGGTTAGGTTGTTCCCGTTGTTTCTCTCCTTAGGGTTCTTCGGATATCTCTTGGCCGTAGCCATGACCACAAGTTGGTAAGGCTGATTAGCCAGCCTGCATTTGTGGGAGGGGCGGAGGCTCTTCATATACGAGCAACAGCCTCACTCACAGGCGTGTGTTCTCAGGTGCCCCACCCTCCCTCCCTTATCTTCTCATTTCCACAGGGTATGCCCACTTACAGGCCTACCCACGATAATGGCTTAGGGCACACAACAAGCCATTTAGTCAGGTCAGCTAAGACACGCCTAGCTGGGTTAGGTTGTTCCCGTTGTTTCTCTCCTTAGGGTTCTTCGGATATCTCTTCGCCGTAGCCATGACCACAAATAGAAATGTTTTATAATAGTGGACTCTGACAATACTGCAATTTTTTTTTGTTTTTTACATTGTGTACATTTTCTTTACCTCAATTGTCAAAATAACTTTCATTTAATGGTCGAGCATGACAATAACAAATATTTAAATTGCTTTACAATTAAAAAAATTGTATGCAGTAATAAATAAATAAAAAATTGTATTTATAATATTTTTTCTTTTGCATCTTTATTTTCTTTCATTGTTACCTTTAATGGGCATGTCTAAGATTAAAGGTTAACCAGTTACATCAGTTTTATCTGATCTGGGCCATTAAGGCAGAAAAGCAGCTGTACTCCAGCTAGTGACCAAACCGGCACGTTTTTTGTAATACGTACATCATTTTGTTAGAAGAGGTTAGTTCAGATAGAACTGGTTTGTTCTCTGAGAACTGGTTTATTCTCACAATCCTGTATAATATTTTATAAATATAGTATTACATCATATTCAGTACAGACCAAAAGTTTAGACACACCTTCTCATTCAAAGAGTTTTCTTTATTTTCATGACTATGAAAATTGTAGATTCACACTGAAGGCATCAAAACTATGAATTAACACATGTGGAATTATATACATAACATAAAAGTGTGAAACAACTGAAAATATGTCATATTCTAGGTTCTTCAAAGTAGCCACCTTTTGCTTTGATTACTGCTTTGCACACTCTTGGCATTCTCTTGATGAGCTTCAAGAGGTAGTCACCTGAAATAGTTTTCACTTCACAGGTGTGCCCTGTCAGGTTTAATAAGTGGGATTCCTTGCCTTATAAATGGGGTTGGGACCATCAGTTGCGTTGTGGAGAAGTCAGGTGGATACACAGCTAATAGTCCTACTGAATAGACTGTTAGAATTTGTATTATGGAAAGAAAAAAGCAGAAAAGAAAAACGAGTGGCCATCATTACTTTAAGAAATGAAGGTCAGTCAGTCCCAAAAATTGGGAAAACTTTGAAAGTGTCCCCAAGTGCAGTTACAAAAACCATTAAGCGCTACAAAGAAACTGTCTCACATGTGGACCGCCCCAGGAAAGGAAGACCAAGAGTCACCTCTGCTGCGGAGGATAAGTTCATACGAGTCACCAGCCTCAGAAATTGCAGGTTAACGGCAGCTCAGATTAGAGACCAGGTCAATGCCACACAGAGTTCTAGTAGCAGACACATCTCTAGAACAACTGTTAAGAGGAGACTGTGCGAATCAGGCCTTCATGGTAGAATATCTGCTAGGAAACCACTGCTAAGGACAGGCAACAAGCAGAAGAGACTAAAGAACACAAGGAATGGACATTAGACCAGTAGAAATCTGTGATTTTGTCTGACGAGTCCAAATTTGAGATCTTTGGTTCCAACCACCGTGTCTTTGTGCGATGCAGAAAAGGTGAACGGATGGACTCTACATGCCTGGTTCCCACTGTGAAGCATGAAGGAGTAGGTGTGATGGTGTGGGGGTGCTTTGCTGGTGACACTGTTGGGGATTTATTCAAAATTGAAGGCATACTGAATCAGCATGGCTACCACAGCATCTTGCAGCGGCATGCTATTCCATCTGGTTTGCGTTTAGTTGGACCATCATTTATTTTTCAACAGGACCATGACCCCAAACACACCTCCAGGCTGTGTAAGGGCTATATGAAGGAGAGTGATGGAGTGCTGCGCCAGATGACCTGGCCTCCACAGTCACCGGACCTGAACCCAACCGAGATGGTTTGGGGTGAGCTGGACCGCAAAGTGAAGGCAAAAGGGCCAACAAGTGCTAAGCATCTCTGGGAACTCCTTCAAGACTGTTGGAAGACCATTTCAGGTGACTACCTCTTAAAGCTCATCAAGAGAATGCCAAGAGTGTGCAAAGCAGTAATCAAAGCAAAAGGTGGCTACTTTGAAGAACCTAGAATATGACATATTTTCAATTGTTTCACACTTTTTTGTTATGTTTATAATTCCACATATGTTAATTCATAGTTTTGATGCCTTCAGTGTGAATCTACAATTTTCATAGTCATGAAAATAAAGAAAACTCTTTGAATGAGAAGGTGTGCCCAAACTTTTGGTCTGTACTGCACCTCTAGCCTAACAAAAATCAGATTAAAATGGCTGTATTTTTTGTGATTTCAAACTAAACTATTCTTTCCGGCACTGCTAATGATTTGAGGGTAAAGAAAAAAAATAAAAAATAACTGATGAACTGAAAGTTGATTGATCAAAAAATTGATAGTCTGCAGGTCACTTAAAGAGGACCTTTCACCTGGAAAAACATTGTGAACTAAGTATCATGACATATACAGCGGCGCCTAGGGATCTCACTGCACTTACTATTATCCCTGTGCGCCAGTCCGTTCTCCCGTTATGTCCTCCGGTATGTTCGGGGACTTGGTTATAGTAGGAGGAGACTGTCCTTGTTCTGCTTGGCGTCTCCTCCTCCTAGGCTGTAGCGCTGGCCAATCGCAGCGCACAGCTCACAGCCTGGGAGAAAAAAACCTCCCAGGCTGTGAGCTCTGGGCTGCGATTGGCCAGCGCTACAGCCTAGGAGAAGGAGACGCCCAGCAGAACAAGGGCAGACTCCGCCTACTATAACCAAGTCCCCTAAGTCTCCGCCTACTATAACCAAGTCCCCGAACATACCGGAGATCATAACAGCAGAACGGAACGGCGCCCAGGGATAATAGTAAGTGCAGTGAGATCCCTGGCCGCCGCTGTATATGTCATGATACTTAGTTCACAATGTTTTTCCAGGTCCTCTTTAAGAGAAGTAATTTCAGACTTTGAAGCGAAAATACCAAAAACATTTATTTTGCCAGCAGAGAGAAAAATCCGGTAAAGACGGAAGTAAATTACAAACACACTAAACCTAGTAAATTGAATTCATGTTTGTCATTGATATTACCACTGTATCTGTTATTATTTTTTTATAAACAACAGTTGATAGGAAGCCCAGTCCCTAAATTATGAGCAACAAATATATCACTCAGTCATGGGAGCTTAACTCCTTAAGAACACAGCCTTATTTCACCTTAAGGACCAGGCCATTTTTTGCAAACCTGACCAGTGTCACTTTAAGTGGTGATAACGTTAAAACACTTTTACTTATTCAGGTTATTCTGAGTTTGTTTTTTTGTCACATTATGTTCTTCATGACACTGGTAAAATGGAGTAAAAAAAAAAACATTTTTATTTATAAAACAATACCAAATTTGGCAAAGATTTACAAATTTACAAGTTTCAATTTCTCTACTTCTATAATACATAGTAATACCTACAATAATAGTTATTACTTTACATTCCCGCATATGTGTACTTCATGTTAGGATCATTTTGGGAATTACATTTTATTTTTGAGGGACCTTACAAGGCTAAGCAATTTAGAAGCAAATCTTGAAATTTCTCAGAAATTTAAAAAAAACAACTTTTTAAGGACCAGTTCAGGTCTGAAGTCATTTTGTGAGGCTTACATAATAGAAACCACCCAAAAATAACCCCATTCTAGAAACTACACCCCTCAAGGTATTCAAAACTGATTTTACAAACTTTGTTAACCCTTTAGATGTTCCACAAGAATTAATGGAATATAGAGATACAATTTCCAAATTTCCTTTTTTTTTCACTTTCCATTTGAATATTTTTTTTCCAGTTACAAAGCAAGGGTTAACAGCCAAACAAAACTCAATATTTGTGCCTCAGATTCAGTAGTTTACATAAACACCCCATATGTGGTGGTAAACTGCTGTATGGGCACACATCAGGGCGCAGAAGGAAAGGAATGCCAAACGGTTTTTGGAAGGCAGATTTTGCTGAACTGTTTTTTTGACAACATGTCCCATTTGAAGCCCCCCTGATGCACCCCTAGAGTAGAAACTCCCAAAAAAGTGACCCCATTTTAGAAACTACAGGATAAGGTGGCAGCTTTGTTGGTACTAGTTTAAGGTACATATGATTTTTGTTTCTTTCTATATTACACTTTTTGTGAGGCAAGGTAACAAGAAATAGCTGTTTTGGAACTTTTTTGTTGTTGTTATTTACAACATTCATCTGACAGGTTAGATCATGTGGTATTTTTATAGAGCAGGTTGCCACGGACGCGGCAATACCTAATATGTATACTTTTTTTATTTATTTACACATGATTTCATTTTTGAAATAAATTTAGTGTCTCCATAGTCTGAGAGCCATAGTTTTTTTCAGTTTTTGGGTGATTATCTTAGGTAGGGTCTCATTTTTTGCAGAATCAGCTGACGGTTTGATTGTCACAATTTTGGGGTGCATATGACTTTTTGATCGTTTGCTATTACAAAAGTGAAAAAAATGCTTTTTTTTAACACCGTTATATTTTTTTATGGTATTCACCTGAGGGGTTAGGTCATGGGATATTTTTATAGAGCAAGTTATTATGGACGCAGGCAATACCTAATATGTATACTTTTTTTTATTTATGTAAGTTTTTCACAATAATATTTTTGAAACAAAAAAATCAGGTTTTAGCGTCTCCATAGTCTGAGAGCCATATTTATTTTTATTTTTTGGGCCATTGTCTCATGTAGGGGTTAATTTTTTTTGCAGAATGAGGTGACGGTTTGATTGGTACTATTTTGGCGTACATACAACTTTTTTTATCACTTTTATTACCTTTTTTGGGAAGTAAGGTGGTCAAAATTTCAATTTCATCATAGTTTTTATTTTTTTATTTTTATGGCGTTCACCGTGCGGGGAAAGTAACATGACCGCTTTATACATCAGGTCGCTACAGATGCAGTGATATCAAACATGTGTAGGGAATTATATTTTTTTCATTTTTAATCACTGATAAATGTGTGTTTTTTTATTTTAACTTTTTTTCCCTTTTTTTTTGACCCAGACCTACTTGGTTCTTGAAGATCCAGTGGGTCTGATGTCTGTATAATACAGTACAGCACACTATATAGTGTGCGGTACTGTATTTTTACTTTACAAAGTCTGAATAGACTACAACCTTTAGCAGAATTTGGACAGCCTCTGATCAACACCATGGACAGCCGGACGCCTGTGAAGGCGTCCAGTGGCCAGTTGCCATGGTAACCATCACTCACTTCCACAGCAGAGCAGTGGGTGATGGGGAGGCACAGCAGCCCCCGATGGAGAGGGAGGGAGCTCCCTCCCTCTTAACCTCTTCCATACAGCCTATGGACCGCGGCATGGAGGGGGTTAAACGCATGACATCTGTGCCAGCACAGAAGTCAGGCGTTTCAAGCAGAGTGTCAACAATGTGCTGACACTCTGCAAACCGCTCGGCCATCCTGATGATTGCAGCCCTCCCGCCCGCACTGCCACACAGAGGCCTGCAGGGGGAGTTAAACATAAAATTAAGCCAGACCGAGGGGATCAGAAACCTCCTGAAACCGCAGCAAACCGCAGGTCTGAATTGACCTGCGTTTTGCAGTGATCGCCGATACGGGGGGGGGGGGGGGTCACAGGACACCCCTGGGCATTGACCCTGGGTGCCTGCTGATTTATTTCAGCAGGCACCGGGTTCCGATTACCACCGGCTGAGTGGCAGTGATCGGAAATACATAGGATGTATCGGTACGCCCCGTGTCCTTAACGATCAATAACGCAGGGCATACCGGTACGCCCTATGTCCAGAACAGGTTAAAGGAAACCTGTCACCGGGATTTTGTGTATAGACCTGAGGACATGGGTTGCTATATGGCCGCTAGCACATCCGCAATATCCAATCCCCATAGCTCTGTGTGCTTTTATTGTGAAAAAAACGATTTGATACATATGCAAATTACCCTGAGATGAGTCCTGTACGTGAGATGAGTCAGGGACAGGACTCATCTCAGGTTAATTTGCATATGTATAAAATCGTTTTTTTTACACAATAAAAGCACACAGAGCTATGGGGACTGGGTATTGCGGATGTGCTAGCGGCCATCTAGCAACCCATGTCCTCAGCTCTATACACAAAATCCAGGTGACAGGTTCCCTTTAAAGGAATTCTTTCACCTGGATTTTGCCTATAGAGCGGCGGACATGTGCTGCTAGATCGCCGCTAGTACGTCTGCAATATACATTCCCCATAGCTGTGAGTGATTTTATTTAGCCCCCCAAAAAAAGATTTTATATATATGCAAATGAGGCAAGTAAGGAGCCCAAGGGGCTGTTACTAACATTTCTGGAGCCCAGCCATGCCCACTGTGAAGGAGCCCAGCACCGCCCGCATCCTCCGAATTTTCTTCTTGCTCCCGGATGTCACAAAGTTAGAGCGCCATAATCTCGCAGCTAGCGCATACGCAGTTCATTCCCTGAGGCTGATGCCAGCGCAGGGAAGGAACACTATCCCGGCACTGACATGCCGCATACTCGCGCATGCGCGAGATTACGGCACTCTAACTTGGTGACCTCAGGGTACAAGGAGGAGATTCGGAGGATGCGGGGCGGTGCTAGTCTCCTTCACAGTGGGCGTGGCTGGGCTCCAGAAACAGTAACAGCCCCTTGGGCTCCTTACTTGCCTTATTTACATATATGTTAAATAGTTTTTTTGCCTAAATAAAAGCACTCAGAGCTATTGGGGAATGTATATTGCCAATGTGCTAGCAGCGACCTAGCAGCACATGTCTGCAGCTCTATAGCCAAAATCCAGGTGACAGAATCCTTTTAAAGGGACTGCCTCAGTTCTGCAAATGGCATTTATCATGTAGACAATGTTAATATAAGGCCATTACTACTGCGTTATGTTTGTCAATACTGGATCCTTTGTTGGTTTGATTCATTTTTCCTATAGTGTGAAAGCACAGCCACCTCTGCTTAATTACAGGGTGTTCGTAACGCCTGGATAAGGAAAGTGTATGATGTCATGGAAAAGTAAATCCAGCCAAAGGAGGAAATAAAGACTATCACAATACATTAGAAAGTGCCTTGTATTAACTTTGTTTAAATTATAAATGCCAGTTTCTGAAATGAGAAAACCCCTTTAATGCTATTCAGCAATGAATATCTTCATTGTTTGAATCTCCTGAATGTTGTCTAGTGGTGATGTGATTGTAATATCACTTGGATCCCAGAGGTTTAAGCCTTTGACCCCATCATACTATTAGGCCTCTTTCACACGGGCGTCATGTTTTTTGCCCGGATAAGAGGCGGGTGCGTTGCGGGAAAATGCGCGATTTTTCCGCGCGAGTGCAAAACATTGTCATGCGTTTTGCACTCGCGTGAGAAAAATTGCGCATGTTTGGTACCCAGACCCGAACTTCTTCACAGAAGTTCGGGCTTGGGATTGATGTTCTGAAGATTGTATTATTTTCCCTTATAACATGGTTATAAGGGAAAATAATAGCATTCTGAATACAGAATGCTTAGTATAATAGTGCTGGAAGGGTTAAAAATAATAAAAAAGTTAACTCACCTTCTCCTCTTGTTCGAGTAGATGCCAGTCTGTTCTTTAGCTGTGGGCTGAATGACCTGAGGTGATGTCAGATCACATGCTCCAATCACATGGTCCATCACCATGGTGATGGCGCATGTGATCTGACATCACCACAGGTCCTTTAGCCCACAGATAAAGAACAGACCGGCATCTACGCGAACAAGAGGAGAAGGTGAGTTAACTTTTTTATTATTTTTAACCCTTCCAGCACTATTATACTAAGCATTCTGTATTCAGAATGCTATTATTTTCCCTTATAACCATGTTATAAGGGAAAATAATACAGTGAATAGACTGTCACCTAGAACCCATGCGTGAAAATCGCACCGCATCCGCACTTGCTTGCGGATGCATGCGATTTTCACGCAACCCCATTCATTTCTATAGGGCCTGCGTTACGTGAAAAACGCACAAAGAGGAGCATGCTGCGATTTTCACGCAACGCACAAGTGATGCGTGAAAATCACCGCTCGTGTGCACAGTCTCATAGAAATGAATGGGTCAGGATTCAGTGCGGGTGCAGTGCGTTCACCGCACGCATCGCACCCGCACGGAGAACTCGCCCGTGTGAAAGGGGCCTTAGTGTTCTATGATTACAGGACACTTGGGTTAATTTGGGAGTTGGGATATTAAAATCTCAAGTCTGCCACCATTTTTAGGCCATGTCAGAGGCATCACCAATAAGGTTACCTGTAAGAGGTGCATTCAAAAGTAATAATGTTTTAAAATACTAATATTTCAATTTCATTACACAAAATTATAATATTATATAATTAATATGATAGTCTTATAACTCTGAGAAAAATCATAAATTATTAACATTACATTTATTACTTTAAGATTCACAGCTCTCATTTGAAGTTTAATGTTCTGAAACATAGCAAAAAGAAAAATTAATTTACTCAAAGGAAAACTGTCAGCAGTTTTGACCAGAGCAGTACAAACAAATTCTTTGTAGAATGTTTAATATCAGTAGTAGTGATGGACAAACATCGGCCGGGACGATTAAAATGTTCACGAACCGCGTGTTCGCGTTGGGCCCCATTCACTTTAATGGCAGGTGAACCTGAAAAACCTTCAGGTCATATTTGCAGCCAGCAAACGCTTACTAGAAGTACACAATTAGTCCCACAACATGGACAGTGATATACCAGAGGAGGATCATTGGCAAAAATTCCCACAAAAAATATGTATTTTAATCAGGTGCAATTTTTATGCGTCTTAAAGGGAAACTCTCAAAAATGTAACCTGCTGGAGCCTTGACAATTTTTATTTCCTATCAGTTTGATTTATACAAATGTGCATAAATCCACGTTTTTATGTATCTTGCAGACTCCATTAAAAAAAATGCATACATTAGCGTAATAGTTTTTCTACCATGGAACTGTATGAGAACGGACGCCACTGTACGGCATCAGTCAGAGGCATCTGTTAATGCATACATTTTTGGTATGCATTAAATGGATGGCAAAAATAGGATGGGAACCCGTCCCTTGTGTCAGAATAAGCACCAGTACACAGCAGAGCAGAGTGCCGGAATGGGGTGGTCAGGGATGAGGACTGTGTTTTCCAAGGATCATTTTCTACTGGGAAATACAGGGCACCGTATAATACACTAGAATCTATATAATATAAAGATATTAGCCCTACCCCCTGAATAATAATACAATTAGGTGGTCATTTATTATATAGAAATATGTCTATGGTAGGCGTATTTCTGACACAGATTGTGGTGCAAAGGTCCTTAGCACCACATTCTGCATATTTTTCCCTCTCATGCCAGATCTAAAAAAGGATGGCGTGGGCAGGGAAAGGGATACAGTTATTGGATACCACCGCCATACATTGACCGGATAACACCTCTGTATAGCGAGTGGATAACATCGCCCTACAGTGACCGCATAATAGGGTATAAGAGGGCACAGTACAGGGAATAATTAGGGGCACTGCATAGGGTGTGGTAAGAGGGCACAATGCAGGATATAAGGGGGCACAGTACGGGGTGAGTGGAACAGTACAGGGTGGGGGGCACAGTCACATGACCTTGTGACATTAGAAGGTCCTTATGGTGATTACGGTTCATACGCCACCATAATAAGAGGCAGAAGAGTGAGACAAGGGTGTGATTATGTGGCTAGAGATAAAAAATGTAACTGTCGGACTGTACAGACCCAAAAAATTGTGGCTGAAGGTACATTAGGAGGTCACAGGCAGGGCCGTCTTTAATATTGATTGGACCCTGAGCAAAAATTTACTTGGGCCCCCTGGATCCCGCCTTCCCACACCTTAGCAGGCAATCACGCCCTTCACCACAACACACACACAAAAAATACACACATCTGGTAGAGTACAGTAAATTACTGTAAATACTTCTGGGTCTGAAGACTCCAGCGGCTCAGGATCAGTGCTCTGGGCTCAGGCTGGAAGAGGGCACCACTCTGCAGGAAGGAGACCAGGGCTCGGCTCACCCTAGTGTTACAGTGTACCCCAGTACCTCACAGTATGCAGTATAGCACCCTATAGTATACAGCACCACACAGTATGCAGTATAGCACCCCGCAGTATACAGCACCCCACAGTATAGAACACCTCACAGTATACAGCAGAGCAGTATAGCACCTCACCTTATACAGCACCCCAAACTATACACGTTACAGCCCCCCACACTATACAGCCCCCCACACTATGCAGTACAGCAGTATAACACGCCACACTATAGATCACCCACAGTATACAGTATACAGCCTCCCACAGTATACAGTACAGTAGTATAGCACTCCACAATATACAGCACCCACAGTATACAGCATACAGCCCTCCACACTATACAGGCCCCCCACACTATACAGGCCCCCCACACACTATACAGGCCACCACACACTATACAGCCCCCCCCACACAGTATACAGCCTCCCACACAGTATACAGACCCCCTACACAGTATACAGGCACCCCACAATATACAGGCCCCCCACAGTATACAGCCCCACACAGTATACAGGCCCCCCACAGTAAACAGGCCCCCTACAGTATACAGTCCCACACAGTATACAGTCCCACACAGTATACAGGCCCCCACAGTATACAGGCCCCCACACAGTATACAGCACCCAACTATACAGTAGTTTACAGTATATTAGCATAACAGCCCCTGTCACATTTTTCTGATGTAATCTTCACAAAAAAAGCTCCAAACTTCTCCTGCAACACTCCTGTTAGGACCTGTGATGACCTCATAGCCATGTGACCAGTAATATTGCTAGGTTACTGGTCACAGGGTGATGATGTCATCTAAGGTCCTAGATCACATTCACAGCTCTAACAGTACGATGCCTGGACTCAGTGCTGGCAGGCATGGCATGGCAGCACCCCCTGTGTAGCTGACATCCTGACACCCAGGGCAGTGGCTAGCAGGGCTCAAGAGGCAGCTGCCTTGGGCCCCCCAGGAGCAACTGGGCCTGGGGCAGCTGCCCCTTTTGCCCCTTGGTAAAGACGTCCCTGGTCACTGGATATAAATGTATTATTTGGCCAGGACAGGCCCCAAAAATTAGCCAATAGGCATTCATCTGGCAGCACAGACCTTTGGATTCTGTGGCTGGAGGTACATTAGGCGATCCCAGGATAAAAATGTAACTGTCGGCCAGTATAGGCCCCAAAAATTAGGCAATGGGCATTCACCTGACAGTAAAGAACTTTGGATTCTGTGGCTGGAGGTACATTAGGTCGATCACAGAATAAATATGTAACTGTCCGCCATATAGGCCCCATAAATTAGGCATTAATCTGACATAAAAGGCCTTTTATGCTACTGTATATACCTAAGGCAAGGACCATTCTTTGTTCTGGTTGGTGGCATATATGTGTGGGCTGGCATGAGGAAATTCAATTGCATGTGGTCATCACAGGTATTGAATTCCTTCGAGATCCATGCCTCATTCATTTTAAAAAATGTGAGGTAGTCCACACTGTTGTGAGCTAGGCGAGTGTGCTTATCGGCCACGATCCCCCCTGCTGCGCTGAACGTCCTTTTGGACAGGAAACTACGAGTGGCTAGCCAAGAGTTCCATGGCAAATTGTTCCAGCTCTGGCCACAAATCAAGCCTGCACACACAGTAGTCAAGTGGCTCCTTGCTTCTCAGAACGTCCATATTGGCCGTTAACCTGATGTAGTTGGACACCTGCCGGTCTAGGCGTTCCCTGAGGCTGGATCAGAGGGCGGCTGTCGATTGGTTGGCTGCAAGAATGATCTCATATCCGAAGTTACCAACACATCTTCAAACCGCACTCTTTTTGCAGGTGTGGTAGGATTGGTACCCGCACCTGTTTTGCTGTGGGTGAAAATTCCTCTGCCAGCGCCCTCAACAGCAGAATACAGCATCTCTCACAGGAAGGCCTGGAAATGCTGCATTCTGACAACCCTGTGTGATGCTGATAACATGTCCACCATTTTGTGTTTGTATCGGTGGTCTAAGTATGTTGCCACCCAGTACAGGTCCTTGACCTTTATGCTTTTGATACAGGGATACCTATTCAAACACTGGAGCATGAAGGCCCCCCATTTGCACTAAATTGGAAGCCATGGAGCGCCCTGGCTCCTGCTATCGCCCAGGAGAATGTTGCCCTCGGTCTCCTCCCCACAGCCACGAACAACACCATGGATCCCAAAAGTTAGTCAAACGTATCCCCCACTGTCAGTCACTTTGGGATCCATGCCTCATTCATCTTAATGAAGGTGAGGTAATCAACACTTTTTTGACCGAGGCGACTTCTCTTGTCAGTGACAATGCCTCCTGCTGCACTGAAGGTCCTTTCTGACAGGACACTTGAAGCGGGGCAGGCCAGAAGTTCTATCGCAAACTGGGATAGCTCAGGCCACAGGTCAAGCCTGCATGCCCAGTAGTCAAGGGGTTCATTGCTCCTCAGAGTGTCAATATCTGTAGTTAAGGCGAGGTAGTCTGCTACCTGTCGGTCCAGTCATTCTCTGAGGGTGGACCCCGAAGGGCTGTTGCGATGCGTAGGACTGAAAATGCTCCGCATGTCCTCCATCAACAACACATCTGTAAAGCGTCCTGTCCTTGCTGCCGTGGTAGGAGGAGGATTACTTTCACCTCTTCCCCAGTTAGATTCCCGTTGTACTGTGACATCCCACTTATAAGCTGTGTAAAGCATATTTTTTAGTTTGGTTTTGAACTGCTGCATCCTTTCTGACTGTCGGTAATTTGGTAACATTTCCACGACTTTCTGCTTATACCGGGGGTCTAGTAGCGTGGCCACCAAGTACAGGTCGTTCTCCTTCATCCTTTTTATACGAGCGTCCCTCAACAGACATGACAGCATGAAAGACCCCATTTGCACAAGGTTGGATGTCGAGCTACTCATTTCCCGTTCCTCATCCTCACTGATGTCATTGACGGTCTGTTCTTCCCCCCAGCCACGTACAACACCACGGGTCCCAGATAGGTGACAACAACGAGCACCCTGGTGGGATGCCTGCTGTGGTTGGTCTTCGCCTCCTCAAAGCCACATTCCTCCTCTGACTCCTCTTCCTCTTAATCCTCTTGCAGCTTTGCCGCAGGTCCTGGCAAGCGGGGATGACAAGGCTGTTTCTGGTGGTGATGGTGACCACAACTCTTCCTCTTCATGCTCATCTACAGCCTGATCCAGCACTCTTTGCAGGGCACACTCCAGGAAGAAAACAAATGGGATGAGGTTGCTGATGGTGCCTTCAGTGCGACTGATTAGGTTTGTCACCTCCTCAAAAGGACGCATGAGCCTACAGGCATTGCACATGAGTGTCCAGTAACGTGGCAAAAAAATTCCCAGCTCCGCAGAGGCTGTCCTCTAGCACCCCGGTCATACAAATACTCGTTGACGGCTTTTTCTTGTTGGAGCAGGCGGTCGAACATTAGGAGTGTTGAATTCCAACGTGTCAGGCTGTCGCAAATCAAGCGCCTCACTGGCATGTTGTTTCGGCGCTGAATGTCTGAAAAGTGAGCCATGGCCATGTAGGAACGCATGAAATGGCCACACACCTTCCTGGCCTGCTTGAGGACGTCCTGTAAGCCTGGGTACTTAGACACAAAGCGTTGCATGATGAGATTCAACACATGTGACAACTTGCCCAAATTCAATGCCACCAACAAATTGCTTCCATTGTCACACACCACTTTGCCAATGTCCAGTTGGTGCGGGGTCAGCCACTGATCCACCTGTGTGTTCAGGGCGGACAGAAGTGCTGGTCCGGTGTGGCTCTCTGCTTTCAGGCAAGTCAACCCCAAGACAGAGTAACACTGTCGTATCCAGGATGTGGAATAGCCCCTGGGGAGCTGGGGGGATTCAGTTGATGTGCAGCCAGATGCCACAGCAGAAGAGGACTCAGCCGAGGAGGTTATGGAAGAGGATGGAGTAGGAGGAGTAGAGGAGGTAGCAGTAGGCCTGCCTGCAAGTCGTGGCGGTGTCACCAACTCCGCTGCAGAGCCACGCATTCCATGCTTGGCAGCCGTCAGCAGGTTGACCCAATGCACAGTGTAGGTGATATACCTGCCCTGACCGTGCTTTGCAGACCAGGTATCAGTGGTCAGATGAACCCTTGCCCCAACACTGTATGCCAGAGATGCCATGACTTCCTTTTCAATCACTGAGTAGAGGTTTAGGATTGCCTTTTTTGAAAAAAAAAAAATGTCCGTGTACCTTCCACTGTGGTGTCCCAATAGCAACAAATTTTTTGAAGGCCTCAGACTCCACCAGCTGGTATGGTAAAAGCTGGCGGGCTAAGAGTTCCGTCAAGCCAGCTGTCAGATGCCTGGCAAGGGGGTGACTCTGTGACATTGGCTTCTTACGCTCAAACATTTCCTTTACAGACACCTGACTGTGGGCAGATGAGATGGAACTGCTAAAGGTGAGAGGCGGAGTGGCGGGTGGTTGAGAGGGGGCAAGGAGGACAGCAGTGGTTGACGTGGCTGAAGATGCTGGACCAGGAGGAGGATGGTGGATTTGAGCTTGTGTGCTGCTTCTACTCGTCATCATGTATTGATCCCATAGGCGTTTGTGATGTGCGATCATGTGCCTTCGCAAAGCAATTGTACCTAGGTGGGTGTTGGATTTCCCACAACTACGTTTCTTTTGTCACAGGTTGCAAATGGCATCGCTGTTGTCAGAGGCAGACACACAAACAAAAATGCCACACTGCTGAGCTTTGCAATGACGGCATTCTGGTGGTGGCAACAGCATGTGTTGATTGGCGTGCTGTCTGGCTGACCCCGAGGGCCGATACATGCTGTCTGACTGTGCCACTAGCTCCTTGCGACGACCTCCCCCTGCTTCCAACTCGTCTCCTCCTTCTCTCTGTCTCCCCTTCTGAACTTTCCCCCCTTCTTCTTCTCTTCAAGCAGGCACCCACGTGGCATCCACGGACACATCGTCATCATCAACCACTTCACTTGTATCTGACACCTCAGCAAAGGAAGCAGCAGCGGGTACAACATCATCATCATCATCACACTGTACGTCCATGTGTGTAATGCTGCCTGACTGAGACATATCCCTGTTATCTACATCCTCTGGCAATAATGGTTGCGCATCACTAATTTCATCCAACTTATGTGTAAATAACTCCTCTGAGGGATCAAGTGAAGCGGCTGTAGTGGCTGTGGTGGTAGTGGTGGTGGCGGCGGGCGGGAGAGTGGTACCTTGAGAGCAGGTGACCGAAGCTGAGCTGGAGGAGGATGGTGCGTCAAAGTTCTTAGCGGAAGCTGTTGAAGATTGGGTGTCCTGTGTAAGCCAGTCAACTATTTTCTCATTTGCAACGTATTTGAGTGAATGACACCCTGTAACGGTATCAGTGGAGGCCTAGCCACTAGCCAGTGCCACAATACAGTCTGTGTGGGCCTGACACACATGGGCTTGCAAATGTGATTATATCACAGAAAATGTTTTAATATAATTTTTTTATCTACAAGGTATTTAAGTGAATGACACCCTGTAACGGTATGAGTGGAGGCCTAGCCACAAGCCAGTGGCCACAATACAGTCTGTGTGGGCCTGACACACACGGGCTTGCAAATGTGATTATATCACAGAAAAATATTAAATATAATTTTTTTCTATCTGCAAGGTATTTTCTGTCACACCCTGTATGAATGGGTGTGACAGAAGCCTGAAGCCTCTCTCACACGGGCAGCCAGGCAACTGCAATATATATATATATATATATAGATATATATATAAAAAATAAAGCACACTCATGTACCAGCCCTAAAAGGGCTTTTTGGGGTGTTGTCAGGACGCTGTCCTTACAGCAGATGAGTCTGTGGACACAGAACAATGCCCTAGCTAACGCTTTCCCTATTGAATCAGCAGCAGCAGCACTGTCCCTCCTCTCACTGAGAATGCAGCTTCCGAATGAATCTAAAATGGATGCTGTCCAGGAGGTGGGAGGATCTGGGAACAAGCTATGTTCGCCGGGAACTATTCGCCGGCTAATAGTTTGGGCCATCACTACACAGCATATGTGCATTTGTGATAGTCAAATAGAAGCTTGAAATACTGCAATTATATTCTGGGTTTAAAAAAATCACCCATTTTTGGCAAGACCCTACATCTGTGGCCTTTGCAGCATGTGTCATTGTTAAATAGAAGCTTGAAATACTGCATTCATTTTCTGGGTATAAAAAAACGCACATTTTGGGCAAAATCCTAATTTTGTGGCATTTGCTGCATCTGTCATTGTTAAATACAAGCTTAAAAGACTGCAATAATTTTCTGGGTTTAAAAAAGCACCCCTTTGGGGGCGTAGCCGCGACGCTGAGGAGTATGGCCGCTTGATTCCAGAGCTCCTGCTCCAGACTAGCATTTCAGCCCAGCAGAACCTTATTTTTTGCTCTTTACTCTCTCCTTTGGTGCTGATCAGCATCGGAACCCTCCCCGATGATGACCAGGGGAAAAAGAAGTATGAAAAACCAGGGAAAACTGGAGTTTTTCTTCAGCCACGAGCAAGGCAAAGATGGCGCCGGCACACGAGCCAGGCAGACAGGGCCCAACTCCAGCCCGACATCCACGTCCAGTGGAGGATCTCCCCGCGCCTCAGATGATGGCTGTTCACAACAATGGAGCCCTTGTGGATCCCCGCGACACCCCCGGTCGGGTAAGAACCAACTTAACAACGAAGTGGACATAACGGTGCGCAGTGCGGAACCGCAGGGGGCCATGGCGTCACAGCAATCACCCGGTACAAGTCCGTCTAAGCAGAGACCCAGGTTGCAAGACCCGGGAGCGGATGTCCATGAAACAAGCGGCAGCCAGAGTCAGTGAGACGATAGTAACTTATCAGATGCGCTTGGCAACTTCCCCACGGATGATAAACCGGCGTCCAGCTTGTTGTTAAAGGACATGCTTTTGGCATTTAACCGCTCGGTGACTGGCCATATATTGCATCTAATTGCGCCTATTCAAGTGTCAGTCGCAAACCTGGATAATAGAGTCCAACATGTGGAACAGAAAATGGGCGAATTCGCATAATAACCTAATAGACTTGCATGATACTCAATCGGAGGAAATCGCTTATCTCCGGGCGAAGGTGGATGACCTTGAAGATCGGTCCTGCAGAAACAACTTAAAGCTGCGTGGGGTGCCAGAATCGGTCTTGGCGGTAGACCTGCAAACCTACATTAAAAATCTGATTAAGCTCCTTCTGCCTGATTGTACTGAGCAAGACCTCATCATTGACCGGGTACATAGGATTGCCAAGCCAAAACACTTGCCTGATGATACACCTAGAGATGTGTTAGCTCGTCTGCATTTCTTCCAGGCCAAGGATGATACCCTATCGGCAGCAAGGAAACTAGCGACTCTACCGGATCCATACCAGTCGGTTAAGCTTTTTGAGGATCTCTCTGTAGCTACCCTGCATCTCCAACGCACGCTAGCCCCAATTACACTGGCTTTGAGATCTCATTCAGTTCCTTACCGTTTGGGTTACCCCATGAAGTTGTTTGTGCAGAGAGATGGAGCTATGACAGTTATTCGCACGGTGGAGGAAGGCAGAGCTGTCCTGGCAACCTGGGGTATCTCGGTGTTGGTGGTCCCTACTGAGAAGCAACAGCAACACCCAGCGGAAGATGGAGAGTGGCACCGAGTGGAGAGAGGGCGTCAGAAAAAACACAGTTGATAGGTTCTTCCAGCTGTCCTGCAGCTAAAGGAGCAGGACTGTGCTCTTGCTTTTAAATCCTCATGGTTGTAGGCAAGACTGTCTTCCCCCAACAGAGTTCACAAGGGGATACGCGATCCAACACTTGTGCTATTCCTTTACCGTCTCTTTTTTAGGGCGGTCAGTTTTGGTTTACATTGTTAATGTTTATACCTTTTTGCATTCATTTTTTCTTTGTGCCGTGCCTATACCCCACCAATCATTTGTCCACTGTGCAAGATGTCGACGGGTGCCTCCTTCCGTATTGTCCGAGTAATTTCCCATTTGCAGCCTCTTATGGAATACAATGGTGCTGACGATTAGTTCCTTAAATGTGAGAGGCTTGAATAGTCCATTCAAGAGGCGGATGATGTGGAGGGACGCACTCGCGAATAAATGTGACATATTTTGCGCTCAAGAGACACACATCTTGGAGGCTGATGTAGGAAGGTTGAAACACCCTTCCTTTCCATTCTTGTTACACTCCCATAGTACCGGTAAAAAGAGAGGGGTTCTTTTGGCAATACGAAGTTCGGTGGCACACACTGAAAAGAAAACGGTTATTGACTCAGGGGGGCGTTATGTTATCCATGTGTGCTCTATTAATAACATAGTCTATACCCTAGTGGGAGTGTATGCCCCGAATATACGTCCGATGTGTTTTCTTAATAAGCTTTTTAATAAAATACAGTCCCTAAAAGAAGGCAGAGTAATTATCTGAGGCGACTTCAATGTAGCACCTGACCCATCCCAAGACTCCTCCTCTATTTCTAGGTTGAATGCAACATCCCTCATACCCTCTTAGCCAATTCCCTATTTGACGTATGGCGTATTCACCATGCATCAGAAAGGGACTTTACATATTTCTCTCCTGCAAATAGAACGTATTCCCGCATAGAATTGTTCCTTGTGGATAGAATGTCACTGAGTGTTTCTGAAAAATCTTCGATTGGGACGATTACCTGGTCGGATCATGCCCCGGTAACCTTAGAAATAAGGGAGGAGTTTACTACCCCACCAAATCCGTTATGGAGGGCTAATGAGGATTAGCCAATACCAAATATCAATCTAAAATATATGCAGCATTACAGGAATATTTCAAATTTAACGCTGCCTCTGTATCGTACCCTACTATAGTATGGGCAGCTCACAAAGCATTTATCAGGGGAATCCTATTGAAAATAAGTCATAGACACAAAAAATTGAGGGAAAGACATCAAAATGATCTTCTATTACAAGTACAGACTACAGAAGCACTAAATAAGACCTCTCCTTCTTTGGAACTCTCGGAAAAGCTGAAAGTTCTTAGGTCGCAACTTAGAGAAAGTTTCCTGCACACATATGAGTTGTCGCTCAAGAAGACTAAAGCTACTTATTACTCTCAAGCCAATAGGGCAGGGGGCTCTTGGCTAGTCGGGTAAAAGCAAGAGCTGTGAAATCGAAAATAGTGTTTCTTTGAGATTCTTCCAAGACTAATAAGTTGTTTGATCCAAAAGCTATAGCTAATCGATTTAGATCTTATTATTCTCAACTATACAATTTACAAGAGGAACCTGGCTTTGTCCCGGTTTCTCCTGGGGACATAGAGAACTTCCTGGGATCCCTAACGATACCCGTTATAGACAAACGCCAAAGTGAATCCCTTAGTGCCCCTGTCACTCAGGCCGAAATTTATAAGATAATAAAGGGTCTGCCATATCAAAAAAGTCCGGGTCCGGACGGGCTCCCAAATTCTTATTACAAGATCTTCTCTGATCACTTGTTACCTCACCTTCATGCATCTCTGTCTCGTGCCATGGACATGGGTACTATGCCTAATGAAATGTTGGAAGCGGTTATAGTGAACTTACCAAAGCCTGGTAAGGATCCTTCTACTCCTCAAAATTTCCGCCCCATTTCCCTATTAAATACTGATCTCAAAATTTATGCGAAAATTTTTGCATCCCGCCTAGCGAATATCATTCCATCTCTAGTGGCCCCTGATCAGGTGGGCTTTGTTCAGGGACGCCAAATCACAGACAACTCAAGAAGACTACTGAATCTAATTGACTTTGTAAACCGTGCCCATATCCCGACAGTTATGGTTATCCTGGACGCAGAGAAGGCTTTTGACCAGGTGAATTGGTCGTTTGTCTTCTCTGTACTCCGTAGGATGGGGTTCCCTGAGTCTACTATGCAAGCCATACGGGTGCTATATTCTAATCCTTCAGCCCGTGTCTTCACGAATGGAGTATTGTCTGACCCGTTTACACTTTCTAATGACACGAGAAAGGGATGTCCTCTATCTCCCTTGATATTTATCTTATCATTGGAAACCTTGGCACAGGCGATCCGTCAAGCGAATGACGTGTCGGGAGTACAAATCGGAAATAGGCAACTCTGTATTTCAATGTATACAGATGACATTATTCTGTCCCTAACGAACCCCAGAAAATCCTTGAGAGCGGTGATGGATATCATTCGTTCTTATGGAGCCTTATCATATTACAAGATTAATAAAGGAAAATCCCAGGCTCTATCGTTGGGGATCCCAGGAACAATCCTGGCTCGGATGAAAGCAGAATTTTCTTTAGACTGGCAGGAATCTATGGTTCAATACCTAGGTTTTAAAGTGACAGTTACCCCCCAGGAGCTGTATAAAGCTAATCCCCCCCCCCCTTCTGCTTGCACTTCAACCGGAATTGGATAGTATGGCCAAAGCAGAGCTATCTTGGTTAGGGCTTATTGCTGCGTTCCAGCAACATATTTTGCCAAAATTATTATATCTGTTCCGCACTATCCCTATTCCAGTTCCAATTTCTTTTTTTAACCTAGCTAACAGAATTCTAAGTGCTTTTATCTGAAATAAAACTAAACCAAGAATAGCGAGAAGCATCATGTGCAGACATAAAAAGTGTGGGGGCCTGGGTATGCCTAACTTGCATGATTATTATCTGGCCTCTAGAATAAATCAACTGAAAGATTGGTGGAAAGGAGAGGTGGGAAAACATTGGGTGCACATAGAACAAGCACAAATTCCAGGTAATAATTTACGCTCTCTGCTAATGGCTGCGCTACATGATGACTATTCGGGTCTTCACCCCGCTTTTTATGTTTCTACATTAGTGGCTTTGTGGAAAAAATACCATGATTCGAGTCGAGCTACCCCAACATCAGTGGCACACCTGACCCCCATAGAGTCTCTCCAATATCTGGTTCCAGAGTTAAACGTCAAGGTGTGGAAGAATAGTGGAATTTCCACCGTGGAGGATGTAGTGTCGGGTTCAGTTTTAAAAACCTTTAAGGATATTGAGCAATCTTATAGTATTCCTCCACAGGAAGTGTTTTCGTACATCAAAATCAGACATGCTTTGTCGAGTAACCCCTCTTTTATCCTCAAAAATCATACTCAACTGCTGGTCCACTGGTCTATTCAAGGCTCAGCTCAAAAAGGGATTAAGCCTTTATATATGTTTTTGGGGGATAAGGATCGGTTTAAAAAAGGGCCCCATTTCTAGCATGGGAGAATGAGCTTAAAATAACCTTCTCCACGGCTCAATGGTCAGCAGCAAACAAGCTCCACTCTTAAGTGTTCTGCACATTGAGATGGTATTATACTCCAGTTAGGTTACATATGTTTTTTCCGAATACTAGCATTGACTGTTGGAGTGGTTGTGGACATAAAGGTACATTACTGCACATACTGTGACATACTGGAATTTATTCTCTCTGGTCTCAAGTGTTCTCTAAGATATCTGGAGTCACGGGATTTCGGGTTTCCCCGGATCCTGCTCTAGCCTTGCTACTGATAGACCTGGATAAAATACATTTCAAGTCTAGGACAGTAGTATTACACCTATTACTCGCCACCAAATTGGCAATCATGAGAAGCTGGAAAAGCACTAATATTCCTGATCTTCAAGAGATTATTAGTGCGGTCAATACCATTAAATCTTATGAATACATACTAGCTCATCGGACCTTTCAGGTTGAACAACATAACTTGAAATGGAAGATCTGGGAGAATCTGTGTCCAGCGACTCTGGATAATACTAATTAACTATATTTAATAGTGGAGAGGGGGGGAGGGGGGTGTAGAACAATCGTGTCGAGAATTGGGTGTAGGCACAATTGTGTTTTTTTTTTATTGAATGTCTCTTGAACAGGTTGCACTTGTATCTTATGTGAAAAAGAGGACACAGCACTAATGACTGTATTATTATTGTTTAATTATTAGTTTATTTGTTATAATTTGCATGTCAATCTCTTGCTATGACAATTTATAATTGTTTGTATATCTTAATTTGTACTTATACAAAAACTAGGAGTACTGTGCTCAGTGACTCATATCATTGCCTGTATTTTATATGATGTTTCATATTTGGCATAAGCCAATATTCTGACAATAAAAAACAATTGAAAGTAAAAAAAGCACCCCTTTTTGGAAATACCCTCCATCTGGGGCCTATGCAGCATCTGTCAGTGTGAAATGTAAGCTTGAAATACTGCAATAATTTTCTAGGTTTTACAAAACAACCTTTTTGGGCAAAATGCTAAATTTTACAGCCCTTGCTGCATCTGTCAGTGTGAAATGCAAGCGTTAGTTACTACTGTTATATTTTGTTCTAAATAAAAAAAAAAACTATTTTGGGCAAAATCCAAATTTTGCGGCGTTTGCTACATCTGTCATTGTTAAATACAAGCTTGAATGACTGCAATAATTTTCTGGGTTTAAAAAAACATCCATTTTTGGCAATACCCTCTATCTGGAGCCTATGTAGTATTTGTCAGTATGAAATTTAAGCTTAAAATACTGCAATAAATGTTTGGGCTTTAAAAAACACCCTTTTTGGGCAAAATACAAAATTTTACAGCGATTGCTGCATCTGCCAGTGTGAAATGCAAGCGTTAGATACTACTGTCATATTTTGTTATAAATTTTTAAAAAAAACACCCATTTTGGGCAAAATCCAAATTTTGTGGCATTTGCAGTATCTGTCATTGTTAAATACAAACTTGAAAGACTGCAATAATTTTCTGGGTTTAAAAAAGCACCCCTTTTTAGCAATAGCCTACACCTAGGGCCTATGCAGCATTTGTCAGCGTGAAATTTAATCTTGAAATAATGCAATAATTTTCTGGGTTATAGAAAACACTCATTTTAGGCCAACTACTAAATTTGTAGCCTTTGCTGCATCTGTCAGTGTGAAATACACACGTTTGATACTGCTGTTAACTTTTGTTATAAAAAAAAACATCCATTTTGAAAAAAAAAATATCTTCTGTTATAAAAAAAAAAAAACATTTTGGGAAAAATACTAAATTTGCAGACTTTGCTGCATCTGCCAGTGTGAAATACACGCGTTAGATACTGCTGTTATATTCTGTTATTTAAAAAAAACACCCATTTTGGGCAAGATCCTAAATTTGCGAAGAATGAGGAGAGTGTCAAATAAGGGACATGGCCCTGGTCATGGTGCTGCTGGTGGAGCTCTTGTTGCAGGGAGAGGACGTGTTTGATCTGTGCCAGCTACACGTGAAACACCTTCCACAGGTATGAGTAGGAGACAGAACTTTCAGCGTTATTTGATCAGGGCCTAATGCGGCTCTACGAATGGTGAGGCCAGAACAAGTACAGGAGATAGTAGATTGGGTTGCTGACAGTGCCTCCAGTTCCTTCACATTGTCTCCCGCCCAGTGTCCTGCTGAAAGATCAGAGTTGGCACCTGCAGCCGATGTCCATCAGTCTTTCACCTCACCCCCTTGCAAATCAGCCAAGCAGTCTGAGCCCCAAGTCATGCAGCAGTCTCTTCTGCTTTTTGATGACTCTGCTAGCAGGGTTTCCCAGGGCCATCCACATAGCCCTGCCCCAGAAGTGGAAAAGATTGAGTGCACCGATGCCCACCCACTTATGTTTCAAGCTGAGTACATGGGAGGACCACCGCAGCACGTTTCGGATGATGACGAAACACAGGTCTCAACTGCTGTGGCTTTCGAAAGTGTGCAGACCAATAGGTAGGGCAGGGGTGAAGACTGGGTGGAAGATGATGTGGAGGACGATAAGGTCCTTGACCCCACATGGAAGCAAGGTCATGCGAATGACCTGTGTAGTTCAGAGGAAGAGGCAGTGGTCGCACAGAGCCACCAGAACAGCAGAAGAGGGGGCAGGGTGCAAAAGCAGAGCAGCCGTCCCCTAGACAGTATGCCTGCTACTGCCCAACGCAGCAAGGGACCGAGCACACCAAAGCCAGCTACAAGGAGTTCCCTGGCGTGGCAGTTCTTCAATGTGCTGACAACAAGACACAAGTGGTTTGCACACTGTGCAATCAGAGCCTGAAGCGAGGCATAAATGTTCTCAACCTGAGCACAACCAATCCAAGTGCAAAGCACGAGCTGCAGTGGAGTAGACACCACAAAAACAAAGAAAGGTTTCTGGCTCCTCCTGCTTCCTCTTCTGCTGCAGTCTCTGGCTCTTCATCCACCTCTGGAGTGACAGTGCCAGCTTCCATCCCAAAAACAGAGGATCTGCTAGCAACACCACCACCTGGGTCACTAAGTTTCCCAAACACTGAAGCGGAAGAGGAAGTACCCACCTATCCACCCACGATCCCTGGCCCTGAATGCCAGCATTTCAAAATGAATGTCCTTTGAATTGCTGTCATTCCGTCTGGTGGAGACGGAGAGTTTTAAAATCATTATGGCGGTGGCTGTCCCACAGTACGTCGTGCCCAGCCGCCACTACTTCTCCAGACTAGCCATCCGTTCCCTGCACAACCAAGTGGGGGACAAAATCAGGTGTGCACTGCGCAACACCATCTGTGGCAAGGTCCACCTAACTACGGATACGTGGACCAGTAAGCGCGGTCAGGGACGTTATATCTCCCTAACATCACGCTGGGTAAATGCAGTGGCAACTGGGCCTGAGGCGTATAGCAGTTTGGCGCATGTCCTTTCACCACCGATTATTGCAGGGCACTTTAGTTTGCCTCCTGTTGCTTCCTCCTCCTACTCCACTTCCTCATTCTCTACCGCCTCCTCATCTGGTCAGAGTAACACCTTCACCACCAACTTCAGCACAGCCAGGGGTAAACGACAGCAGGCAGTTTTAAAACTTATCTGTTTGGGGGACAAACCCCCACACCGCGCAGGAGCTGTGGACGGACATGGAACAACAGACCTATGAGTGGTTGGTGCCAGTGAGCCTCAAGCCCGGCCTGGTGGTGTGCGATAATGGGCAAAATCTTGTAGCAACTCTGGTACTAGCAGGTTTGACTCACATCCCTTGCAGGCGCATGTGCTGAATTGGGTGGTGCAGAGGTTCCTTAAAAATTACCCCAATATTTCAGAGCTGCTGCATAAAGTGCGAGCTGTCCATGCACGCTTTCGGCGTTGTCACCCTGCTGCTGCTCGCCTGTCAGCGCTGCAGCGTAACTTTGGCATTCCCACTCACCGTCTCATATGCGACATGCCCACAAGGTAGAACTCCACGTTGCACATGCTGGCCAGACTGTGCAAGCAGCAGCAGGTGATAGTGGAGTTTCAGCTGCAGCACGCACAGGTGAGTCGCTCTGTGGAACAGGACCACTTCACCACCAATGACTGGGCCTCCAGTGTTCCTTGTTGCGCTGTTTCGAGTACTCCACCAACATGGCCAGTGCCGATAACGCCGTTCTCAACATTACTATCCCACTTCGATGCCTCCTTGAAAAAACGCTTCTGGCGATGATGCAAGAGGATGTGGCACAGGAGGAGGAGGAAGAGGGATTATTTAATAGGGTTTCTGGACAGTCATTCACAAGTGGCTCTGAGGGTGGGTTCCTGTACCCACAAACACCAGGTACAGGAGGATGGTGGAGGATGAGGAGGAGGAGATGGAGGAGGAGGAACCTTGTTCACAGCAGGGTGGCACCCAGACCATCTCATGGCTGAAAGGGTTCTGCTTCTGTTCGCACCCTGATTCCTCCTCCATCCCCAATGACAGGCACCTGGAGAGCTGTCAATGACACACACACAGACAGTATGGTCTCTGAAACAGCTCTGATTTTATCTGGACAATTACAGCTTCTTATACATACATCCATGTAGGAAACATATGTGGTTCACATTACAACGGTCCTGAGTAGAAACAATTCCTTATATGTAAATAAGGCTAATGTAAATACATTCACCCTCTAGTATGATGTCACCCTACATCCTGTCATTCCTACAGATCATATAGCTTATTCTATTTAACCCTTCAATCCCCTCTTAAGTCATGAATATGACTTATCTTCTTTCTCTCATAGAGAGGTAAGTAGCATATGATTGTCCAGGATCTGTGGGTTTTGGACACATTACACAAAAAAATCTGTATGAGGGGAGGGATACATTGGATACGATATATGATAATCAAGGAAGCAATTGTAATTATAATACTGATAAATAATGTTCTTAACCAACTCAAATCCGGCAGCCAGCTCAATAATAGTCCCACCAAGAGGATGAATCCACATCCTTCTTGATATTTTTGGCATTTTCATGTAGCACTTGAATATGGGACTGGATTGATCTGGAATGGTCAGATAAATTAAAGCAACACATTCCTTTAAAATCTTGACATCCTATATTATGTTTAAGTAACAAATAATCCACATCAAATCTAGTTTCTAGCACTGCTCCTCTTACGCCTTGTAGATCTAAAAGCATGTCTGATAAGGCGATAGAGGTATGATTCAGAGATTTAGCAAAGTCACATGCAATAGAATTTATAGTACGAGTATTATATATAGCCAGTCCAGGCACTCCTAATATAGAGTCCCAAACTTGTATATTCTGCACGGCTGAGAAGGGGAAAAGTAGAGTCACAGTGTTCTGATAAAGTCTTGGTAAAAGATCTGTAAGCTCTCCTGATAGGGGGTTGACTGGGAAGGTCCAAAGTCTGCCTGGATAACGCACAGGGACCTCCAATAACATTAGCAGGAATGTAATTGTAAGTACTATTACCAAAAGACAAAAACCATCCCTTAGGGAGCATTATATTATAGATAACACTGGGAGTCACAATGGTCCTATTACAACTCATGGAATTATTCAAGGAGCTAGCAAGCCTACTATTCTTTTTAAAGGTGTTGTCAATATAATCATATACACTATTCTTAGGTAATCCACTTTTTATGTCTCTACTATCACAATATAAAGTCATATCCTGGTAAAAGGTAAAACAAGTTTCTGCTGTAGTCACATTAATAGTAATTATTCTAATATTATCCCTGCTATATCCACATTTCTGACACTTCCCACAGAAGTCATACAAGGGAATAAAATATTTTGTATCGTTAGCCTTCGACCAGACTTCAAGGAGGGATTAATCGGGTGTAGGCACAGCAATAACACATGTTTGTATAAGATCCCGTGGGCTCTGTAAGTCTTTAAGGCACAATGAACTAACATTTAGGGCATTTGCCATCCTGACTATACTATTCTGTTCAGAATAAAAGGGGACAGAAGCAAAGGGATCTTGCTCCTGAGCTCTTTTATATACTGACTGATTATTTGGTGCACCACAGAAGAAACTCATCTCCTCTGGGTGATAAATACATGTAGTAATAAGCCAGACTGGCAAAAAAAACACAAAGATTAATGATTATCAGCAGAAAAACAAATCTCCCAGAATATTGTGGGGTCATCATATTCAGCCTGTGGCAAGGCACTTTTCAGGGAAACTACTTCTGAGCTCCCCTCTTTGTTCAGGGATTTCACACCTGCTTCACCCTTTTTGTCTTTATCCGGAGAAGAAGCCTCAGGAACCCTTTTCACTCTGCTAGAGTGAATCCAGATTGGAGCCTCTTCTGTGAAAATCGCTGTTCTGGTGACTGCTACCACTCGGGTAGGTGGTCCAAGCGGGAGCTCAGTCGGTTTTCGTCATTTTGCCAGGCACTGGACTATCACCTTGTCTCCTGGTTGGAAAGGATGCATAAGTTCATGTGGAGAGAAAGGAGAGGCACGAGTAACATCTCGTTCAATTTGATCTAAAGTTTCTACAAGTTTCCTCACATATTCTGCCTGTACTACTTCTAGATCCCCTTTTTTTTATCACGGGGGCCTTTGGACCCCGAAGGGTGGGGAAAGTCTTCCCATTAGGACCTCAAATAGTGAGTAACCAGTATTCTTATTAGGCTGCATCCTAATTTCTGCTAGGGCTATAGGCAATAACTTTTTCCAATTAGTGAACGTGCCTCCAGTAATTTTCCATATTTTTAATTTAATTCTTCTATTCATCCTTTATACTACCCCGGAACTCTGTGGGTGATAAAGGAGGTGGAACTTCCACTCAATCCTAAGGGCTTTGGAAAGCTCCTTACATATCCTGGGAGCAAAAGCTGGGCCATTATCTGAGTTAATTTGAACAGGACACCCCCACCTGAGGATGATCTCTTGTAACAAAATTTTTACCACAATTTGTGTGGTTTCATTGGTAGTAGCAAAAACCTCTGGCCATCTAGAGAACATATCCACAATTACAAGTGCATGCTTTCTTCCTGTCTTTGGGATATGGGTGAAATCAATTTGTAATGTGAGTGAATGGCGAAGTCGGGTAATTCAGATGGTGTTAGGCCTTCTTTGAATTATTTGGGTTGTTTCTGTGACATATAATACACTGTGAAACATAAGATTGTGCCTTTTATCTAAGACTTAGTATTAAAAAATCCCTCCGAATGAGGTCAGTGGTTGCCTGTACTCCCCTATGGCCAAGACCATGATATTGTGCAATTAAAATCGGGGAGCTTGCAACTGGAATACATGGTTTCCCCTCTTTGCAGATAAGACCCGTATCAGGGTCTTGTACTTCACCTACCGACTGCCATTCTATTTTGTCACTACTGCTAGCCAAATCCTGGAGGCTTAGCAATAGATTGTCAGTAAGGGCAATGTCTGGAACTAGCGAGGGCATTTGAACTGTTGCTGCCGTTCTAATAGCAGCCTCTTTTGCTGCCTTATCAGCTAGGGCATTCCCTTTAGCTATGTGCGTTTGGAGACCAGTATGTGCCTTACAATGTATAATAGCAACTTTGCTTTCGTAATTGGATGGCGGCCAGGAGATCATGTACTAGGGTGGAATGTGAGATTTGCCTCCCATCTGCAGCTATGAAGCTTCTCCTCTGCCAGATTACCCCATGATCATGTACAACCCCAAAGGCATATTTGGAATCAGCATATACAGTTATATCTATCCCCTCAAAAAAGACAAGCTCTAGTGAGGGCAATCAGTTCAGCTGCTTGGGCTGACTGAAAAGGTATAGGATTCAATTCTAGAATAACATCAGGGAGTTGAACCACAGTGTATCCTGCATGATAAGTGCTAATTCAGGCCTAGGTGAGGTATGTTCATGTATAAGTTCAGTACATGCATAGGGAGGAGAAAAATCATCCTGCTCTCCCTTGTAGCAAAGTAGGGCATTCAGTATAGCCATTGGACCGAATGTGGATGCTGAGTATTTGATATGAAGTAGAGGATTAGATAGCAACAAAAATTTATATCCACTCAGTCTTTGTGCTGACATATGTTGTGTATGTATGTTCTTCAATAGGGCCTGAACATTGTGTGAGGTATGCAGAGTGGTGGGATGACCTAGGGTGATAGGCGTGGCTATCTCAGCGACCATAACACAGGCTGCCAAACTCGGAGACACGCAGGGAACCACTTTTGAGAAAAAACAGGGCAGAATTTGCCTCCATGATCTTGCGCCAGGACTCCCGCCATGGTTTTACAATTGTCCCTGGCAAATAAGTGAATCATCACGCCATAGTCGGGTAGGTCCAAACCAGGACTTGAAACCATTGCACATTTTAAATGACTAAAAGCTTGTAACATTTCATCAGACCATTTAATGACGTCAGGCATATTAGTATTAGTGGCTTGTCTCAGAATATTATCATAGTAGGAACAATCAGCAATCCATTGGCGGCAGTAACCAATCATGCCAAAAAAGGTCAACATGTCTTTCTTGGTTTATGGGCGGGGCAGACCCAGTACGGCGGCAATTCTGGCATGGCTGATTTTCCTCTCACCATTACTGAGAACAAAGCCCAAATACTTTCCATACACCATTGTAATTTCTTCCTAAAAATTTTGTGACCACATTCACATAACCACAGTAATAAACTAACACAGTCTGCCTGGCAGGCATCCCGAGTAGAACTACATATGAGTAGATCGTCCACATATTGTAGAAGGACATACCCATGAGGGGCAGTCCAAGGGCGGACAGTAGAGTAGACTACTGGGGAGTCTACATAACCCTGAGGCATTCTACACCAAGTATACTGGCAAAAATTAAATGTGAAGGCAAAGAGTGGCCGTGTCTCCTTGTCAACTGGGACAGAAAAAATGCATTTCTGTAAATCAATAACAGAGAAAAACTCTGCATGGAAAGGAATAGCTAATAGCAGAGATGGTACGTCTGGAACCACAGGAGCTATGGGTATGATCTGTGCATTTACTACTCTAAGATCCTGGACAAACCTAAAGGTATTATTAGCCTTTCTCACTAGGTTGATAGGTGTATTAGAGGGGGAAATAATTTCCTCAATAACCCCTGCCTCTAGGAATTCCATCAACATAGAATCAATCCCCTTTTCTTTTTCTGGGGAAAGGGGGTATTGCTTACTATAAGCAGGTGCAGCGCCGGGCTTAAGCATTTCCTTAGATGGTGTACAAGAGATAAGACCAACATCTTGGTCAGTATTTGCCCAAAGCTCAGGCAAATATAAAAAACAATTATCCGTTAGTCCATAAATGGACATAATTGAGGATGTGACATGTAGGTGTCCCGTCTTGCTAATCCCCAACTGCAACCTTAACAGAACAAACAGATCTCTCCCTAATAAATTCAAAGGACAATTTGGAATGATCCTAAAACTGTGTGTGAACATTGACTGGTGCTTGTATGGATGTTGGATCGGGAGTGGAAGAGTTTTATAAGATCTTGTCAGTATCCTATTAATTCCCACAGAGGACTCAGCATTCTCTCTTGGACCACCATAATAATCCTCACATATAGTACTACTAGTAGCACCAGAATCCACAAGAAAAGGGAGAGGATGTCCCTCTATGGTTAACACAATCAGTGGTGATTCCTTATAGTGGTTTGTGATGAGAGTGAATGCTGGGATACTGTCCCCCGGGCATCCTCATTGTGATGTGTGCTGCCCCCAGGCTACGGGAATATGAGGGTATAATTCTGGGGCTGGGGCCAGTGGTCGGTCTTACCACAATTAAAGCAACCTGCAGGACGATTTCTATTATTCCCCCCTCTCCCAGAGCATGGCCCTCTATCCCTTCTTCTGCCACTTCGCCTATTGGGCTGATTCTAGGAATTCCTATCCTGAGTTTGGTAATGGGCCTCTTTAGGTCTTACCATTTCAAAGCAACCTGCCACATCTTTCTCCATTAACTTATTTTGGAATTGATCTTTATTAAGACCAGGCCATTCAGAGATCATTTGTTTAACAGTAAGCTGGAGATGTGGCTGTAGATTGGTAAGGAAAGTCTGAATGAGCATAGAATACATATTATCCTGAATACTCATTCCTGCCTCCAGAGTCCAAACTTCATTAAACCTCTTCCAAAAGTCTATAACAGACTCTCTTGATTTTTTTTTTACAGCTTATAGCAATCGGCAACGAGGACCTAGTCTGAAAACACCTCTCCATTGCACACTTAATTTCTTCCCACATTGTGTCTATGCCTGCCTCAGTATTTAATTTATAATTTCCAGCCGGTGTATTCGGGGGCTCTACAGTGCTTATAGAGGGGACCTTACTCCAATCCCAGGGGGAATTGTGCCCAACCATCCCATCTATTATAAGGTGCATAGCCTCCTGAGTCAGACATCTCCCTTAACAAGCTCTCTTCAAATAATGAAATGTCCCAGATGAAGATGGTTTAGGGCAGTGTTTAACAATCTTATTAATATCATCTATTTCAATAGGTTGAAAACCCCCACAGTCATAAAAGGGAACTGTTCCTCAAGGTCACTGTCCTCATCAGGATGAGGTATATGTTCAGGTTTAGGAAAATACTTTTGTGATCTAAGGCGCCAGGGAGATATGACATCCCCATCACCAACAGCACCAGCCGCTGGATCCTGACCACTCTGATCAGGCATAGGTTGGGGAAACTGCGGAGGTGGCTGCGGGAGCTGGGGAGCTGTAGGTGGTTGGATGTTGGTAGCAGTATATCCAGCCAGTAAATCTAAGTCATCTTTTGAAAAGAATGGATATATCTGTGGGATATTTCCTAAATAGGGAGGAGGGGGCTTCTGAGGTGAACCCCTTGTCAATTCTTTTTCTAACTCATGTTTCTTTTTATATCCCTCCTTGTTCTCTGCCTTCTGTTTATTAACCTTTTTATTTGGTCTGTCATACCAATATGGTTCATAAGTAAGCCAATTTTCCCCTCCCAACTTCATATACTGCATGTCCCACTGGGGGGTCTGGACCATAATATGGGTAAGCTTAAGTGTCACCCAAACATAACCCTTTTACCATGTCCATATGGAAGGTGTCATTAGTCCCTTCCCAAGGGAACTAATTTATACTCTTCATCCCCTCTGTCCATCATGCCATATTATCCACCCAGAGAGTAACTAAATAATAATCAGTCCCACAGACCCAGGCTACATAATCCTTACATGTTTCTCCTACATACAGAGGGGGTGGAGAGACCTTTCCTTGCTTTGCCCCCATTTCTTATAACTTAATTGAGACAAAGGCAGAGCAGAACTTTCCCCAGGACTGGCTGTACTGAACCGTTAAGGCTCTGATAATTCCTGTCAACTGGGTAGAAGGGACTTATGTATATGCTCAACTTCCTTCTCAACTGTCTGTTAGTATTATCCCTTAAAACCATCACTTGCTTTCGCCAGTTTCTGGGTTAGCAGGTTTCCCCTCGCCAGAGTGGTGGGGCGTCTTACGGTTCTCCAGGACACACACACAATAAAGTTAATACAGTTTTCACAGTATCATTTGCTGCTTACCTTCAGCATAAAATAAAATAACTTAATGTTTCATAACATCATAACATAAAGAGGGCATAAAGAAAGCAACAGATAAGAAGTGATAGAAATTGGCTGACAAGAGAAACCAGGGTGCAGACAATATTTGAATTCTTCCCAAAATAATTCCTCTTTTAAATCCTTCCCTAAAGAATTTATCTTTTAGACTTGGCCAGTAGTCTATTTATAGTCTATCTTGCCTAAAGATAGATACTATTCCTTTCAGTGTGTCTGAAGTGGATTCAAGATAGAAACAACAGAGTTTTCGGAAAGCATCGGAATCTCCTTAGTATAAACGGCAGGAAATTTCCGTACTTACAGAATTCCTGTGTGTTCTATCCAGGACGGAGCCCCCAGCTTAAAGCGTTCTGCTTTCGTTCGCACCCTGATTCCTCCTCCAACCCCAATGACAGGTGCCTGGAGAGCTGTCAATGACACACATACAGACAGTATGGTCTCTGAAACTGCTCTGATTTTATCTAGACAATTACGACTTCTTATACATACATCCATATAGGAAACAGATTTGGTTCACATTACAACGGTGCTCAGTAGAAACAATTCCTTATATGGAAATAAGGCTAATGTAAATACATTCACCCTCTCGTATGATGTCACCCAACATCCTGTCATTCATGCAGATCATATTGATCCCCGTTATAAGGACAATGTACCGTCCTTAAATCCATCACTGGAGCGTGATCATAAGATGCTTGAGTATAAGTGCACGCTGGTAGAAGTGCTGCTGGTGACATTCCCACCTGACAGTGGGGGCACAGTGGAAGCATAAGGCGAAGGCAGAGGACGAGTAAGAGGTTGCCAACGCAGCTGGGGCACCGACAGCACCTCAGAAGGCAGGGTTAGCATGGCCAAAATGTGGAAAAGCTTTGTCAGCAACACCAGCTAATATGGAACGCCTTAGCAGGAGGCAGCATTTCACCAACATGCACACACCTACACGTACTGAATGTCGGGTCTGCCCCCTTCAACCAACTTCTGGGGCTAAAAATTGGGCACATGGCCTGAGCTTGCCCTTTACACCTTGGAGGTGCTGGCCTGCCCTGCAGCCAGTGTATTATCTAAACGTGTGTTTAGCACGGCAGGGGGCGTCATCACAGACAAGCGCAGCCATCTGTCCACAGCAAATGTGGGCAAGCTTGCGTTCATTCAGATGAACTAGGCATGGATCCCACAGGACTTGTCGTACTTTGTGCAGAATAGACATGTATACCGCCCTTACCCAGCCATTATTATACTACAGCGCAATTGCTCATTGATGTATTTTTGATATTTTCCACTCTTTTGGGGTGTACCCTAATTAATTACGTATGACGCATGACGTAACGGTACGGCATGTTTCCCGAGTCCTTAAGGACCCATGACGTACCGGTGAGATTGCGGCGCTGCGGGGGTTAACCCGAACAGGATGCCGGCTGAAATCATTCAGCCGGCATCCTGTCACAATGCCGGGGGGGGGTCATGTGACTCCCCCGTATCGGCGATCACAGCAAACCACAGGTCAATTCAGACCTGCGGTTTGCTGCGCTTTCTGCCGATTCTGATCCCCGTGGTCCCTTTTTTCACCCCCCCTGCACCCCTGAATGATTTGATGATGGCGGGTGGTGCAAGGGGGGTGTTGCAGGCGGTGCGGGAGGTGGGTGGTGCGGCATTCGGGATTGCGATCCCCCACCCGCCTCCTCTTGAATAATCATTGGTGTCCAGTGGTATACCAGAGTTTCAGCACATTGCTGACACTCTGGTATAAATGGCGGACATCTGTGCTGCGATGTCAGCCATTTAACCCTTTCCATACCGCGGTCTGTACGGACCGCTGTATGGAAAACGTTAACAGTAAGAGGGGGCTCCCTCCCTCTCCCATCGGGGGGTTGCTGTGCCTTTGCAGCCCCCCGACAGGATGGGGTGACAGAGGGAGGGAGCCTACTTCCTTACCCGTCCCAGTCTGTGACGTTGTGGCCACAACTGAGCAGACGGGGAAGGTTCCCATGGCAACAGGACACCTTCTCAGGCATCCTGCTGTCCATGGTGCTGAACAGATCTGTGCTAAAGGCATAGATCTGTTCAGACAAAGTGTAAGTAAAATACAGTACAATACACTTTATAGAGTACTGTACTGTATTATACAGACGTCAGACCCATTGGATCTTCAAGAACCAAGTGGGTCTGGGTGAAAAAAATGTAAAAAAAAAGTGAAAAAAGTTAAGATAAAAAACACACATTTATCACTGAATAAAAAATAAATAGACTACACATATTAGGTATTGCCGCGTCCGTCACAACCTGATCTATGAAGCGGTCATGTTACTTTCCCCGCAACGCCATAAAAATAAAAAAATAAAAACTATGAGGAAATTGAAATTTTGCCCACCTTACTTCCAAAAAAGGTAATAAAAGTGATCATAGAAGTCGCATGTATGCCAAAATAGTACCAATCAAACCGTCATCTCATCCTGCAAAAATCATACCCTACCCAAGATAATCGCCCAAAAACTGAAAAAAACTATGGCTCTCAGCCTATGGAGACACTAAAACATTATTTTTTTTGTTTCAAAAATGAAATCATTGTGTAAAACGTACATAAATAAAAAAAATGTATACACATTAGGTATTGCCGCGTCCGTAACAACATCCTTTGAAGTAATTGCATGCGCCTTTTCAAACTTCCCACTTAGGCTCTGGCCTGGTGCATCTGCCTGACCCCAACCCACCCCTGCAGAACGGCCTGTCTCTTCCTTTGCCTGTCATTTTCAAAATGACCCTGTGCCTAAGTCCCTAGAAAGAGCAGTATTTGTGGAAGCAGGTATATCGCATTGGCGGATCCAGGGATCCCCCTGTGAAATCCAGAATATAGTGAGAGCCAGGGGCAGATTGACCATTCCGGCAGCATTGGCAGCGGCAGGGAGAGATGAGCGCTTCCACTGTGGAAGCGCTTATCTCTATATTCATCTGATGAATGGTGTGGGGCAGGGGAGAGGTGTCTCTCTTGCCCTTTCCTCACATAGGCTACAGGCATCGGCTATCAGAGGCCGATGCCGGCAGCTTGATGATGTCATCGCGTTGCCTGAGCCGTACAGAGTAGGACACAGTCCTGAAGATGCCTGCATCACATCACAGTGTCATGGATGTAAGTATGTGTATTGTTTTAATTATTTTTAGTACAGTATGTCATGAAGGGGGTGGGGCCCTATATACTGGCAAATTATGGGGGGAGCACTATGGAGAAGGGCGGTAAGGAGCACTATGGGACATCTAATGTGGGCCCTATATACTGCCACATTATGGGGGGCACTATGGAGAAGGGTGGGAAAGAGCACTCTAGGGGCATTATATAGGGGTATTTAATACTGGCACCCATTTTGGTGCCACTATGGGGAAGAGGGGAAAGAAGGATTATGAGGGCATCTATGTGGGGCAGTCTATATGGGCATTTTATATTGCCATATTATAAAGGGCACTATAGGGATGGGGAGGAGCACTATGGGGGCATCTTCTGGGGGAACTATATAGGACAGGAGGAGCACTATGAGGGCATCTTCTGGGGGTACTATATAGGATGGGGAGGAGCACTGTGGGGGCATCTTCTGGGGGCACTATATAGGAGTATTTTATAATGGCGCAAATTATAGGGGCACTATGGGCACCTTAGCTCAACTGGGGGCACTAAGTGTTTTTTGTAATGGCACACAGTCTGGGACATTGAATCTACTGGGGGCACTAAGAGGAGTTTATTTATTTTTTTACTGCCACACAACGGAGCATTTTTGGTACTGGCACACATTGTAAGGGGGATTTAATTTACAACTGGGGGACTATGGCAGCATTATTACTTCTGGGACACAATTACTGTTGGGAACACTATTGCTACTAATTGCACTCTGGCACAGAATTATTACTATTGTTGGGATTTTGGGAAGAACTAGTACTGTGAGTGTGCCCTGGCATAGTATCAGCTTAGCACAGTTATTTTTGGGGGACATTATGGTTACACTATTAGTGTCAGGGGTAATATTTGCTGGGTGCAGTTATTTTTTTAGAGCATTGTGTTCCAATAATTATTGAAGGGGCGCTATCTGTGTGTAACTAATATTTTCAGGGGGTTTATCTGTTTCTACAGTATAGGTTTTGGGGGCACAATGTCTCAGTATTGGGGGTGCATGATGGGATGTTGAGAAGGTGGGAGGAAAAGTAGGAAACTAAGATGTCTGTCTGTCAAACTCTGCAGAGATGAGAGATAGCTGAAAGAAATCACCATAGTGGCCTGTCTGAATGGAGGAGATTAAAAAATAGAACATCTACACCAAAGGAGGCGTCACTAGATGTAAGAGATATGGGCACAATATATGGGTGGGGCTGTGTATGGTTGTGGCTTGAGGGTGGGAGGGGACACAGGGGCCCCATAATCTCCTATTGCCAGGGAAGTGCCCCTCCCGAGACCAGGCTCTGGATCCGCCACTTGTATAACGCATGCCTTAATTAATATTTGATGGAAATAGGTATATCAAACTCCTTAATCAGTATTTTGCGGAAGCAGGTATATCGCAGGCCTCAGTCATTATTTGGTGGAAACAGGTATATCAAACGCCTTAATCAGTATTTTGTGGAAGCAGGAATTTTGCAGGCCTCAATCAGTATTTTGTGTAAGCAGTTATATTGAACCCCTTAATCAGTATTTTGTCTAAGCAGGTATATTGAACCCCTTAATCAGTATTTTGTGGAAGCAGGTATATCGCAGCCCTCAATCAATATTTGGTGGGAACAGGCATATCAAACCCCTAAATCAGTATTTTGTGGAAGCAGGTATATTACAGGCCTCAATCAATATTTGGTGGAAGCAGGAATATCAAAGCCCTTAATCAGTATTTTGTGGAAGCAGGTATATTGCAGGCCTAAATCAATATTTTGTCGAAGTAGGTATGTCAAACCCCTTAATCAGTATTTTGTAGAAGCAGGTATATCGCAGGGCTCAATCAATATTAGGTGGAAACAGGTATATCAAACCCCTTAATAGGTATTTTGTGGAAGCAGGTATATCACAGGCCTAGAAAAATTTATGTGGTAGAAACAGGTATATCAAACCCCTTAATCAGTATTTTGTGGAAGCAGATATCTCACAGGCCTCAATAAATATTTGGTGGAAGCAGGTATATCAATCCCCTTAGGCTGAGTTCACACTGGCGAGATTTCCGCACGGGTGCAATGTGTGAGGTGAACGCATTGCACCCGCACTGAATCCGGACCCATTCACTTCTATGGGGCTGTGCACATGAGCGGTGATTTTCACGCATCACTTATGCATTGCGTACATGCAATGCAACATGCTCTATATTGTGCCGTTTTTCACGCAACGCAGGCCCCGCGGTGATGGACCATGTGATTAGACCATGTGATCTGATGTCACCACAGGTCCTTTAGCCGGCAGCTCATGATTAAAGAAGTAAGAAGAGACCGGCAGCTACGCGATCAAGAGAAGAAGGTGAGTTATTTTTTTATTTATTTTTTACCCTCAATTGACCACCTACTAAGCATTCTGTATTAAAGAATGCTATTATTTTTCCTTATAACCATGTTATAAGGGAAAATAATAACATCTACACAGCACCGATCCCAAACCTGAACTTCAGTGAAGAAGTTCGGGTCTGGGTATCACACCCGCGCAATAAAAACTGAACAACGGAACACAATCGCAGTCAAAACTGACTGCAATTGGGTACCTACTCATGCGGGTTTGCTGCAGTACACCCGGGACACATCCTGAACATATCCGTCACGCCCGTGTGAACTCAGCCTTAGGCCGAATGCATCCATTTTGCACACTGAGACAAGACCGTTTAGTTGTTGAGATAGATTGGCTTCATTAGAGGGGAGAGAAGCATAGAAGGACATAATAAAGAAGAAACAAAGTAATAATTAAAAATATATAAAATAAATGAAAAAAGCTTGAAGTAATCCAATCGGATGTCGCCCTGATTAGGGATAACGTTAAAAAGATAAGGGACAGAGTCATAACCATGGAAAATACTGTGGGGGCTCTAGAGAAGGAGTTGAAAATGCTTAAAATTAATTTCCCTACTTTGAGATCGAAGACCAATACTTAAAAAAAAAAAAAAAAGGTTGTGGAACTGGACGATAGATCAAAACGCTCTAATGTAAGAATTGTTGGTTTTACAGAAGGTATGGAAGGAGATAATCTGAGCGTGATGATACAGGAATTAATTTCGGAAAGGTTTGGGAGTATTTCTCTCCATTGTTTTTTGTAGAAATAGCACACAGGCTTCCGGAGGGTAAACAAATCCCCGGAAAGCAACCACGGATACGCCTGGCCAAAATATTGGTCTCACGAGATTTGTCTATCCGGCCAAATTGCAGTTAATCTTCAACAATGAGACCTTTTTTTTTTTACACCGGATCATGTGGTGGACTGGCTGGATCAAAATAATATCTGAATGTTTTTTGGCGGGGGTGGCGAGAGTGGGGAGAGAGGTCTTTGCAAAGAGATCTGTTGCAGAAATGTGGCGGATCAAGAAGATGGGGAGGTGGGTTGGAGGTTTTGGGATGGGTTGCAAATCGTCTACTTTTGGGGGGAGGGAGGTAGGAAGAATGATTTATTTTGTATCTGGGGAATTTATAGGTTGATTGACGATGGTTAGAATACTAACCTGGAATGTTCGTAGCTTGAGCGATAAGCTAAAAAGGCAGGTAGTTTCTGATTTGGTTCGGAGACACTTGCCAGGTCTATTTGAGACCCTCTTTATTCAGGGTACGATTCCTCAACTTGGTGGGAGTTGGGCTGCTCAGGTCTATTACGCTACTTTTACTAGTTATTCTAAAGGAGTATCAGTATTAATTCACAAGAAAATAGATTTTTTTTATGCTTGTCCTCTTCTATTAATAAGTAGGGGAGGTACGTCTTTTTTTATGGAAAGCTCGCTGATGAAGTATGTATTTTGGCTTTTATTTATATTCCTCCTGATTTCTCTATTTATATACATAATTTTATGTTATCATTTATGGATTTAAGTGGCCAGATTGTCCTACTATAGTAAATAAAGATTTTAATTGTGTTATTAATCCAGAAACGAATAGGCTATCCCGGGGAGGGAACAACTATACTCCCGTTCAAGGGTCCCTGTTGGCACGTTTTTGCCAGGAATCAGGTTTTGAGAATATTTGGGGATACCTTGGCAAAGGAAAAAGAGTCTATTCTTGTGTAAGTAATGCTTGTAATGCTATGTCTAGGATAGATCTGGCCCTGATAAATAAAAACTACCTCTATTGTATTAAACGTATGAAATATGAGACAAGGTCCTTATCAGAGGATGTTCCTCTTCTGTTGGAGTTAAATATGGTTAAAAACAACCTCAATGTTAAACCTCCATTTAGATTGAACCCACATTGCTTATTTATAATGGATAATCATGATCCGATAAAAAATGAGATACGTTTTTGTTTGGGGGATAGGAACTCTGGATCAGCGAAGATCCACATTGTTTGGGATGCACTTAAAACTTTTATGAGGGGAGTTTTTATTAGTTAAATAATGAGAAAATGTTTTGCCAGAAAAGGAACTGGAGGAAGCGGCTTAATGAGTTTGCCAGGAGTGAAACAGAAGCAAATAGGGAAATTATGCAGAAGACAGGCCTATTCTGATTTTCTCCTGGATAAGGCCCAACAGAGGCTCTTTTTTAGAGGTCAAAGAAAATATTTCTCAGACTCGGGAAGGCCAGGGAAAATGCTGGCTATGGTGATCTCCAACCAGGACCCTAAAAAGAGATACGTAGTATTTGTTCCCCCGATGGTATTATTGAAGATCAGGATTACATTATGAAAACTTTTGCAAATTAGTTTTCTTAATTATATAAATCAGACAATATTCTCATAGAACATGTGATTGACTCATATTTGGACTCCATCTCTCTTCCAGCTCTTACAGATACTCAAAGAGAATTCCTTGAAGCATATTTTTCTCTTTAAGAGTTGGAAAATGGAATCAAGACCTGTTCAGTAAATTCTTCTCCTGGATTGGATGAACTCCCATATGAATTCTATTGCAGGTACAGGGAGGCCATATTCTCTGGTCTATTAAAGGTATTTGCCAATTCACTAGAGTAAAGAGTTCTTGCAGAATCAATGACTGAAGCTGAGATTACACTCACCTAAAGAATTATTTGGAACACCTGTTCTATTTCTCATTAATGTGATTATCTAGTCAACCAATCACATGGCAGTTGCTTCAATGCATGTAGGGTTGTGGTCCTGGTCAAGACAATATCCTGAACTCCAAACTGAGTGTCAGAATGGGAAAGAAAGGTGGGCTACAACAGCAGAAGACCCCACCGGGTACCACTCATCTCCACTACAAATAGGAAAAAGAGGCTACAATTTGCACGAGCTCACCAAAATTGGACTGTTGTAGACTGAAAAAATGTTGCCTGGTCTGATGAGTCTCGATTTCTGTTGAGACATTCAAATGGTAGAGTCCGAATTTGGCGTAAACAGAATGAGAACATGTATCCATCATGCCTTGTTACCACTGTGCAGGCTGGTGGTGGTGTAATGGTGTGGGGGATGTTTTCTGGGCACACTTTAGGCCCCTTAGTCCCAATTGGACATATTTTAAATGCCACGGGCTACCTGAGCATTGTTTCTGACCATGTCCATCCCTTCATGACCACCATGTACCCATCCTCTGATGGCTACTTCCAGCAGGATAATGCACCATGTCACAAAGCTCAAATCATTTCAAATTGGTTTCTTGAACATGACAATGAGTTCACTGTACTAAAATTGCCCCCACAGTCACCAGATCTCAACCCAATAGAGCATCTTTGGGATGTCGTGCCCTGAATGTGCGTCCCTCAAATCTCCATCAACTGCAAGATGCTATCCTATCAATATGGGCCAACATTTCCAAAGAATGCTATCAGCACCTTGTTGAATCAATTCCACGTAGAATTAAGGCAGTTCTGAAGGCAAAAGGGGGTTCAACACCATATTAGTATGGTGTTCCTAATAATTCTTTAGGTGAGTGTATAGTAATATTGAAGAAGGATAAGGATCCTCTTGACTTGAGTTCCTATAGACCTATTTCCCTTCTTAATACTGATGCTAAGCTTCTCTCAAGGATTCTGGCCTCAAGGTTATCCAAGGTTATCTTATCAATTACTCACCCAGATCAAAATGGTTTTATCCCAGGTAAAGGTACTCACTATAATCTGCACCGTCATTTCACTAATATACAGACTCCCAGGGGGGTCTCACAGTCCATCCTGTCTTTAGGTGCCTCTAAGGCCTTTGACAGGGTGAACTGGGAGTTCCTCTGGAGAGTACTACAGAAGATGGGATTTGGTCGTAGGTTTAGTAATATGGTTAAGCTTTTGTATAAATCCCAACTGTGAAATTGAATATAAATGGGGCTCTTACGAGGAATTTTTTTTATGTGCAGAAACACCCATCAGGGATGCCCACTCTCCCCGCTCTTATCAAATATTTACATTGAGTCCCCTTGCTGCTAGGGTTAGACAGGATTCTCAGGTCCTAGGTTTTGGGGTATTAGGGGATGAAGATCAAATTTACCTATATGCAGATGAAATGCAGAATGTAAAAGTTAATTCCACATTAAAAGTGCCCTGTCTGACCCAGAAAGAAGCATAGCAGCATTTTAAAAAGATTAGATAGACAAATTGCCAGGACCAGATGGCATACACCCCTGTATCCTAAGAGAATTAAGTACTGTCATAGCCAGACCCTTATTTCTGATATGTAAGGACTCTATACTGACAGGGAGTGTTCCACAGGATTGGCGCATAGCAAATGTAGTGCCAATATTCAAAAAGGGTCCAAAAACAGAGCCTGGAAACTATAGGCAGGTAAGTTTAACATCTGTTGTGGGTAAACTGTTTGAAGGTTTTCTAAGAGATGCTATATTGGAGTACTTCAATGAAAATAAGCAAATAACGCCATATCAGCATGGCTTCCTGAGGGATCGGCATTGTCAAACTAATTTAATCAGTTTCTATGAGGAGTTAAGTTCTAGCCTAAACAGCGGCGAATCACTGGATGTTGTATATCTGGATTTTTTCAAAGCATTTGACTGGGAGAAATGTCTGTATGTGGGTAAGTAATTGGCTCAGTGATAGAAAACAGAGGCTGATTATTAACGGCACACACTCAGATTGGGTCACTGTCACTAGTGGAGTACCTCAGGGGTCAGTATTGGGCCTATTCTCTTCAATATATTTATTAATGATCTTGTAGAAGGATTGCACAGTAAAATATACATTTTTGCAGATGTCACTAAACTGTGTAAAGCAATTGACACAGAATAGGACAGAATAATGCTACAGATGGATCTGGATAGATTGGAGGCTTGAGCAGAGAAGTGGCAGATGAGGTTTAGCACTGACAAATGCAAGATTATGCACATGGGAAGGAATAATGAAAGTCACCCATACATACTAAATGGTAAAACACTGGGTAACACTGACATAGTAAAGGACCTAGGAATTTTAGTGAACAGCAAACTAAGCTGTAAAAAAAACTGTGTCAGGCAGCTGCTGCAAGGCCAATAATATAATGGGTTGCATCAAAAGGGGCATAGATGCAAGTGATGAGAACATAGTCCTACCACTTTACAAATCACTAGTCAGACCACACATGTAGTACTGTGTACATTTCTGGGCTCCTGTTAACAAGGCAGACATAGAAGAGCTGAATAGGGTACAGAGTAGGGCAACTAAAGTAATAACTGGAATGGGGCAACTACAGTAGCCGGAAAGATTATCAATTAGGGTTATTCACTTTAGAAAAAAGACGACTGAGGGGAGATCTAATTACTATGTATAGATATATCAGAGGTCAGTACAGAGATCTCTCCCATCATCTATTTATCGCCAGGACTGTGACTGGGAGAAGGGGACATCCTCTGCGTCTGGAGGAAAGAAAGTTTGTACACAAACATAAAAGAGGATTCTTTACGGTAAGAGCAGTGAGACTATGGAACTATGAGGAGGTTGTGATAGTGAGTTCACTAAAAGAGTTCAAGAGGGGCCTGGATGTATTTCTGGAGTGTAATAATATTACAGGCTATAGCTACTAGAGATGGGTCTTTGATCCAGAGAGTTATTCTGATTGCCTGATTGGAGTCGGGAAGGAATTTTTTTTGCCCCTTAAGTGGGGGAAATTGGCTTCTACCTCAGTGGATCAACTTTCAGGATATCAGGCCGAACTGGATGGACAAATGTCTTTTTTTGGCCTTATATACTATGTTACTATGTTACTTTGTTACTATTTTTTAACGGCTAATTTCTAGCTTGACTATTTTGTTTCTTTCAGGACTGGAACAATAGCCCACTGTGTAGAACCATGGTTAGGAGTTCTCCATATGAAAATATGTTTACGCTATTGAAATCTGGTCAACTAATTAATTTTTATAAGGACTATAGAGTCACTGGGAAGCTATTAATTAAATCTTGGAGTACAATAAGACTTTGCTTGGGAATAACTGGTTCACTTGGATACACCCCTTTATGGTATAGTTATCATGTATAAGTATTCGATAATTTGGTAAGTGATAACTATTGCCAAAAAAAATTATATTATTTATGTTGCTGAAGTTGTTGAGAAGGGTGATATACTCTTGTTTGTTTTTGTTTTTTGTTTTGTTTATCTTGGTTTAGGTATTTTCAGTTATGATCAGCACTTGCTAGTGTTAAAAAACTTTTGTTTGAGATAGACTCATTCTGATAGGGAATTTGAGCAAAAAGGTTAAGCTTTCCCAACTCTATAACATTATTATTATTTTTTATTGAAAGTAAATGTAAGACATATATATGATGTATACATTATAATAACATATGGCATGACAAGTACTAAATATATATTCCCGCTAGAAGGGTAGGACTTTGAGTAATATTAATCACTAAACATAGTCATTTTCTTATTTTCATTTTCCACCTTGAAAGGTCAGAGGTGCTCATGTAAAGGGATTCACTTAAAGTTTCTATATAAAATCCATGCTTTCCAGCCAGAAATAAAATAATGTATCCTATGACTCTCAAAAGCCGCAATCTCTTTAAATCTATTTATCTGATCCATTTTCCCTATCCATTGAGATATGGGAGGGAGATCTGTAGATAACCAAAATTTTAGAATTAGGAGACGAGCGGCGCTTATCATAATATAAAAAAGCCGAGAGGGGGTCCCTTCAAAGATGGGAGGTCTTGATCCCAACAAAGCCAATTGGGGTGAAATCGGAATTTCTAGGTTGCACATTTTATTGGCAATGCTGAAGATCTCCGAAGGGGAATAGCCACTTGTACAGAATTTTGTTATTGCATAGCCAATCAGTAAGCGGCTTCAATGCTCTCCACTTCTTTAAAGTGGCCTGAGCCAGATCTTGAAAGATTGTGATGGGGTTATCTTCCAAAACCAGTTGCTGAGTATTTTGCGCTTTGCTGAGTATCACATGGGTAGTGAATAAATTTACAGATCACGTCTCTCGGAGGATCTGTAGGTTGAGGCTTGGGACGCAATGCCTTATGTGCCCTCTCTATGATGATTTCATGGGAGGAATCTGGGCCTAGCAACTGCATGCAAATGTTCATGACTGCCTCGGGGAGATCCTCAGGGCACACCGTTTCAGGGATGCCCCTAAAGTGCAAATTATTGTGTGTTCTCCTGATCTTCAAGGAGCGTATACAGGGAGTGCAGAATTATTAGGCAAGTTGTATTTTTGAGGATTAATTTTATTATTGAACAACAACCATGTTCTCAATGAACCTAAAAAACTCATTAATATCAAAGCTGAATATTTTTGGAAGTAGTTTTTAGTTTGTTTATAGTTTTAGCTATTTTAGGGGGATATCTGTGTGTGCAGGTGACTATTACTGTGCATAATTATTAGGCAACTTAACAAAAAACTAATATATACCCATTTCAATTATTTATTTTTACCAGTGAAACCAATATAACATCTCAACATTCACAAATATACATTTCTGACATTCAAAAACAAAACAAAAACAAATCAGTGACCAATATAGCCACCTTTCTTTGCAAGGACACTCAAAAGCCTGCCATCCATGGATCCTGTCAGTGTTTTGATCTGTTCACCATCAACATTGCGTGCAGCAGCAACCACAGCCTCCCAGACACTGTTCAGAGAGGTGTACTGCTTTCCCTCCTTGTAAATCTCACATTTGATGATGGACCACAGGTTCTCAATGGGGTTCAGATCAGGTGAACAAGGAGGCCATGTCATTAAATTTTCTTCTTTTATACCCTTTCTTGCCAGCCACGCTGTGGAGTACTTGGACGCGTGTGATGGAGCATTGTCCTGCATGAAAATCATGTTTTTCTTGAAGGATGCAGACTTCTTCCTGTACCACTGCTTGAAGAAGGTGTCTTCCAGAAACTGGCAGTAGGACTGGGAGTTGAGCTTGACTCCATCCTCAACCCGAAAAGGCCCCACAAGCTCATCTTTGATGATACCAGCCCAAACCAGTACTCCACCTCCACCTTGCTGGCGTCTGAGTCGGACTGAAGCTCTCTGCTCTTTACCAATCCAGCCACGGGCCCATCCATCTGGCCCATCAAGACTCACTCTCATTTCATCAGTCCATAAAACCTTAGAAAAATCAGTCTTGAGATATTTCTTGGCCCAGTCTTGACGTGAGGGAGTCTAACACAGCAGAGCTGCACTTCAGGCTGCCATCTAGCTTCGGTGCAGTCTCCGCCCCCCCCCCCCCCCCGCTCTGGTTCAGGTTCCACCCCCCTATAACGCTTTGCTTAAAGCACAATTTAATAATACAGATTAGTGTCTAGTTATAATCACGTCTTGGTGCAATTTAATACATTACACCACTTTGGCTTAATAGACATGGTTTTAGGGACACCCTTAACTGTCCACTATGTGATTCAACTGAGGCAGATTATTTACACATGTTCTGGCCCTGCAGAGTATTGAAACACTATTGGGGGGTAATCTATAAATTTATTATGCACAAACTGAAAATCTGGATCCTATTTACAGTGTAATGTTGGGTATTAGGTGATCTCTCCAAGGTAGAATGCCATAAATACATAATAAACCTTTTGATTAGGGTCCATTCACACTTCCGTAGTGTATTGCGGATCTGCAAATTGCGGATCCGCAATACACCTGGCCGGCAACCCCATAGAACTGCCTATTGTCCATAATTGCGGACAAGAATAGGACATGTTCTATTTTATTCCGAAGCTGTGGACCCGGAAATGCGGATGCGGTCAGCATACTGTGTGCTGTCTGCATCCATTCCTGCCCCATAGAGAAAGAATGGGTCTGCACCCATTCCGAAATTTGCGGAATTTGATGTTTTTGGTGAGACCTTTGATAGCACAGGAGTGGTTTATGCAAAATGCTCCAAGTATTAATATTTGGCTTAATCTTGTTAATAAAATCAAGAGATATGAAAATGGGTTAAAATTTGGGGCGAATGGAAGTTTTGATTTCTCCCTGCCTCTTTCCCTTTTTACCCCCTTTTGTTTCTGGGGGTTTGGAGACGCATAACAACAGGGAATAGGTTGGTGGGGATTAAGGTATTGGTGGTGTAAGGGATCACTTCTTATTCGACCACAGGGTTAGGGGCCAAATATTGCTTTTATTTGGAACCTCAGCAAAACCAAAACAAACAATAGAAATATAACACCTGCCCGGCTGGGCTCTACCTAAACATGAGGACTCCCTACTTCACTGAAATCCCCATTCACACACGGGAAGGACATGCGGCTTTTCCCAGCCTAACAATCCAGCACTTCCAGGCTGTAACAAAGTCCAGTACCTTTTGGGAGATTGTGGCCCAGAAGTCCTCCTGACTCTGGCCTAGCGACCGTTGATTCCAAGACCTCGCGGAGTCCCCCAAAGTTCAGGCTAACACCTAGCCCAGTGGCCCCTCAGCCAGCTTGGCTGAGCCCACTTGTACCGAGCCTTCCCAGGCCTCTGCTGCACACAGACTCTTCCTCCTCCTAACAGTCTAGACTGAGCTCTTATCCCAGACTGATTGTTCCACCTGGTGTGGCCTCTGACCTTCTGATTGACAGCGAAGAAATGGAAACTCCTGCCATTTCTCTCTCCTAGCAGCCGTGAGGCCTGTCACGACCTCACAGGGGTTAATAATGGAAAAGACTAAATTGATATTCTTGTTGTTTGTATTTTATTTTTCTTGAATGTTAATATAAAAATTAAAAATAAGTTCATATTTTCACTACTCCTGATAAAAGATCCACAAAAGGTGTTTGTACTGCTCTCCCCAGTCCCTATCTAGTTACAGCTGTCAGTCAGAGCAGAGGGCAGAGACTGTGGGCCAGCTCAATGGAGAGATCACTTCACAGTGAAGCTCTCCCTCCTGGGCACTTAAGGAACAGAATATTCTGAAAGCTGCAGAATTAAACTTCATATTATTACTATTCCTGATAACAGTTCCACAAAAGGTGTGTGTTTGTACTGCTCTCCCCTGCCCCTGTCTAGTACTGTCAGCAGTCAGCATGGTCAAAAGTGCTGACAGATTCTCTTAAATTTTGTAACAAAATGAAATGTTTACTCTATTTTTTTGTTAAAGATCTTTAATTTCCTAGCATTTGTGTAGCCAAAAAAGCATTAGAGCAAGAAAACATAATATATCCATCCTGCAGTCAGAAAGGCAGTAGTGTATTTCAAAAAAGCAATTCTTATCTGAAGTGACTAGTTCAAACTCAATTTACTTCCTCTTTTCACCTCTTTCAAATTCACTGTATGTGATCAGTGAGATTGTTCTGAGGAGAGCTGCCTGCCACTATGAATGGATCAGCTTTAAATTGAGGGCACGAGATGTGTCCTGTGCTAACACTTTGGAACAGCAGATACTGTCACCAAGGGGAATGGAGAGTGAGATGCATCCTAGTCTAAATGTGAGAATAATATGTGGAGAAATGGAAGGCTAAATAATCAGTTAAAATTGAAATATTGTTAGAACAAGCAGATGATTGGACAATTATCAGGAGTAAAGATTTCATAATGTCATTTCAATCAGGGAAGGAAGACCCTGCTTTTTTCTGCTCTCGAACATTAAAGACTTGGAAATCTGTTGAATTAGCCCAGAAATGCATAGGAACTCCGATATACATGGTCATTGATGAGAGAATAACACCCTAAATATAACTTATCTCAAACCCCTTCTGTGCTCAGTAAGCCATCAGTACCCTTTGATTCTGCTCAGGGTATATTAGGTATGCAGTCTTGAAGACAACTGTGTCTGGCTGTGATATGCATTTTCTCTTTTGGCTTTTCTTTGTTCTTTTGAGTGTGAGACAAGTTGTTATTTAAGCAATATTTTGGCAAAGAGGCTTGTTTTCATTGTGTTTTGGTTAAATAGGATCCTGAACAGATTTTTGGAAAGGTTGCCTTAAGGGCCCTTTACACGGGCAAAGAATCACCTAAATCATTGCTAACGAGTGTTCATAGTAACACTCGTTACCAATGATCTTGCAGGGTAAATCAAGCACTTGTTCATCGGGTAACTGGAATGTTTGTGTGAACACAAAAATGCTTGTTTCCTGGTGGCAGATGGTGCTGCCGGGAATCAATGAGTCGTTATGGGGCAGAGCAAAGGTATTAGCGATCACTCTTCTCCATATTCTGGAGGAGATTGCTGCATTTAAAATGCAAGGGCCTTCTCTGCTAGTGACCAACAGATCGTCTGGAAAGAACGCTTCCCTCCTGAAAATCTACCAGTACATCGTCCCATATAAAGGGACCTTTACCCGCAGCCAATGTCAGGTTTTATCTTCAAAAGACTGTGCTTAAACGAAAACACAGGTCTGTGACTAAAAAGTTGTTTTATTATTACCATCTAACTTTCATGTATTTTGGTGTGCTGAAAACAAATAAATATAGAAAAATATCCTAGACATCATGATTTGCTACAAAATGCTAAATTGTCTTCAAATTTATAAAATTTTTGGTATTTTTTATATTATGGGTTTTTAACCAAATTTAAAGTACAAATTACTATTAATTAATTCACATAAGCACATTTAAGATATACAATGCTGAAAAAACCTTAAAGGGGTTGTTTGAGCTATGTAAAAAAAAATATATAGCTCTGTAAATCTGATGGTCAGCAATATATACATAAGCTAAGCAAGTTTTAGGTAAAAAAAATAAAAATCTATTTCCTCATTTCCCTTATTCTCTTCTTGTCCCTTTGTTATTTGCAGGTAACCAATCTCTGCTCTTCATCACAGTTCGTGTTAGCTCGTCATTAGGGTTGAGCGAACCCGAACTTTAGGATTTTTGGACCCCGGACCTGAACCCGAACATTTCAGTAAAAGTTTGGGTTCGGGTTCGGTGTTCGGCGCTTTCTTTACGCTTTTTGAAAGGCTGCAGAGCAGCCAATAAACAAGCGTTGAACTGTCTGACCTTAGAAGCCATCACAGCCATGCCTACTAATGGCATGGCTGTGATTGGCCAGTGTAGCATGTGACTCAGCCTCTATAAAAGATTGAGTCACGTAGCGCTGCACGTCACTCTGCTGTGCTTAGTGTAGGGACAGGATGCTGCTGGTGATTGCAGGGAGAGAATAGGACTGAATCTTTGCTCAAAATCTGAATCTAACTCAGCGATCTACATACATTGTGTTTTGTGGGTGCAGGGCACAATTTTTTTTTATCCTGCCCTGAGGCCAGTGACCGAAAAAAAAATAAAAAAATTTAATAAGTCAGTTAGGTGGGCGGCGCGGCGGCTATTTTATGCAAGCTCAGAGCACTAGCATTGCATCTGAGCTTTTGGGACATTGAATATCCCAATTTTTTTGCAATTTACAACATCTGGTGCATTTGCAGGCTTAGTCAATGTGCAATTTAAGCTAGAAATACAGCCATAATTTTCTGGGTTTTTAAAAACACTTTTTGTGCCAAAAAACACTATTTTCCAGATCTGCAAGTGTAAGATTCAAGTTTAATATATATACAGCTTTCATATTCTGCTACCAAAAAACACTTTTTTTGGCAATATACAAAATCTGGATTAGTCAGTGTGCAATTTAAGCTAGAAATACAGCCATAATTTTCTGGGGTTTTGAAACCATCATTTTTTGCCAAAAAACACTATTTTCCTGATCTGCAAGTGTTAAATTCAAGTTTAATATATACAGCTTTCATATTCTGCTACCAAAAAACACTTTTTTGGCAGTATACAACATCTGGATTTTTTATTTTTATTTTTTCCTAACACTTGCCCATTTATTTGCCTGGACTTTTTAGCACACGAACACCCGTTGCCCCCACACACACGCACATAGAATAAAGGTTTTCACACACGCACATATACAAGCACACACACCCATGGCCCGCCGGATGTTCTTGGCCCAAGGAGGCATACGCCCAGATTGCCTCCGACTCCGAGAGCCCCAGTGAGGATGAGGATGACCCCACGTTCCTTTTGTCATCCGCATCATCCTCATCATCTGATGACGATGAGCCAGCAAGGCGGTGGAGACGCCGCGAGGCGGAGCCAGGGGCCCCACATGCTAGGGATCCTGTGGCCCACCCTAGTACGAGCCGCCCTGGGGTTCGTACTGGTTTCCCGGCCCACCAAATAAGTCCACCGGAGCCCCCTGCCAATGAACTTAGCTGGTGTCCCCCAGTGGACTTTGAGCCTGAGATTCCGGATTTTGCTGGCAATCCTGGAATCCAGATTCCCACAGTGGGGTTTACTGAAATTGCCTTTTTTTTTTTTTTTTTTTTTCAGTAACCCACTGGCGAATCTGATGGTGGAGCAGACGAATCTGTACGCCCAACAGTTCGTCGCTCAAAACCCGGGCTCATTTTTGGCTAGACCCGGTGGCTGGACGCCGATCAGTGAAGCCGAGATGAGGACATTTTGGGGCCTCGTGCTTCATATGGGTCTAGTGCAAAAACCCAATGTCAGGCAATACTGGAGTGGGGATGTCCTATACCAGACCCCACTCTACAGTATGGTCATGACACGTCCCCGGTTTGCGGCCATCTGGAAATGTCTGCAATATTCCGATAATGCATAATGTCCCCCCGAGGTGATCCTGCCTATGACAGTCTGTATAAGATACGGCCGGTCATCGATCACTTCGGGGCCAAATTTGAACAGGCCTACGTACCTGGAAGGGAGGTCGCGGTTGAGTCTCTCGTTGCGTTCAAGAGGAGACTCAGTTTCCGCCAATACATTCCCACAAAGCGGGCGAGGTATGGCGTGAAGCTATACAAAATTTGTGAGTACCTCAGGGTACACTTACAAATTTCATGTGGGGGCAAGATTCCCGTATTCAACCCCCAGAATGTCCCCCCACTCTGGGTGTTAGCGGGAAACTGGTGTGGACCTTATGTACCCACTGCTGGATAAGGGTTACCACTTGTACATGGATAACTTTTATACCAGCATTCCCTTGTTCAGGTCCCTTGCCGCCAGATCCACGTTCGCTTGTGAACCGTGCGAAAAAAGCAATACGGCCTCCCTGCCCACCCCCACCAGGTACCTATCCCCAGGGATGAGACCCGTGCACTTACCAGTGGAAACCTGTTGCTGGTCAGGTATAAGGACAAGAGGGATGTCCTTATGCTGTCCACAATCCACGGTAACAGCACCACCCCCGTCTCTGTGCGAGGTACCGCGGCAACGGTCCTCAAGCCCGATTGTATCATCGACTACAATCAGTATATGGGAGGAGTTGATCTCTCTGATCAAGTCCTCAAGCCATATAATGCCATGCGTAAAACCCGGGCATGGTACAAAAAAGTTGCGGTCTACTTGGTGCAGGTTGCCATGTACAACTCTTTTGTACTATCCCGAAGTGCTGGCAGCACAGGGACATTCCTCCAGTTCTATGAGGCTGTCCTCAAGGCCCTGATCTTTTCGGACCGGGAAAGAGCAGGTCGTAGTACCTCGGGAATTGGAGGCGTCCGGATCGTCCCCCATACTGGAAAGAAGGGACAAACCCAAAAAAGATGCAGAGTGTGTCACAAGAGGGGGATACGGAAGGACACCACCACTCAGTGTGACACTTGCCCCAATCATCCGGGCCTCTGCGTTATCGATTGCTTCAGGGAGTATCACACTTCCATGGAGTACTACATTTTTATAAACAGTCCACTAGAGAACATAAAAAACTATGGCTCTCAGACTTTGGAGACACAGAAACAATTTTTTTCCCCCCAAAAAAATATTAGTTTTAGTGCAGGCATCCTCAAACTCCGGCCCTCCAGATGTTGTAAAACTATAACTCCCAGCATGCCCAGACAACCTACAGCCATCAGCAGGGCATGGTGGGAATTGTAGTTTTAGGATGCCTGCTTAGTGTCTCCAAAGTCTGAGAGCCATACATATTGGGCATCTGTCGCGTGCGTAAAAGTCGTCTCTATAAAAATAACATTTGACCAAACCCTTCGGATGAACAGCGTTACAAATATAAAATAAAAACGGTGCCAAAACACAAATTTTTGGGCAAAATTTCCATTTGAATCCTTGTTTTCCGGTAATAAAGCAAGGGTTAACAGCCAAACAAAACTAAATATTTATTGCCCTGATTCTGTAGTTTGCAGAAACACCCCATATGTGGTTGTAAATGGCTATATAGTTGCACGGCAGGGCATACAACAAAGGGAACTCCATATGGTTTCTGGAAGGCAGATTTTGATGGACTGTTTGTTAGTTTGTTTTGACACCATGTCCCATTAGAACCCCCCCCCCCCCCCCCGATGTAGCCTAGACTAGAAACTCCAAAAAAGTGACCCCATCTAAGAAACTACACCCCTCGAGGTATTCAAAAGTTACTTTACAAACTATGTTAACCCTTTAGGTGTTCCACAAAACTAAATAGCGACGGGAGGAGCATCGCAGCACGTCTCGGATGATGACGAAACACAGGTGCCAACTGCTGGGGCTTTCGAAAGTGTGTAGACCGACAAGGAAGTCAGGGGTGAAGACTGGGTGGAAAATGATGTGGAGGACGATGAGGTCCTCGACCCCACATGGAATCAATGTCATGCGAGTGACCTGTGTAGTTCGGAGGAAGAGGCGGTGGTCGCACAGAGCCACCAGCACAGCAGAAGAGAGAGCAGGGCGCAAAAGCAGAGCGGCCGTCCTCTAGACAGTATGCCTGCTACTGCCCACCGCAGCAAGGGACCAAGCACACCAAAACCAGCTCCAAGGAGGTCCCTGTCATGGCAGTTCTTCAGACAATGTGCTGATGACAAGACACATGGTTTGTATGCTGTGCAATCAGAGCCTGAAGCAAGGCATAAACGTTCTCAACCTGAGCACAACCTGCATGACCAGGCATTTAAGTGCAAAGCACGAGCTGTAGTGGAAAGGTATCTGGCTCCTCCTGCTTCCTCTTCTGCTGCAGTCTCGGCCTCTTCATCCACCTCTGGAGTGACAGTGCCACCTGCCACCCAGCAAACATAGGATCTGCCAGCAGCACCAACACCTGGGTCACCAAGCATCTCCACAATGTCCCACGGAAGTGTTTAGCTCTCCATCTCCCAAACGCTGGAGAGGAAGAGGAAGTACCCCCCTACCCACCCGTGATCCCTAGCCCTGAATGCCAGCATTCCTAAATTACTGGCCTTTGAAATGCTGTCGTTCCATCTGGTGGAGACGGATAGATTTAAAGGCCTTATGGCGGTGGCTGTCCCACAGTACGTTGCGCCCAGCCGCCACTACTTTTCCAGGAGAGCCATCCCTTCCCTGTACAATTAAGTAGGGGAGAAAATCTGTTGTGCACTGCGCAACATCATCTGTGGCAAGGTGCACCTGACAACGGATACGTGGACCATTAAACACACTCAGGGACGTTATATCTCCATAACAGCACACTGGGTAAATGCAGTTGCAGCTGGGCTTGAGGCGGATAGCAGTTTGGCGCATGTCCTTCCACCACTGAGGATCGCAGGGCGCTTCAGTTTGCCTCCTGTCACTTCCTCCTCCTACTCTGCTTCCTCATCCTCTACCAGCTCCTCATCTGGTCAGCGTAACACTTTCACCACCAACTTTAGCACAGCCAGGGGTAAACAACAGCAGGCAGTTTTAAAAATTATCTGTTTGGGGGACAAACCCCACACCGCGCAGGAGCTGTGGGTGGGCCTTGAACAACAGACCGATGAGTGGTTTGTGCCAGTCAGCCTCAAGCCGGGCCTGGTGGTGTGCAATAATGGCTGAAATATCTTAGCAGCTCTGGGACTACCTGTTTTGACGGTGGTGCAGATATTTCTTAAAAATAACCCCGATATGTCAGTGCTGTTGCATAAAGTGCGGGCCATCTGTGTGCCCTTTTGGCGTTCTCACCCTCTTCGGCAGCATAACTTCGGCCTTCCCGCTCAGCGCCTCATATGCGACGTGCCCACAAGGTGGGCGAGTCGCTCGGTGGGAACAGCACTACTTCACCACCAATGACTGGGCCTCCATGCGAGACCTGTGTTCCTTGTTGCGCTGTTTCGAGTACTCCACCAACATGACCACATGCTGCAGTGTCTCCGCAACGACCGCCGAGTTGCCCACATTCTAATTTGTGCTGATTACTGGGTGGCCACACTGCTGGATCCCCGTTACAAGGACAACGTACTGTCCTTAATTCCCTCACTGGAGCGTGATCGTAAGATGCGCGAGTACAAGCGCATGCTGGTAGACACGCTACGCTGCTGGTGGCATTGGGGGCACAGTGGAAGCACAAGGCAAAGGCAGAGGATGAGGAAGAGGTCGCCAGCACCTCAGAAGGCAGGGTTAGCATGGCCGAAATGTGGAAAAGCTTTGTCAGCCCGCCACAACAACCAGCATCACCAGCTGACATTTCACCAACATGGTGGAGCAGCATGCGTGCACACGCCTACACATACTGAATGACGGGTCTGCCCCCTTAAACTTCTGGGTCTCCAAATTGGGCACATGGCCTGAGCTTGCCTTTTACGCCTTGGAGGTGCTGGCCTGCCCTGCAGCCAGTGTATTATCTGAACGTGTGTTTAGCACGACAGGGTGCACAGCTGCCTGTCCACAGCCAATGTGGACAAGTTCACATTCATTAAATTGAACCAGGCATGGATCCCTCAGGACTTTTCCGTACCTTGTGCAGAATAGACATGTATACCGGCACTAACCAGCCATTGTTATACTGCAGCGCAATTGCTCATTCATGTATTTAGAGTGTACCCTAATTTAAAAATATAAAATTAAACCATAAACCAGTGTTGGCTACCTTGTCCTCATCCACCGCCGCTTCCGCCTACACCGCTACGTCCACCGCCTCCTCAAACTCCTACTCCATATGGAACTCTACCTCAAAATCTTATATTTTTTGTTTTATTTTATATCATTTCACTACTTTGGCAGTTGCATTATCTGGTGAAATTAAAATGTTTTAGGGTGTATAGTACCACTGCTATACCTAGTAGACCTGTAAAAAAATAAAATAAAATTGTGAATTACATTTTCGGGTGACATTCACAAATTTTGGGGTGTGAAGTACCACTGCTATACCTAGTATACAGGTTAAACAAAAAAAAAAAAAATGTATGTAACATTTCCTGATGTGATGTACCACTGCTATACATAGTAGACAGGTTAAAAAAAAATCAATAATTTGTCTGTTACATTTTCGGGTGAAATTTACAAATTTTCTGGTGTGATTTACCACTGCTATACCTAGTAGACAGCTTAAAAAATTTAAATAATTTTTATTTAACATTTTCTGGTGACAATAATACCAAGTAGAGAGTTAATACATTTCTGTAATTTTTCTGTTACATTCTTGGGTTGACGTTATACAATTTTAGACATGAATAAACCGCTGCTCTACAGAGGTGACAGGGAATAACATTTCTGAAATGCTTCTTTAATTGATGTGCTCCACCTCCTTTGATTCAATGCTTAAAATTAAACAAGTTGTACCACATTTGCACTTCAATAATTTGTCCCACATTTCCGCTATACTCTTTTGGCCAACATTTGCGCCTCTATAGCTTTTCCCACATTTCCGCTTGACTCTTTTGGCCCACATTTGGCCCAAATTTTTTTAAATAAATTTATCTCCCTTAAATTTGGTCTCTTTTTCTGTTTCATTGTCAGGTGACATTTTTCAAATTTTGCCTGATATAAATCCCTGCTCTTTACATTTACACTTTAATACTTTGTCCCATATTTCAGCTCTATCATTTTTAATTTGAAACAATTAATCCTCCCTTGGATGTGGTCTCTCTTTCTCATGCTCCCTCTCCGGCATGGAACCCTGATTTGCCGATAACCGTGATCAACATGGTAGGCTCAGAAAAGAATATCGAAAGTCGATAGAGAAGATATCCAAATGGATGGTGGACGTCACAGGGACATGCGATCAGGCAGAAGTTAGCTAGAGTTAACAAAGCAGCAGCAGGGCCTCTCCTGGCTAATGTTTACAAATCAAAAATGCCACAGTGACATTCCCTATAATTTTTTATTAATCATTCCAATAACAGGGCATCTTAAGAGTCCTGCATTGTTATTTATCGTCACTACCTCCCCGAGTCGGGAGTGGGCAATTGCTGCGCGCCCCCTCCTTAACTTGGAAGCTTATGCTTCAATACTTTGTCCCACATTTCCGCTTGATTACATTTAATTTCATCCATTGACCTCCCTTGCATGTGGTATCCTTTTCTCAGGCTCCTTCTCTGGCCTAGAACCCTGATTCCCCACCACCTGTGATCACCATGGTAGGCACATAATAGAACATCAAAAGTTGATAGAGCAGATATCAAATTGTATCTTAAACATCACAGGGACATGCGACATGGTGGTCCAGTAAGTGTGCACACACCTACACGAACTGACTGACAGGGGTCAGCCCCTGCAACTTTTGTGTCTCCATATTGGGCAAATGGCCTGAGCTTGCCCTTTACCCCTTGGAGGTGCTAGCCTGCCCTGCAGCCAGTGTATTGTCTGAGTGTGTGTTTAGCACTACTGGAGGGTTATATTTCCCAATGTTTTGGGGTGCACCCTAATTAAAAAAAAAATATTAAAATACATTTTTAACCAAAAAGCAGTGTAGGTTACCTCCTCCTCCACCACCGCTTCCATCTACACTGCCACATCTACCCACTCCTCAACCTACTCCATATGGACCTCATCCTCCTAGATCAAGATTTATTTTCTTACGTATTTTATGTAATTTTAAGTCATTTCCCTATCACACTTGCCATGCTCTTAACCACATTTTGATGCCATTTGCAGCCCTCTATCCCTTTCCCTGACATTTTTACAGCCATTTTAGTGCTCAAAAGTTCAGGTCCCCATTGACTTCAATGGGGTTCGGGGTCAAGTTGGGGTCCCAAACTCAAACTTTTTTGTGAAGTTAAGCCGTACCCGTCGAACCCGAATATCCAGGTGTCCGCTCAACTCTAATCTACGCTATTCTGCAATATAAAGATTAGTGTTTGTGATGAGCAGTGGTGTGACTGCACAAATACAGAATCTCCATTAACAAAGGGTTTGTCAAATAAAAACAATTCTACAGTTTTTAAACCAGCACCTTGATATGAACACTTTTGTAATTGCATGTAATTTTAAATATAGCATAGCCACTGATATATTCAATAAAACTTATCTGTATAGCACCATCTGTTCTTTGTTCTTTTTCTTATTTCTTTGACCTGCTCTCTGAGATGGCCGCACATGCTCTGCTTCATCCTTCACTTGCCTCCTGCGCTGTGATATGAAGAGCTGAGACACGCCCCCTTAGCTGCAGCAGAAAATACACTCCCCTTAAGCTGCCAGCTTTATATAAATCTAGCAGAATGGCGAGATCTCTAGATCCATGTGAGGGTAACGGGCTGGTTACCTTTGGTTTTCATTTTTTACATTAGTCATGGGATAATCCCTTTAATAAAGGTCCTTCTCTCCTCAGTGCCCGAGTCAGCTGTAAATATGGCTCTGTTTCTATATAATAATAATAGTCTTTCCTTAAATATTTTGGATATTTTCTGAAAAATAACCAATTTACTCTGATAGACTGCTGCTCTAATTGTCTGCTGCAATATACCTCAGGATACAGTTCTTCACGAAAAGACACCTCAAAATGTAGGTATTAATCTAATTAGATGATCAACATTTACTAAAATTTTGCCCATCATAATTATTTATGCTATATAACAACTTACTGACACTTAACATTTAAACATTTGTAAAATTGAAATGACCACTTTTAATATAGAAAGCTTATTGATTTTCATGAATTACTTATAATTGACTCTGAATAAGCTGTACATACAAATTAGATATCACTTTCCCCAGATGTGCATGTCTGAGCCTATGGATTCAAGAAGATGAAACACTGCTGAAACTGCTTACTATGGGATGGTCGTGGGATAAAGTACCATTGAACTTAGTCTTAATAAGCTTAAGCCTATTTTCTCCCTGGGAGTGAATACAATATATTGAATATATAGCGGGAATATGTTATGTTTGATCAGCAGAAAACTATGGTGGACTGACAATGGGTGATTACTGCATGTTTTGAATTTTTATCTATTGTTGTGATTCCTCTTACAGAAATATTTTTGGGGATTTATTCTTCTAGATGCACATGTCTAAGAGTCATATACTCTGTGGATGGATGCTACAGTACACAATATATTAATTATATATTGTGAAACACACTGTGTATATGGAGAAACTGTTTTGTAAATAGTTGGCACATTTCTGGAAGCAGGGGCGGACTGGGAACTTTAAGTGGCCATGGAAAAAAAACTCAAATAAAAGTGGCCCCATTTTGTAGGCAGGTCCAAATGAACAGAAGGCGTGGCAACACAAGTAGGCGGGGTCAACAATATCATGGTGCAAAATATCATCCCAGCAGAAATAAATAACACAGTGTAGCACTATATACTGCCCCAAAAGCTAGGCCCCTGCGGTGACCATCAATAGCCAATTTCTGCCCTCCTCCTCCAGTTGTCTTTGATTAAAATATGGAGTAGGGGACTTAGGAGGTGAGGTGTGGTCCACAGCAGTTGAAGTTAGGAGGGTATATGCAGTCGCTGGTTGGGTACATGAATCCCTGATTAGACATGCATAAGTGACTGTCACATGTAGGCCAGAAATACAGATTTTTACTTACTGGGGTAAAAAAAAAAACATGTTTCATATAGTGCACATCTAGGATTAGACGTGCATAAGTGAGTGTCACATTTAGGTCAGAAATACAACTTTTTGCTTACTGGGGCATACTGGGGTGAAAAAAAAAGAAAACATCTGTATCATATAGTGCACATCTGGGATTATACATGCATAAGTGACTGAAATTTAGGCCACAAATACGGCTTTTTGCTTACTGGGGTTAATAAACCCTCTGACATACTGCACATCTGGGATTAGACATGCATAAGTCACATTTAGGCCAGAAATACAGCTTTTTTCTAACTTTTTTCTTTACATCTGTATCATATAGTGCACATCCGGGATTAGACGTGCATAAGTGAGTGTCACATTTAGGCCAGAAATACAGCTTTTTGCTTTCTGGGGCATACTGGGATGAAAAAAAAAGACATCTGTTTGAAATAGGGCACATCTAGGATTATAGGTGCATAAGTGACTGTGAAATTTAGGCAACACATATGGCTTTTTTTGCTTACTGGGGTTAATAAACCCTCTGATATACAGCACTTCTGGGATTAGACATGCATAAGTGAGTGTCACATTTAGGCCAGAAATACAGCATTTTGCTTACTGGGGTGAAAAAAAACAAAAAAAAAAAACATCTGTTTCATATAGTGCACATCTGGGATTATAGGTGCATAAGTGACTGTGAAATGTAGGCCACAAATACGTCATTTTGCTTATTGGGGTTAATAAACCCTCTAATATACTGCACATCTGGGATTAGACATGCATAAGTGACTGTGAAATTTAGGCCAGAAATACGGCTTTTTGCTTACTGGGGTTAATAAACCCTCTGATATACTGCACATCTGGGATTAGACATGCATAAGTGAGTGTCACATTTAGGCCAGAAATACAGCATTTTGCTTACTGGGGCATACTGGGGTGAAAAAAAAATCTGTTTCATATAGTGCACATCTACAAACCGGATTCCAAAAAAGTTGGGACACTATACAAATCGTGAATAAATACTGAATGCAATGATGTGGCGGTGCCAACTTCTAATATTTTATTCAGAATACAACATAAATCACGGAACAAAAGTTTAAACTGAGAAAATGTACCATTTTAAGGGAAAAATATGTTGAATCAGAATTTCATGGTGTCAACAAATCCCCAAAAAGTTGGGACATGGCCATTTTCACCACTGTGTGGCATCTCCCCTTCTTCTTACAACACTCAACAGACGTCTGGGGACCGAGGAGACCAGTTTCTCAAGTTTAGAAATAGGAATTCTCTCCCATTCTTGGCTAATACAGGCCTCTAACTGTTCAATCGTCTTGGGCCTTCTTTGTTGCACCTTCCTCTTTGGAAGCTGCCCATGCCACACACACTCATGCAACCCCATACCATCAGAGATGCGAGCTTCTGAACTGAGCGTTGATAACAACTTGGGTTGTCCTTGTCCTCTTTGGTCCGGATGACATGGCGTCCCAGATTTCCAAAAAGAACTTTGAATCGTGACTCGTCTGACCACAGAACAGTCTTCCATTTTGCCACACTCCATTTTAAATGATCCCTGGCCCAATGAAAACACCTGAGCTTGTGGATCTTGCTTAGAAATGGCTTCTTCTTTGCACTGTAGAGTTTCAGCTGGCAACGGCGGATGGCACGGTGGATTGTGTTCACTGACAATGGTTTCTGGAAGTATTCCTGAGCCCATTCTGTGATTTCCTTTACAGTAGCATTCCTGTTTGTGGTGCAGTGTCGTTTAAGGGCCCGGAGATCACGGGCATCCAGTATGGTTTTAGGGCCTTGACCCTTACGCACAGAGATTGTTCCAGATTCTCTGAATCTTCGGATGATGTTATGCACAGTTGATGATGATAGATGCAAAGTCTTTGCAATTTTTCGCTGGGTAACACCTTTCTGATATTGCTCCACTATCTTTCTGCGCAAAATTGTGGGAATTGGTGATCCTCTACCCATCTTGGCTTCTGAGAGACACTGCCAATCTGAGAAGCTCTTTTTATACCCAATCATGTTGCCAATTGACCAAATTAGTGTTAACTGGTCTTCCAGCTCTTTGTTATGCTTAAATTTACTTTTTCCAGCCTCTTATTGCTACTTGTCCCAACTTTTTGGGGATTTGTTGACACCGTGAAAATTTGAATCAACGTATTTTTCCTTTAAAATGATACATTTACTCGGATTAAACGTTTGATCTGTCATCTACGTTCTATTACAAATAAAATATTGCCATTTGCCATTTCCACATCATTGCATTCAGTTTCTATTCACGATTTGTATAGTGTCCCAACTTTTTTGGAATCCGGTTTGTAGGATTATAGGTGCATAAGTGACTGAGATTTAGGCCACAAATACAGTTTTTTGATTACTGGGGTTAAAAAACCCTCTGATATACTGCACATCTGGGATAAGACGTGCATAAGTTACTGTGAAATTTAGGCCACAAATACCGCTGTCATATAGAGTAAAAAAAAAAAAAAAATTGAGTGCAATACCCTACATCAGGGTTTATATTGACGGTTAATTATTTTTAACATACTTAACCACTTTTTACTTTGCTTTGTGAACGCTAACTATGAGGCAAACATCTAATAAGGGACACAGTCATGGTCGTGGTGGTGGTGTTGGTGGAGTCTATGGTGCAGGGAGAGGACATGGCCGTTCTGCCACAGCTACACGTCCTACTCAACCTACTACCTCAGGTCCCAGTGCCGTTCTTAGGATGGTAAGGCCTGAGCAAGTACAGGCGCTAGTCAATTGGGTGGCCAACAGTGGATCCAGCACATCCACATTATCTCCTACCCAGTCTTCTGCAGAAAGCACACAGGTGGCGCCTGAAACCCATGCCCATCAGTCTTTCACATCACCCCCATGCATATCAGGGAACCTGTCTGAGCCTCAAGTCATGCAGCAGTCTCTTATGCTGTTTGAAGACTCTGCTGGCAGGGTTTCCCAAGGGCATTCACCTAGCCCGTCCCCATGGGTGGAAAACATAGAATGCACTGACACACAACCACTTATATTTCCTGATGAGGACATGGGAATACCACCTCAGCACGACTCTGATGATGACGAAACACAGGTGCCAACTGCTGCGTCCTTCTGCAGTGTGCAGACCAAAAAGGAGGTCAGGGAGGAAGAGTGGGTGGAAGACGATGCAGGGGACGATGAGGTCCTAGACTCCACATGGAATGAAGGTCGTGCCACTGACTTTCAGAGTTCGGAGGAAGAGGCAGTGGTGAGACCGAGCCAACAGCGTAGCAAAAGAGGGAGCAGGGTGCAAAAACAGAGCAGGCATCGCCAAAACAGTTCACCTGCTACTGGCCACCATCACCAGGGACCGAGCACACCAAAGGCAGCTTCAAGGAGTTCCCTGGCATGGCACTTCTTCACACAATGTGCTGACGACAAGACTCGAGTGGTTTGCATGCTGTGCCATCAGAGCCTGAAGCGAGGCATTAACGTTCTGAACCTGAGCACAACCTGCATGACCAGGCATCTACATGCGAGACACGGGCTACAGTGGAGTAAGCACCTTCAAAACCAAGAAAGGGCTCAGGCCCCTCCTGCTTCCTCTTCTGCTGCTGCTACGGCCTCTTCCTCTGCCTCTGTAGGAATGTTGGCACCTGCCGACCAGCAAACAGACGATGTGCCACCAACAACACCACCTCCATCAGCAAGCATCTCCACCATGTCACACGGAAGCGTTCAGCTCTCCATCTCATAAACCTTTGCGAGAAAGCATAAATTCCCACCTAGCCACCCTCGATCCCTGAAGACACAAATAACGTTTCTGTGTGATACCAGGAATAATTGAGCAGCAGTCCCAAAAAGTCTGAGTGAGTCCCTTCTCCAATAAAATCCAAAAGAGTACATACATATGGGTCTGTGCTAAACTTGAATGTGGAGTGTTTCACAAACAGACAGTCTTCACGGAGATTTTGCAGCTTCACAGATGCATCCCCGGTATATGGTCTCGATACCAACCAGCAAAGCGACTTCCTTCAAGAGGAACAGATCATAGGGCAATACCCAAATCTTTTTTAAAAGGCATAATTTATTGTACTTACAATAAAACAACTTGCATATAGTGTGTAAACTTGCTCGACCCAGGTTTCGCCTTTGCTGATTTCATGAGCTTAGGGTACTATGTCATGTCCAGTTTGCAGAATAAAAGTTAGTACAAAATCTCATAATGATCTCATATATCCAAAAAAATATGCGGCATATATTCAAACACTTACAGCAATAAATGCAGAAATCACTCTGTCACTAGCACAAAACACACTGGCATCGCGTGGCATATACACATGCCCTAAGGCGACAACATGATCGTAGATCCGCCAGTTGGTGCCCTGTCCCTAGAGTGCATACCAATCTTTAGGTTCGAGCGGTGGGCAGTACAATGACTTGCTGTGTGTGAATATTAAAATATATATATATGAAGGATATGGAAATCTCAAACCCCTCCAGCTATCTAAAAGCACCTAATAAATCCCCATAACCTTATGCCATCTATTATCCCACCCTCTACCATTCAAGGAAGAAGTCTATGGGTACTATACTGGTAACCTAATGGAATGTTGTTATATTAATCCATACTGACAGCTTTCATGTCCCATTCAATGTTGAGGCCTTTGGGATGTAGCATATTTAATTCATAAATCCACTGTACTTCCCTCTTATTTTTTATTTTTTCACTGTATCCCCACCTCTCCAGTTCTTGTGTACGTGTTGAACCCCCACAAATCTCAGTCCTGCAGGATTTTTTGGGTGAACTTTTTTAAAATGTGCGGATACACTATGGGTTTCAAGACCTCTTCTTATGTTTCCAATATGTTCACTAATTCTAATTTTAAGTTTCCTTAGGGTTCTACAATAAGAAAGGTAACCTCAGCCGGAAAGAGAAAGATGCTTTAAAAAATCTGGAGAAAAACAAAAAATATAATAATAAAACCTGCTGACAATGGTGGGTGGTCCTTGATAAGAGTAGTTATAAGAAAGAAATGGAAAGAATTTTAGGAGATCGGGTAACCTATAAGATGTTGAAGAAAGATCCTATTAATTAATATAAAAAGTAATTAAAAGCATTACTTGAAAGAGGTTTGGAAAAAGGAGTTTTAAATAAGGAGTATAATTATCTCCTTAACATTCATCCAATAACACCCTTCATTTATTACCTGCCTAAAGTCCATAAGGATCCGATAAACCCACCTGGGAGACCCATTGTCTCCGGGATCGGATCCATCACGAGCAGGGTTTGAGAATATGTGGACAAATTTCTTCAGAGATACATGCCCACTGTACCTTCTTACCTTAAAGTTACAGGTCATGTTCTGAAAGTTCTGAAGGAGTTGGGTACAGTCACAGATTATGTGCATCTGATGACAGCAGATGTCATATCGCTGTATACTATAATTCCAAATGATAAGGGATTGGAGGCAGTGAAGTTTTTTATGGATAAGGATGATCATATGGAAAAGGATTAGAAGGAGTTCATTTTAAAATGTTTGACCCATAATTATTTTTGGTATGGTGATTCTTTCTATTTACAAACATCTGGAGCGAAATTTGCACCCAGTTTTGCCAATTTTTTATGTCTTATTGGGAACAATTTTTCATTACCCCACTTATACAAAAAGAAGGAGCAGGAGGGATGTTAATTCTATGGAAAAGATACATCGACAACTGCCTGTACATTTGGAAGGGTCATGAGTCCTCTCTCATGTGTTTTATAAGGCATATTAACAGTAACCATTGGGATATTAAGTTCACTGAGGATACTAGCAAGGTCAAGGTTAATTTCCTTGACCTGGAAATATCAATAACAAATCAGTGTATAACAACCAAAACTTTTTTTAAACCCACGGATAGGATTGGGTATATTGACGCAACTAGCTGTCACTATATCCCATGGTTACAAAAAGGTCCCTATGGGTCAGTTCCAGCGCATACAAAGGAATTGTTCCCGTCAGGAAGATTATGAGGTACAAAGTACTATCATTTTAAATAGGTTCAGAGAAAAGGGGTATAATGAGTAGTTGCTAGAAGAACAGAGAAGGGAAATTGTCGAGAACAATATTGCTAAAAAGGATAATAGAAATAAAAATACTGACAAATACAAATGGGCGTTTCAAACCACATATTCAGCCCTATGTCCCAGGAGTAAACAAATAATCCAGAGTAATTGGAGAGTCCTGAAAAATTATGCGGTCATTGGCACAATGATTCCGGAGAAACCACCATTTATCTTCAGAAGGGCCCCTACGGTACGCACTAAAATAGTGTAGGGGTGTTTGAAGAAAAACACTAAGGCTACCACCAAGAATAATTTTGTGTAGTGTGGTTCTTGTTCCGGCTGCAAAAATAGATCGATGGCAGATTGTTATGCCCTGCTGGGTGGGGTAGTTTGTATGAGTTTAAATGACGCCCCATCCCAGTGTCCTGTGCGGGTTATAGCTTCTATCTTGCTCAGTGGAAGGAAGGAAGGAAGGAAGGAAGGGAAGAAGGATTGCTGTATCTGCTCTGTGACAAGATAAAGTGGTTTTGTTTTCTTGTGTGTGTTCTGTCTAGGCTGTTAGAGAGACGCCTGCCTCCTCCAGGTCTTAGGAAGCAAGCTGTCTCTTTCCCCTGTCACCATCTTAGGGATTTTAGGGAATCTTCAGCCTCGGGGGCACATTTATTCACACCTCTAGGGTCTGAACGTGGGCACAGAAGTCTAGGGAGAGCTGGTAGGGATTTGTAAGGAGGTAACCTTTATCTCCAGCTTCTGGCCTAGACACTTGTTTGTGGACTTCTGTTGTATCTTGTATTCTGTCCAGCATGACACAGATAAGAAATGCAGGACACAAAATGTAATATTTTCGTGTTCCAGCCAAAAAGAAATGAAAGTGAGAGGACACCTATCTTGTGAGTCTGCAGGGGTAATTTATGTGTTAGAATGCCCCTGCAGGTTACAATATGTGGGTAGAACCCTAAGGAAACTTAAAACTAGAATTAGTGAACATATTGGAAACATAAGAAGAGGTCTTGAAACCCATAGTGTATCCGCACATTTTAAAAAAGTTCACCCAAAAAATCCTGCAGGACTGAGATTTGTGGCCGTTGAACGCGTACACAAGAACTGGAGAGTTGGGGATGCAGTGAAACAAATAAATTAGAGGGAATCACAGTGGATTTATGAATTAAATATGCTACATCCCAAAGGCCTCAACATTGAATGGGACATGAAAGCTGTTAGTATGGATTAATATAACAACATTCCATTAGGTTACCAGTATAGTACCCATAGGCTTCTTCCTTGAATGGTAGAGGGTGGGATAATAGATGGTATAAGATTATGGGGATTTATTAGGTGCTTTTAGGTAGCTGGAGGGGTTTTAGATTTCCATATCCTTCATATATATATTTTAATATTCACACACAGCAAGTCATTGTACTGCCCACCGCCCGAACCTAAAGATTGGTATGCACTCTAGGGACAGGATACCAATTGGCGGATCTACGATCATGCTGTCGCCTTAGGGCATGTGTATATGCCACGCGATGCCAGTGTGTTTTGTGCTAGTGACAGAGTGATTTCTGCATTTAGTGCTGTAAGTGTTTGAATACATGCCGCATATTTTATTTTTATATATGAGATCATTATGAGATTTTGTACTAACTTTTATTCTGGACATAGTACCCTAAGCTCATGAGATCAGAGTTCGGGTGAATTTGATTGTGATGCCCCAGACGAAGCGAAGGCGAAACCCGTGTCGGGCAAGTTTACACGCTATATGAAAATTGCTTTATTGTAAGTACAATAAATTATACCTTTCAAAAAATATTCGGGTATTGCACTATGATCTGTTCCTCTTGAAGGAAGTCGCTTTGCTGGTTGGTATCGACACCATATACCCGGGATACATATGTGAAGCTGCAAAATCTCTGTGAAGACTGCCTGTTTGTGAAACACTACCCATTCAAGTTTAGCACAGACCCATATGTATGTACCCTCGGTCCCTCCCTGGCCCTGAATGCCAGCATTTCTAAACTACTGGCCTTTGAAATGCTGTCATTCAGGCTGGTGTAGACAGACAGTTTCAAACAGCTCATGTCGCTTGCTGTCCCACAGTGCGTCATTCCCAGATGCCACTACTTCTCCAGGAGAGCCGTGCCCTCCCTGCACAACCAAGTATCGGATAAAATCAAGTGTGCACTGCACAATGCCATCTGTGGCAAGGTCCACCTAACCACAGATACGTGGACCAATAAGCACGGCCAGGGACGCTATATCTCTCTAACTGCACAGTGGGTAAATGTAGTGGCGGCTGGGCCCCAGGCGGAAAGCTGTTTGGCACATGTCCTTCCGCCGCCAAGGATCGCAGGGCATCATTCTTTTCTTCCTGTTGTCTCCTCTTCCTACTTGGCTTCCTTCTCCTCGTCTACCACCTCCTCATCTGGTCAGTGGCAGACCTTCACCACCAACTTCAGCACAGCCAGGGGTAAATGTCAGCAAGCCGTTCTGAAACTGATGTGTTTGGGCCCCACACCGCGCAGGAGTTGTGGCGGGGTGTAGAACAACAGACCGATGAATGGTTACTGCCAGTGAGCCTTAAGCCCCTCGTCCTACTCGGCTTCCTCCTCCTCGTCTACCACCTCCTCATCCGGTCAGTGACAGACCTTCACCACCAACTTCAGCACAGCCAGGGGTAAATGTCAGCAAGCCATTCTGAAACTGATGTGTTTAGGTCCCACACCGCGCAGGAGCTGTGGCGGGGTATAAAACAACAGACCGACGAGTGGTTACTGCCGGTGAGCGTTAAGCCCGACCTGGTGGTGTGCGATAATGGGCGAAATCTCATTGCAGCTCTGGGACTAGCCGGTTTGACGCACATCCCTTGCCTGGCGCATGTGCTGAATTTGATGGTGCAAAAATTCATATACAACAACCCTGACATGTCAGAGCTGCTGCATAAAGTGCGGACCGTCTGTGCGCGCTTCCGGCGTTCCTGCCGCCACTCGGCTGCCTGCTGTACAGTGTAACTTCGGCCTTCCCGCTCACCTTCTCATATGTGACCTGCCCACCAGGTGGAACTCCACCTTGCACATGCTGAAGAGACTGTGCGAGCAGCAGCAGGCCATAGTGGAGTTTCAGCTGCAGCACGCACGGGTGAGTCGTACTGTGGAACCGCACCACTTCACCACCAATGACTGGGCCTCCATGCGAGACCTGTGTGCCCTGTTGCGCTGTTTTGAGTACTCCACCAACATGGCCAGTGGCGATGATGCCGTTATCAGAGTTACAATACCACTTCTATGTCTCCTTGAGAAAACACTTAGGACGAGGAGGAGGAAGAAGAGGGGTCATCTCTAACACTTTCAGGCCAGTCTTTTAGAAGTGGCTCAGAAAGAGGATTTTTGCAACAGTAGAGGCCAGGTACAAATTTGGCCAGCCAGGGCCCACAACTGGAGGACGAGGATGAGGATGGGGATGAAGCATGTTCACAGCGGATTGGCATCCAACGCTGCTTGGGACCATCACTGGTGCATGGCTGGGGGGATACTGAGGATGCAGACGATACGCCTTCCACAGAGGACAGCTTGTACTTACCTCTGGGCAGCCTGGCACACATGAGCGACTACATGCTACAGTGCCTGCGCAACGACAGCAGATTTGCCCACATTATAACGTGTTCTGACTACTGGGTGGCCACCCTACTGGATCCCCCTTACAAAGACAATGTGCCATCCTTAATTCCCTCACTGGACTGTGATCGGAAGATGCGCGACTACAGGCGCACGCTGGTAGAAGCGCTCCTGAGAGCATTCCCGACTGACGCCGGGGTACAAGTCGAAGGCAGAGGAGAAGGAAGAGGTCACCAATGCAGCTGTTTAAGTGCCAGCACCTCAGAAGGAAGGGTTAGTATGGCTGATATCTGGAAAATCTTTGTCACCTCACCGCAACAACCGGCGCCAACTGCTGATATGGAGCGTGTTAGCAGGATGCAGCATTTGAACAACATGGTGGAACAGTACCTGTGCACACGACTACACGTACTGACTGATGGTTCTGCCCCATTCAACTTCTGGGTCTCCAAATTGTCCACATGGCCAGAGCTTGCCCTGTATGCCTTGGAGGTGCTGGCCTGCCCTGCAGCCAGTGTACTCTCTGAACGTGTATTTAGCACGGCAGGAGGCATCATTACAGACACACAGCCGCCTGTCCACAGCCAACGTGGACAAGCTCACGTTCATTAAAATGAACCAGGCCAGGATTCTACAAGATTTGTCTGAACCTTGTGCAGAATAGACAGTTCTAACAGCCTCAACCATCCATCCTTGTACTCAAGTGCAATTCCTTTTTTTTTTTTTTTTTATATATGTCCCAATATTTTGGGGGATACCCCTATGTAAAAATGCAAAATAACACACATCTGTGTTGGCTACCTATTCCTCCTTCCCCGTCGCTTCCACCTAGACCGCCACGTGAGCGTACATGGCCACATCCACCCATTCACCGACCTCCTCAACCTCTTCCTTCTACATCATTCCTAATTTTTATTTTTTTAAGGTCTTTTATGTTTTTTTTTTATTCATTTCCCTATCCACATTTGTTTGCACAACATTTGTCTTGCTTTTAAACACATTTTGCTGCCTTTTGCAGCCCTCTAGCTTTTTCCAGGGATATTTTAGAACCATTTTAGTGGCCAAAAGTTTGGGTCCCCATTGACTTCAATGGTGTTTAGGTTCAGGGTCAAGTTCGGGTCCCGAACCCGAACTTTTTTCCAAGTTCGGCCGAACCTGCCGAACCCAAACATCCAGGTGTCCGCTCAACTCTAACAGAGATGCCAAGGAGAACCTCATGAGAGAACTCTGCAACAACTGGTGTACTGTTCAGAAGTGCTGCATGTTAGTTGGCTAACAAGTACAAACTCTTTCAAATTGGCGCACAACCCTAGGAACCTAGATAGAGGTTTGGGCAGTGATACCCGCATCCGAGGGGAGCATTGAACAGAGGCAGATGACCTTAATTATTCCTATGTACCTAAGAATTTTCATAGAAGAAGGAACAGATCAGCCATTTTATGTAGGACAGAGAAACATCTGTGTAGAGAATTATGTACTGGACAATGCTAAGTAGAGGCAGTCAGTGAGTGTGAATAACTGAGGACGATGTAAGCCTGTTTTAATGAGTAGAGAATGCTAAACCTGTTAACTTTGGTGAGACTGTTTCCTATATCAGGTAAAGTCTGATGAGGTCTGTTGACACTTGTCATAATGTTGCAACCATTAATCCCTTTGTCTTTTGTGAAACTGATGGGATGAGAAAACTCATGTACACCACTCATTGACCTAAAAGTTGCAAAGGTCTAACCTCCCTTAAACACTGTGCTGTTATTCAAACTTGACCCTCCCCTCCTCAAGGCAACTCCATGTCTACAGTCACTTTCACCTTTCTTTGATACTGTGTTTAATTCTGCTCATTTACACGACTGTATGAATGGGTCCAGACCCATTTATTTCAATGGGGCTGTAAAAGATGCTGACATCACCGTTTCCACATCAGTGGCTCCATTCCGTGGCCCTACAAAAAATATAGAGCATGTCTTATTCTTGTCCGCAATCATGGTCAAGAATACAAATTTCTATAATAGGCCACCCGTTTCTTCCTGCAAATTGTGGAATGCACATGGGCGGCTCAGTTGTCTGAATGTACCCTAACAGTATGCCTTTGTTCTGCTTGTATGTACAAGTTGACAAGTGGGTGTTACCATGCCCTTTATCAAATTACTTTGTCCCTAAACATTGACAGTGTCCAGTCATTGCTAACTTATTACACTGTGTTGGGACATATACCCTTGAAGGTAGCACACAGATATCAATTAGAACTTGGCTACACATGGACATGTATATTTGTGTGCAATACAAGTATTTACTGTAGCAATCATGTCAGGAAAGCCAAGCTCTCCTATAAATACAGCAACTCACATGTAATGTCTTCTCTGATTGGAGTCATTCTCTTTCCTTTTCTTTTCTATTAAGTCCAGACCATGACTACTTCTTATGACTAATTCAGAATCTGTTGCTTAGACATCTTTGGTTCATTGCTTTGGTAGCCATTCCCAATCTCAACATAAATACATTCAAAGACTAAACCCTTACATTAATACAATCACCAGACCAGACTAAAATAATACAGACCCCAGACAAGACTCTTAAATTCATTCGTACCCCAAGAACAGCCTTGTAAATTAGTTCAGACCTGAGATCAGATGCCTAAATAAATGGAAATTCAGGCTTAGATCATGCAGATCCAAGACCATTCACAAATTTCAGAGCCCAGACCAGACATAGGAGACTGTATGCCATGTAGAAGACATTGCCTGATATAGGAATCTTTGGGCACCCTCAGGCACCAGCTTTGGACATTATTAGCCTATGTCCATTCAACATTTCTGTCCTATCACAGGATCTTTCTCAAGCTTGCAAAAGGTTCTGTGATAGAAATAAAACATTACATGGACAAAACCCCTCTTTTTTGCAGATTAAGCTTTTCAGGAGTGCTGCAGATTTTTATTACAGCATCTGGATACTTGATAAGTATCAGGGATGTGAGGAACCTCTTGATTTGGATACTATATTGGAGTGCTGCATCCTTTTTCTATTTATATATAACAAAGGTTTTGAAGCTTTAGAAGTTAGACAAAAATAGCTTTAAAGGGAACCTGTCCCCGCGAAAATGCAGTGTTATCCTCCATTAGGATATTAGAGCAGGAGTAGCTGAGAAGATTGATATATTGTTTTGTGGAAAAAGTATTCTTTTAAAATTACTATTCAAGAAGGCAGTCCTATCAGTGATTGACAACAATCTCTGTATGCACATTGGAGGGAATGCCTACTTGACCTCAAAGCCAAGAATGAGCAGGAATGAAAAAATAACTTAATACAATTTATACTGAATCTCTAACTCTATACTATGGTTCTTACAGCTTGGATACCATGTTCAGCATGACAGGTTCCCTTTAGAATCAAGTGTCCAGTCTCCAGCCATTATCAAACTGGCTTTTTAAGTGGCACACATTCAAGGAAATAGATATTCCCTTGTAGCTAGACTTCTTAATTAGCTATAAAAGCATGCGTACTTACATGCCAATGCTTGCAGCTATTTTTAAAGCTTTGTTACGGTTATTGATCCTCTACTTAAAGAGCTATATTTTATGTTCAAGGATGAGTCCTATTTTCTGACACTATTAACTCCATTGGTTCTTAACACAGCTAAACCCTTACCAAAAGTGATTCAATGCAAATTAAATTAAGAGATTTGGCCAACTGTTAAATTCAAAGCATAGTTTTCATTTTTCGAAGGAGTTAATTTGCACAAAAGCATGAGTAAGATGACTTGTAGTTTTGTCATCTGAGTGGGGAATCTCTTTCTTTTCCACTACCGGCATTTTCACTGCTAATGAGTGTCATGATTTCTTCAACATGTCATGTTCACTTGTCACCTAGAGGTGACAGGACGTGTCTGTGGCTGAACTGGTTAGGACAACTGTCAACTGGATGTGCTGTTGTGATGGCTGAAAGCTAATTCAAGAGGACAAAAATAAAGGATGCCTGAGCGTGGCAAGAATAAAAGGGGGAAGCCAGTCTTGTGTGCTGCGTCTCTGAGAAAGAAGGTCATTTCACATTGGTCATAGCACATTACACAGAATTGCTCTCCAGTCCTTGAATGCAGACTGGCATAATGTTAATCTACCCCTATTATAGCTCTCTGTGAAAGGGATTGTGGCAGAAACAAGTTTATATTTTATGAAACAAATCATAAAGACAAGTTGCATATTAAATACCTATAACATATAGAGGGGAAATATATCTAAACTTACAATAACAATTTAAAATACAGTCATTATGAATTTCCTTGACTTAATTTTGAAGTTTTTTTGGAAGCTTACGGTATGTCATCTTTAATTATTTTAGTTTCTCACAGCTCTAGCACAGCGTAGGTGAATTGTAGCACTTTTTTTTTTTTTTACTTTTAATGACTAATAATAGCTGACTGTCATCATTAGTGTTCACCGAATCAAGCTTTGGATCATAGATCCGAAGTCTATTCATTCAAACATTTAGTTTTAATGCTGTCTCTGTGTCTCAGTACAGCATTAAAATGTATTCCCTCCATGGCGAGACTTCAGTAAATTAATTCAGTAATCATTCTGCATTAAAAAAATAAAAAATAAAATAGAAATCTGAAGTCTGGTTTAGTACCGAGGTACCACCAAGTACCAATACTGACTTTGCATAGCTAATTTTAAATGTTTTTAAAGATGCAGAAAAAAATACCAAATTCATTCACAAAATTCTCGCGTGACTTTGGGTGAAACAAATTATGCTTACATGGAGACAATATTTTTTTATGTTGTTCTGAGAAGACAGGTCTGCACAGAGACAGCATTAAAATTAAGATCTATGATCCGAAGTTCAATTCGCTCAAGTCTAGTCATTATCATGACATTATAATTTATTTTAACCCTTTCATGACCAAGGGTCATTGATGCCCCAGTGTCCAGGTCAAAATTGACAAATCTGACATGCGTCACTTTATGTGGTAATTGCTTTGGAACACTTTTATTTATCCAAGCCATTCTGAGATTGTTTTCTCGTGACATATTGTACTTCATGATAGTCATAAATTTGAGTCAATATATTTCACCTTTATTTATGAAAAAATCCCAAATTTATAAAAATAAAAATAAATCACAATTTTCAAAATTTCTATTTCTCTGCTTCTAAAACAGAGTCATACCTAATAAAATGTTTATCACTTAACATTTTCCATATGTCTACTTTATGTTGGCATCATTTTTGAAATGTCATTTTATTTTTTAGGACGTTAGAAGGCTTAGAAGTTTAGAAGCAATTCATAAAATTGTAAATAACATTTCCAAAACCCACTTTTTAAGGACCAGTTCAGGTCTGAAGTCACTTTGTGGGGCTTACATAGTGGAAATTCCCCATAAATGATCCCATTGTAGAAACTACACCCCTCAAGTTACTCAAAACGTATTTTGCAAACTTTGTTAACCCTTTAGGTATTCCACAAGTATTAAAGGAAAATGGAGATCAAATTTCTAAATTTCACTTTTTTGGCAGATTTTCCATTTTATCACATTTTTTTCTTTAACACATTGAGGGTAAACAGCCAAACAAAACTCAACATTTATTACCCTGATTCTGCGGTTTACAGAAACACCCCACATGTGGTTGTAAACTGATGTAAGGGCGCACGGCAAAGTGCAGAAGGAAAGGAACACCGTATGGTTTTTGGAAGGCAGATTTTGCTAAATTGGTTTTAGATGCCATGTCCAATTTAAAGCCCCCCTGATGCACCCATACAGTAGAAACTCCCAAAAAGTGACCCTATTTTGGAAACTAAGGGTTAAGGTGCCAGTTTTATTGGTACTATTTTGGGGTACATATGATTTTTAATTGGTCTATATTAAGTTTTTTGTGAGGCAAGGTAACTGAAAAATGGCAGTTTTTTTTTTTTTACAAGATTCCTCTGACAGGGTAGATCATGTGGTATTTTTATAAAGCACGTTGTTACGGACGCAATGATATCAAATACGTATGCTTTCTTTGTTTGTTTCAGTTTTACATAATAAAGCAATTTTGAAAAAGAAATTATGTTTTTGTGTGTCCATTTTCTGAACAACATATGTTTTTTATTTTTCTTGTGCAGGGGCTTGTTTTTTGCAGAAAGAGTTGAGGTTTTTATTGGTACCTAGGATTTTTTGATCATTCATTATTACACTTTATGGGGCAAGGTGACCAAAAAATTGGCTGTTTTGGAACAGTTTTATTTATTTTTACAGCGTTTATCTAAGGGGTTAGGTCATGTGACAGTTTTATAGAGCAGGACGTGGCAATACCTAATATGAATACTTTTTCTTATTTATTTAAGTTTTACACAATAATAGCATTTCTGAAACCAAAAAAAGGATATTTTAGTGTCTCCATAGCCTGAGAGCCATAGCTTTTATATTTTTTGGGTGATTGTCTTAAAAAGGGTATAATTTTTTGCGAGATGAGGTGACGGTGAGGTAGGTTTGCGAGATGAGGTACTATTTTGGGGGTCATAAGCCTTTTTGATAGCTTGCTGTTGCACTTTTTGTGATGTAAGGTGCATTTTTTACACAGTTTATTATTTTTTTATGGTGTTTATCGGACGGGGTCTATCATGTGATATATTTATAGAGACGGTCGTTACGGACACGGTGATGCCTAATATGTGTATTTTTATTTTTTATAGGAAAAGGCAATTATTATTTTTTTATTTACATTTTTATTTATGAATTTATTTTTACTTTTATTATTTTCAATTTTTTTTTTATCAAGTCCCTCTTGGATCTTGAAGATCCAGTGGGACTTATGGCTGTACTATACTTTGCAATGCTTTTGCATTGCAAAGTATAATACAATCAGATGCTCAGCGCGGCAGCCCCGATGGTGGAGAGAGGGAGGGGGCTCCTGCCGCGGCATCTATGGGGTTACAGCAGAGTGCCAGCATAGAGCTGACACTCTCTGCTGATGGCGGCGGCTCAGGAATGGAGCAGGGGCAGGGGCAGAAGCTTTAATCCTTTGATCCTTTGATCCAAGTGCTTTGCAGCGCTTGGATTAAAGAGCTGCTATGACGTCTATACACGTGGTAGCTGCACGGGGCATGTGCAGCTATCACGTATACATACGGATTGCGGTCATGAAGGGGTTAACCACATTAGCTGTGGAATAACATTCTCATTAGAGATGAGTGAATTGCATTAACAAACTGCTATTTCCTGGCAGCATAGAGCCTGTATAGTGATGTAGTATACTGTGTAGTATGCAGTAACATGCATAGTGAGTCTGCTGTGGTAGTGAAATAATACTGTGAGTCAGTATGACAAACAGATGTCAGTCGTCACTCTTAAAATCACTGCACACTTCACTTATTTGGGCAGTTATGGGGCCAAAACTGTCCAAATAACTCTAGTTTGAAATCAGCCTTACAGGTCAATGTTAGCGACAGGTATAAAGAAACATGCAGAGGCCCAAGATCCTACTATAGCTTGAAAGAGTGCACTCCTTTTGCACCATTGTCAGCTGATTCCACATAGATGTCTTCAAAAACTGTTCTATTAACACCTTAAGGACCCAGATATTTTTTACCTTAAGGACCAGGCAATTTTTATCAAATCTGACATGTGTCACTTTATGTGGTTATAACTTTAAACACTTTTACTTATTGACGCCATTCTGAGATAGTTTTACCACTGTCATGAAGTACAATATGTGAAGCGAAAACAGTCAAAAAAATTCATTTTTATTTATTAAAAAAATACCAAATTTAAATTGGCAAATTTCCAAATTTCTATTTTTCTACTTTTATAATAGATAGTAATAACTCCCAAAAATATTTTTTACTTTACATTCCCCATATGTCTACTTCATGTTTTTATCATTTTGTGAATGCTATTTTTATTTTTATTTTTTGGATGGGGGGGTTAGAAGGCTTAGAAGCAAATATTTTTCAGAAAATTTCCCAAACCCCCTTTTTAAGTACCAGTTCAGGTGTGAAGTCACTTTGCGAGGCTTACATAACAGAAACCATCCAAAACGACCATTTTAGAAACTACACCCCTCAAGGTATTCAAAACTGATTTTACAAACTTTGTTAACCCTTTAGGTGCTCCTCAAGAATTAATGGAAAATGGAGATAACATTTCCCAATTTAAATTTTTGGGCTGATTTTAAATTATTATATATTTTTTTCTGCTAACAAAACAAAGGTTAGCAGCCAAACAAAACTCAATATTTATTGCCCTGATTCTGTCGTTTGCAAAAACACCCCATATGTGGTCGTAAACTGCTGTACGGACACAAGGCAGGGTGCAGAAGTAAAGGAATGCCATATGGTTTTTGGAAAGTAGATTTCACTGGGGTAATTTTAAGCTGCCATGTCACATTTGAAGACCCCATGATGCACCCCTAGAGTAGAAACTCCCAAAAAGTGACCCTATTTTAGAAACTCCTCCCCTCAAGGTATTCAAAACAATACACAATAATTAATGGAAAATGGAGATGAAATTTCAGAATTTAAATTTTTGGCAGATTTTCCATTTTTGCCACTAACAAAGCAGGGTTTGCAAAAACACCCCATATGTGGTCATAAACTGCTGTACGAGCACACGGCAGGGTGCAGAAGGAAAGGAACGCCATATGGTTTTTGGAAGGCAGATTTCACTGGTATAATTTTAACCCCTTCAAGACCCACGCCTATTTCCATTTTTCCATTTTTGATTTTTCCTCATGTTCCAAAAGCCATATATACCGTATTTTTCGCCCTATAGGACGCCCCGGCCCATAAGACGCACCTAGGTTTTTGGGGAGGAAAATAAGAAAAAAATTATTTTTAACCAAAAGGTGTGCTTTTGGTGGCTTTGGAACTAATGGTGGTCTGTGGGTGGCACTATTACTGGGGATCTGTGAAGGACACTGTTATGGGGGGGGATCTGTGGATGACATACACTGTTATAGGGGGATCTGTGGATGACGGACACTGTTATGGGGGGATCTGTGGATGACACACACTGTTATAGGGGGGATCTGTGGATGACAGACACTGTTATGGGGGGGATCTGTGGATGACGGACACTGTTATGGGGGGGATCTGTGGATGACGGACACTGTTACGGGGGGATCTGTGGATGACGGACACTGTTACGGGGGATCTGTGGATGACGGACACTGTTACGGGGGGATCTGTGGATGACTGACACACTGTTACAGGGGGGGGATCTGTGGATGACTGACACACTGTTACAGGGGGGGATCTGTGGATGGCACTGTTACAGGGGGGATCTGTGGATGGCACTGTTACAGGGGGGATCTGTGGATGGCACTGTTACAGGGGGGATCTGTGGATGGCACTGTTACAGGGGGATCTGTGGATAGCACTGTTACAGGGGGATCTGTGGGTGGCACTGTTACAGGGGGGATCTGTGGGTGGCACTGTTATATATGTGCCATCCACAGACCCCCCACCCCATAACAGTGCCATCCACAGCCCCCCAGCCCATAACAGTGGCATCCACAGCCCCCCAGCCCATAACAGTGGCATCCACAGACCCCCCTTAACTGTGCCATCCACGGATCAGCTCGATCATCCACACGCCCCCCCCCCCGCCGCCGCCCCCGCCTCTTCCGCCCCCAGTATACTAATATTAAATGTCTTATTCAATTAAAATGTATTAGATATGCCCCCTCACTCCTATATTGCTAATCGTACCTTAAATCCTATTCCTAGGTGCTGTAATGCAGGCCGGGCGGCCGGCGCGTCACTCGCTGACGTCGCTTGCCTGCGCCGCCTGCTTCATTCATAAAGTAGGCGGCGCAGGCACGTGACATCAAGGAGTTACGCTGCCGCCCGTCCGGCCTGCATTACAGCACCTAGGAATAGGATTTAAGGTACGATTAGCAATATAGGAGTGAGGGGGCATATATAATACAATTTAATTGAATAAGACATTTAATATTAGTATACCGGAGCGGCGGGGCGGGGCTATAGTACATTGATTGCACCGCCCCACCGCTATTCCCTGCCCCCAGCTCCTCCTCCCAGTCCCTCCCCCTTCCCCCGCTCACTCTACATTGCATCCAGCAATGTTAAATTGTCAGCATTCACCCCATAAGACGCAGGGGCATTTCCCCCCGATTTTTTTTGGGGGGGAAAGTGCATCTTATGGGGCGAAAAATATGGTATATATATATATATGATTATTATTTTTTACGGGACAAGATGCATTATTTTTATGCCACCATTTAATTTACCATGTCTTGTATTAGAAAAAAGGAAAAAAATATATGTGTGGCAAAATTGAAAAAAAAAAAAAAATGAATTCCACCAAGGTTTTCACAGCGTTCACTATGCACTAAAAATGGCCTGACATTCTTATTCTGCAGATCAATACAAATGTGGTAATACCAAACTTGAAATTTTTTTATTTTGTTTTACTACCTAAAAAATTAAACCATCTGAAAAATAAAAATTTTCTTTGCATTGCTATATTCTGACAGCCATAACTTTTTTATATTGTGGTCTACAGAGCTTTATAAGGGCTTGTGTTTTGCATAACAAACAGTAATTTTATTTGATGCCATTATTGTAGTATATATGAAGTTTTTATAACCGTTATTCAATTTTTTTGGAGGGCAAAATGAAAAAAAAAGGCAAATCGCGTGTCTTTATTTTTTTTCTGATCTGCGTTCACCGCACAAAAATGTTAAAAAAATATTTTAATAGTTCAGACATTTTTGGACGTGGCGATTCCCAATAAGTTTATTTTTTATTGTTTATGTATTTTTTATATGTAAAATTGGCAAAGGGGGTGATTCAAACTTTTAATATATTGTTTTTCTTGTACTTTTTTTAAACTTTATTAAACTTTTTTTATTTTTACAGCAATTAGCCCCCATAGGGGCCTCGTACATGGCTCTTAGATCTTTTGATCCCCTCTCCTATTCACCATGGTGAATAGGATTTTTACACACTCCATTCTGCGCTATGCCTCGTGCATATCTCAGAATGGAGAAAGCCATGGCAGGCCTGGATCACTTCAGCAGCGTCCATACTGCCATGGCAACCAATCGTAGCTCCGCAATTTCACTGCAGGGGCTCCGATCGGAAGGAAGATGGAGGCGCATCACTTCACAGGTGCCGCGATCAGCCTTGATCGTGGCACCTGAGGGATTAAATGGCAGGGGTGGCGTGATCGCCGCTTCCTGTTAGTGCGGCCGGATGCCGGCTGTATCATACATCCGGCAGATTGCGTGTATGGAGCGGGCTCACTGCAGAGGCCCGCTCCATACATCCCCTGTCACGAAATGACGAACCTGTACGTCATAATGCGTGATGGGGTTAAGCTGCCATATCACATTTGAATACCCCCTGATGCTACCCTGGAGTAGAAACTCCAATAAAAGACCCCATTTTGGAAACTACGGCATAAGGTGGCAGTTTTGTTGGTACTATTTTAGGGTACATATGATTTTTGGTTGCTCTATATTACACTATTTGTGAGGCAAGGTAACATAAAATAGCTAGCTGTTTGGCACCGTTTTTTATTTTTTGTTATTTACAATGTTCATCTGACAGGTTAGATCATGTGCTATTTTTGTAGAGCAGGTTGTTACAGACACGACAATACCAAATATGCTTTATTTATTTATGTTTTACACAATAACAGCATTTTTGAAAAAATATAAATCATGTTTCAGTGTCTTCATATACTGAGAGCCATAGTTATATATTTTTTTTGGGGGGGGGGCTATTGTCTTAGATATGGACTCATTTTTTGCGGGATGAAATGGCGGTTTGATTGGTACTATTTTGGTGTGTGTATGACTTTTAGATCGCTTGGTATTACACTTTTTGTGATTTAAGGTGACAAAAAATTGCTTTTTTGACACAGTTTTTATCGAAAATTTTTACGGTGTTCATCTGAGGGGTTAGGTCATGTGATATTTTTATACAGTAGGTTATTATGGACATGGCAATACCTAATATGTATGATTTATTTTATTTATTTAAGTTTTACACAATAATATCATTTTCAAAACAAACAAAAAAATCTCCATAGTCTGAGAGCGATATTTTATTTTTATTTTTTTGGCCAATTGTCGATTGGGATATCCTTTTTTCAGGATGAGATGACAGTTTGATTGGCACTATTATGGGGTGCATATGACTTTTTGATTGCTTGCTTTTACACTTTTTGTTATGTAAGGTGACCAAAAAATTGTATTTTTACAGATCAGGTTGTTATGGACACGACAATACCTAATATGTCAACTTTTTTTTTTTTTTTACATTTAACAGAATAAAAGCATTTTTGAAAATTATGTTTTAGTGTCTCCATAATCTAAGCCATAGTTTTTTGTTTTTTTTTGGGAGATTGTCTTAGGTAGGGGCTCATTTTCTGCGGGATGAGGCGACTGTTAAATTACTACTATTTTGGGGGGCATATGCCTTTTTGATCACTTGGTGTTGTACTTTTAGTGATATAAGGTGACAAATATTTTTCTTTTTACCACAGTTTTTATTTTAGTGTTTTGACGGTGTTCATCTGAGGGGTTAGATCATGTGATATTTTTATAGAGCTGGTCGATATGAACGCGGAGATACTTATTATGTCTACATTTCTTATTTTCCCTATTTTTTACCATTTTTTTACTTTATTTTGGGAAATGGACGCTTTGTTTTTTACTTTAAATTTTTTTATTATAAAAAAAAAAAAAATTCACTTTTTTTACTTTTTATATTTGTCCCACTGTGGTACTTCACCTTTTCAGGGTTTGATCCCTGTTTCAATTGAGTACAATACATTCTGTATTGTACTGAATTGAACTGTCAGCATCTTACACAGTAAGATGCTGACAGTTGCCTAGGAGACCCCGCCTGAGGGCTGTATCTCTTGGGCCTCCGTAGCTGGCAGGGACCGATACCTGTATAAGGCATTGGGGCTGCCATTTCAACCACCCGGTCCCCGCCACTGCAGCGCGGAGACCCGATAGCTAAGGAAAGGGAGAGCAAACCTTGCATATGCCGTGGTCAGAGCTGACCGCAGCATATGAGGGGTTAATCCACCAGCATCAGCTTTATCACTGATGCACGGATCCGTCTAAGAGCATTATCATCCTGGGTTGTTAAGGAGTTAAATGCTTATACAAGTAGAGCTCCCCTGACAGAGTGGAGAGTGTGTCAGCAGTAAGTTTGTGTTGACGTCACTGATTATTTTGACTTTCCTCTGATCCATCAGAACAATAACCCTCCCCAAAAACGGATCCTGTCTGTTGAGCATCCAATTTTGACTCAGTCAGCATTTGGTCAGTATTCCATCAGTATTGTTAAAGCCAAAAAAAGGAGTGGATCCAAAACAGAGATGACACGTGAATGGAATATCTGCATGTCTTCTGTGTTTTGTACCCACTCCTGCTTTTGGCTACAAATTATAAGCCAATTCTGATGCAAAATAGGAACCATGTTGTTACGCTGCTGGTAGACACAGCTGGAATCCAGTGGCCAGAAGGAACAAACGAGGCGCAGACTTGAGGAGTAGATCGCAAGGTAGGGAATCCAGTGAAGATTCGGAACGGTCTGGAAAGGACGGTTCTGAGGAGCAGGAGACTGGAACAAGTCACAATACTCGAGCAATGTTTGCATTGCCTCATGGGTATAAGTAGGCCCAAACAGGAAACAAGATGGCTCCCAATCAGTATCACAACTGCCATCTTAGTTAAGGGCAAATCCTCAGATAACACAGCAGCCTCCAGTGGTGGAGGAGTGAAATTGCAGCACAAGTTCAGAGTGGGTGAAACAGCGGCCACTAGTGGTAGTTTAGAAGATTACATCAAATTCTGACATTATTCCCTCCTTCAGCATCGACCTCCGGACGATGCTTGGCTCGGTTTTTCTGGATATCTTTGGTGAAATTCTTTAAGCAGTCGGGGAGCACTAATATTGTTTACAGGTTCCCATGAATTGTCCTCGGGGCCATACCCCTGCCATTTAATTAAGTATTGTAGATGATTTCGGAAAATTCTAGAGTCCAGTATTTTTTCAACAGTGTAATGTTCTTGTCCATCTACTTCAACTGGATCTGGAGGAGGCGGATTACGTCCTGGAAATGGATCTGGAATAACAGGTTTTAGAAGTGATACATGGAACACAGGATGTACTCTCATTGTCCTGGGAAGTTTTAACCGAAAAGCTACTGCATTTATTTGCCCAATAATCTTGAAAGGCCCAATAAATTTTTGACCTAGTTTTGCTGAAGGTACATGAAGTTTTAAATTCTTCGTAGAAAGCCACACCTCATCTCCCACCTTGAAAGTTAGAGAAGGCCTGCGGGATTTATCTGCTGTTTGCTTATATCTCTCCTGAGCAATCTTTAATGTGTCCTTTAACATCTCCAGATTCTGTTGGAGAGATTGAACTTTGTCATTGACAGCAGGAATAGAAGTGTCTCTGGGGAAATTAGGGAGGATACTTGGATGGTAACACAAATTAGCAAAAAATGGTGTTTGTTTGGTGGAAGCATTCTGAGTATTATTGTATGAAAATTCTGCCATTGGAAGCAAATCAACCCAGTCATCTTGCAAATGGCAAATGTAGCATCGGAGATACTGCTCCAAAGTTTGGTTTGTGCGTTCAGTCTGACCATTTGATTGGGGGTGAAAAGCGGATGACAAATTAACATCAATGTCCAGTGTTTTACAAAAATTCTTCCAAAATTTGGACGTAAATTGTACTCCGCGATCAGAGACAACTTCATCTGGTACTCCATGGAGACGAAAGACATCTTGGATGATAAGTTCAGCAGTTTCTTTGGCAGACGGGAGACCCGCACATGGTATAAAGTGAGCTGCCTTTGTCAATCGATCAACCACAACTAGGATGGCACTTTTCCCTTTAGAAACAGGCAAATGGACAATAAAGTCCATGGATATAGACCCCCAAGGATGGGACGGGATTGACAGAGGTTGCAAAAGTCCCACTGGTGAAGTTCGAGGAGTTTTATTCATGGCACAGGTGTTACAAGAAGAAACATATTTCTTCACATCCTCTTGATAATTAGGCCACCAAAAGAAGCGTGACAGAAGTTCTTTTGTCTTCTGAATTCTCTTGTGACCTGCTAGCTTGGAGTCATGAATTAATTTTAATACTCTCAGTCGTATACTCTCTGGCACATAAATGCAATACTTATGAGTCCAAACTTTATTTTGAAACATAAGGGATATATCATCTGGTGGATTTAGGAGAACCGGATCAGTCTCATATGCTGCCCTTATGTCTTCTAGCAGATCCTTGTTAGTAATGACCCCCACAAAATTGGATTCCGACAGAATGGTAGTTGGTGGTGCAGGTGAAGAGGAATCATTTGAGAACAGTCTGGATAAGGCATCAGCTTTTCCATTTCGTGAGCCAGGTCTATAAGAGATCACAAAATTGAATCGGTTAAGAAACAGACTCCACCGAGCTTGACGGGGAGACAAACATTTAGCAGATCTGATGAACTCTAAGTTACGATGATCAGTTAGCACCACGATCTGCTGTGCTGCTCCTTCCAAATGATGTCGCCACTCTTGGAAAGCAGCAATGATGGCTAAAAGTTCCTTGTTTCCCACATCATAATTCTTTTCTGAGGAGGTCAGTTTTCGGGAAAAATAAGCACAAGGGTGAAGCAAGTCTTTTTCTCCTGTTCTTTGTGATAGAATAGCCCCTATTGCACAGTCAGAAGCATCAACTTCAACGATAAATGCATGTTTAGGGTCAGGATGAATCAGTATAGGGGCTGTGGTGAATTTTGTCTTTAGACAGAGGAATGCATCCTGTGCTTGGGGAGACCAAATAAATGGTATTCCTTTCCTTGTTAATTGAGTAATTGGTGTAATTATAGCAGAAAAATGTTTGATAAATCGTCTGTAGAAATTTGCAAATCCTACAAAACGTTGAACTTCTTTCACATTCCTTGGGGTTGGCCAGTCAATTATTGCTTGAATCTTGCTGGAGTCCATATGCAATCCTACAGTAGAAATTACATAACCCAGGAACTGAATTTCTGTTTGATGGAATTCACATTTCTCCAATTTAATATAGAGTTGATGCGTTCGTAGACGCTTTAGCACAATTTTGACATGATTTTGGTGTTCTTCCTCAGAATTAGAGAAAATTAGATTGTCATCCAGATAGATAACTACAAACTGATCTAGCAGATCTTTGAAAATATCATTAATGAAATGCTGAAAGGTGGCAGGTGCATTACACAGTCCAAAAGACATGACTAAGTACTCGAAATGTCCGTAACGTGATCTGAATGCTGTTTTCCATTCATCACCAGGTCTAACACGCACTAAATTATAGGCTCCTCGTAGGTCTAGTTTGGTGAAGATTTTTGCATAACGGACTCTATCCAGCAACTCAGGTATAAGAGGTAGAGGGTAACGATTCTTTATTGTTATTTTATTTAGTTCTCTATAATCGACACAAGGCCTTAAGGTACCGTCTTTCTTTTTAACAAAAAAAATTGGTGCACCTGCTGGTGAAGTGGATGGACGAATAAATCCTTTAGCTGAATTTTCGTCTATGTACTCTTTGAGAGCCTTTAGTTCAGGCTCTGCTAATGGATATATGCTTCCAAAGGGTATAGCTGCTCCCGGCAACAGTTCAATGGGACAGTCATAAGGTCGATGTGGGGGAAACTTGTTAGCAATCTTCTTATCACAAACATCCACAAATTCTTTATACATAGATGGCAGTTTAGGTGATGTTTCGAGGTCCTCAGTACCATCTACTTGAGGTTGATTAGATAAAGTCTGTTCTGAGTGAACCTCTGGTGGGAAGGATACTACTTTAGTTTCCCAGTTGATCTGAGGGTTTTGAGCTTGCAGCCATGGTAGTCCCAAGATGATTGGAAAATGGGGTGATGATATTAGTAAAAAAGATAAAACCTCTTGGTGATTGGGTTCCATAATTATCTCCAAGGGTTCAGTCTCTTGATCAATTGGGCCCGAGTTCAGTGGGGACCCATCAACAGTTTCCATCAGAATTGGTGAAAGTCTCCCTTGGATCTTCACTCCATGCTTATTAGCAAAATCAATGTCCATAAAGTTCCCATTTGCTCCAGAGTCCACCATGGCAGAGGTAGATATCCACTGTGAGCTGGTACGAAACGTGATAGAAATAAAGCAATGAGAGTTCTTGTTTTCCTTCTTAATATTAGGTGCTATGGAAGAGATTGAATGGATGACCGCATTCACTGGTGGCACTGGTTCAGAAGAAACTGATTCATCCTCAGATAGGTCAGGATCCACTATAACCGCCACTGACTTCTGTCGACGACTTGGACAATTAATGAGAAAGTGATCAGGTTTACCACAGTAGAAGCATTGATTCTCCCGAAGTCTGCGTTCCCTTCTATCGGCACTTTCACGTTTTTGTATGCTGTCAATCTGCATAGGTTCAGCATCAGATTCAGTGTATTTTTTGGTTTCAAAGTCTCTAGAGGTGGAGGGTGGAACAGATAAGTATCGATTATTACGAAGCCAGGTAGAACTCCACTTTTCTTGCCTACGCTCAGACAGTCGAGTATCAATACGAACGCAATGATGTACGAAATCATCAAAATTTGTGGGAGCATCAGCACGTGCTAATTCATCTTTAAGTGCATTAGATAGTCCATTCTTGAAAAATGTTAATTTTGCAGCATTATTCCATTCAGTATCAATGACCCACCTCCTAAATTCTGTGGCATATTCAGCAACCGAGCGCCTGCCCTGACGTAAGGCCAGTAGGGTTGCTTCTGCTGTGGCACATCGGTTAGGATCATCAAATACTTGGCTCATAGCTGTAAGGAAAGCTTCCAGATCATCTAGGCGTGCATCATTAGTCTCAATAAGAGGATTAGCCCAGGCTACAGCCTTATGTGTCAGAAGCATAATAATACACAGCACCTTAGATCTGTCAGTGAGGAAGTGAGAAGTGTGTGCACCAAAATATAACTTGCATTGATTAATGAATCCACGGTACTTATCACGGTCCCCTCCAAACCTGAAGGGTGGAAGAGGCAAGGTGGATGAAGAAGCTGGAACCATGGCCCGGGTATGAAGTTCCTGTATTTGCTCTGCGTGTTGAGCCACCATGTTTTGTAAATCCTGAGTTGCTTGCCCAAATACTTGCACACTATGAGATGTTTGGTTTTCAAATGCTAAGTATTTTGTTTTCAAATTTTGCATTTCAGAGTAGATGTTGGTTAGTAAACAGTTCATATTATTTACACGAACCTCCAAGTCCAGTTCCCCGGCGGATTCCATGGGCATGGCTCGAGTATCCTGTTACGCTGCTGGTAGACACAGCTGGAATCCAGTGGCCAGAAGGAACAAACGAGGCGCAGACTTGAGGAGTAGATCGCAAGGTAGGGAATCCAGTGAAGATTCGGAACGGTCTGGAAAGGACGGTTCTGAGGAGCAGGAGACTGGAACAAGTCACAATACTCGAGCAATGTTTGCATTGCCTCATGGGTATAAGTAGGCCCAAACAGGAAACAAGATGGCTCCCAATCAGTATCACAACTGCCATCTTAGTTAAGGGCAAATCCTCAGATAACACAGCAGCCTCCAGTGGTGGAGGAGTGAAATTGCAGCACAAGTTCAGAGTGGGTGAAACAGCGGCCACTAGTGGTAGTTTAGAAGATTACATCAAATTCTGACACATGTCATGCAGGCCTTACAGCTGCTACATAGACAGGATCCTTTGTGTATCTCATTTTTCCTTCCTTCAGACATATCAGAAAAAGGGTCAAATAAATGATGATGTTAACCAGGCCAAAAAGGCAAAATAGTGGCCCAGTCATGGAGTGGGGAGGGTGGAAACAGCAGGAAAAGTCTACTGAGTGGCCCAATGAAAGAGTGGTGAGGTGGCAGCAGCACGAGGAGACCACAGAGTGGCCCAGGGACATAGTGGTGAGGTGGCAGCAGCATGAGAAGACCACAGAGTGGTGATGTGGCAGCAGCATGAGGAGACCACAGAGTGGTGAGGTGGCAGCAGCATAAGGACAGTGGCCCAGTGACATAGTATTGAGGTGGCCGCAGCACGAGGAGACCACAGAGTGGCCAAGTGACAAAGAGTTAAGGTGGCAGCAGCATCAGGAGATCACAAATTGGTGAGGTGACCAGCATGAGAAGACCACAGAATGGCCCAATGACAGAGTGGGGAGGTGTGTGTGTGTGTGTGTGTGTGTGTGGGGGGGGTAATACCAGTACCAGCTGATGATGGTAGGTGGCAGTAGGAGCACCTGGCAGCAGGTGTGGCATAAGGTGGGTGGCAGCATCAGTAGCTGAAGCAGATAGCCAGAAGAAACAGGTCTCTTTTGTCAATGTGTAGGTGTGAAACCATAGATGATCTAGTCTGATGCATCAGGCATTGGTGTTTGAAAATCCTGTCTGATCCATGCCTGATTCATCTTCACAAAGGAAAAATTTGGTTTGATCCGAATATATTTGTGGCTATTTCCTGGCTGCAGAGAGCCTTTATAGTGGTGTAGAACACTGTGCCTTGTAGTAACACACATAGGGAGTCTACTTTGGTAGTGAAATAATACTGTGAGTCCGTATGACATGCAGATGGCAGGCGTCACTCTTGGAATTACATCACTTATTTGGGCAATCACAGGGCGAAAACTAACCAAATAACTTAAGTATGAACTCAGCCTTACAGGTCATTGTTAGCGCCAAGAAGAAGTGCACTCCTTTTACACCGTCGTCAGCTGATTCCACATAGATGTCAACAGAACCTGTTCTATTAAACGCTTATACAAGTAGAGCCCCCCCAACAAAGTGGAGAGGGTGTCAGCAGTAAGTTTGTGTTGACATCACTGATAGTGATGAGCGGCAAGGGCGATATTCAAATTTGCGATATTTTGCGAGTATATGGATGTATATTCATCAAATATTCGTGAATTTGTTAAATCCGTTCAAGTTATATTAATATGAATTTCCCAATGTAAAAATCGCTTAAGTGCACATGCGATAAAGGCAAATCAAATTTAACAAAGTTTGGAAAGATTTTAAAAATTGGCCTCCAGCACATAATCATGTCAATGAGCAAGAACACCAGATCAGTGTCACATAATTTGATTCGCTATATTCGATTAGTATTTTTATACTTTAAGAATCGCAAAGTAAAAATCGATTGACAGAGCATGTGAGACTGAGAAAGTTGTGGCCGTAGTTTTCAAACTACCCGAAGTTTGAGGCAAAAGGAGAAAATGGCTACTAACAGCATATTTGACTCCAAGGAGACAGAACACCTGATCACTGTAAGTAATGTGACATTCCAGCACTGTATTTGTTACATGTCACATGGTTGAACATACAATGAAGTTGTACATACTTTTTTTTTTTTATCGCTATTATAAAAAGCGCATTGTCATGTGATCTTTAAAATCGCATGATATTCTACTACACATTTTAACACGTCTAAGTAGATATTACTCAATGGTGCATTAAGTATTGTTGTGACATCACAGAACCGTGCCTGTAGCATGTATTTATGCACAGCATTGAAATGTCTCTCATAAGCACATTGCACATCCATATTCCTCCGGCACACTTACTCCCTCCCCCTGCTCCCCCACCCCAAAATAAAACACAAACGCACACACAAACACAGTATATAGATTACATTTTGTGCCCTGTTGGTAACTCACTATCAGGACAAGAATCTTTCTTTGTCTGACAGTCATTATTTGCTGGTTCATTTAGAGTTACCCAGGGTGCACCACTGGGAGGTGAACCAGTTTTACACACCATACCGTACCGTCACTTCACTAGACAGGTATATTTCTGCTCTGCGGGCCAATTTACGATTGGTCCAACCCCACACACATACAATTTTAATAAAATCAGATCTTATAACAGTAATATTTCATGAAGTATTTCCCCTTCAAAGACTTAAATACTTTTTGATGTTTTGTGGAGGACATTATGATCAATACTTGTATGTGAAAATTTTGGGATTATATGCTTGCATCTTTATCCTGCAGCGTACTGTATGTTGGAGCAGTGCTAAAAATGAATCTGTAAACAGGCTGAGAAGCAGCGGATTGTGATGGAGATCCGTTCCGACCTCAAGCGGAAGTTCGGTGTCACGCACAATAAAGAGGCTGTCATAAAAAAATGGTCTGATCTGAAGCGGAGGAACCCGAAGTTAATCAAAGAGATCCGTGACCGCAAATGCCCAGGTACAATGCTTACATTACTTTCGTATCTGACGCCTACACTCTGTAATGTATGCGTATATATATATATATATATATATATATATTTAGAAAATCCCTTTACAAATGATTACTTAGCACCTGGTGTGACACGTAGCAAATCAGCAGGTTACATCATACATCTTACATCGCCATGAGTATATTGTAGAGAACGCCAAGGTTGGGTCCTCAGTGACAGATATATATATACTGTATGCCACTATTTGGGTTGTGGTGCCTTTAAGAAAGCGCTGCTAGTCAGGAGGCTCACCCTTGGAGGCTGAGGAGATTCCTGAAATAGATTGCCACAATAGGAGAGGACAGATTAGCAGTCCTCTCTGTATTATAAAAGGTGATTTTGGATCCTGAATTTCGGAGACCCCGAAGTGATAAGAGGAAAAGGAAGTTAGTGAGAGTAAAAACTGTGTGTGGTGAACACACTGCTGTGGGTGGCTGTGAGCAGAGCAGGAATCTGAAGACACGTGGAAAGTTTGTCATGAAGGCAGACAAAAAAAAAATCCTGGGTAAAAATACCTTTATTTGAACGGACTGTTCTACTGTTTATGTTATGCTGAACTAAGCAGACAATTTTTATTTATTTTTTTACCTTAGCTGCTGGAAGCTGTACCTATTTTCGTTTTTTTTTTTTGGGGGAAATAAACATCGGTTTTCTTTAACCCTGGGCTGGCTCATGCACCTGGTTTATTGAAGTGATCTTTCCTATATTACAACTGGTGTCGAATGCGGGCAATGGGGGCATGAAAGCCACAAAAGCCGTTTAAATCATAAAAAGCGACATTTAAAGAGACAGTACCCTGTTTGGCATGTCTTGGGTGAAATCTCTGCAAGAAAAGACATGGAGGAGGTTACGAAAGCCCTGCTGCAAGCCACTGCAACTCAGCAGCAAGCTTTAGTGGCCCAACAGCAGGCCACAGTAGAGGCAACCCACCGCCATGAGGAAGCAATGGCGGTATAGCAAGAGACAAACCGTGTGCTGATTGCTCAGCTTATGGCACATCAGGAAGCTACACAAGCCCAGGTAGCTGTGTTAAAGGAGGCTGTACAACAGTTGGCTCAAGGAAAAGTGCAAGTGAACACTGTCACTGAGCCCAAGGGCGAAACTGAAGGCTTATGGGCCCCAGTGCAAGAGTTTAGCTTGGGCCCCCCCTTCCCTCAGTGCTTTGTGGCCAGCGGCAGGGACACCCTAATGACAAATTCTTGACCTAACCCCTTCCCTTCAGCCAGACGTGTAACTTGACCAGCATGCACTTTCTATAATACCAATGTCTTCTTATGTGGCACAAGGGTCTTTGGGCCCCCTCAGGCTCCTGGGCCCAGTAGCGACTGCTACCTCTGCACCCTCTATAGCTACGCCCCTGCCTGAGCCCCAAGTTGCTGTAAGAGACAGCCACCTATTACAAAAATTGACATCTTGTGATGATGTTCAGGCCTTCTTATCGACTTTCAAGAGTGTAGCAGAGAGAGAGGGGTGGCCTCAGGACCAATGGGCCAGCATCATTCCGCATTCTAGTAAAAAAGTGGCTGCAGCCTGAGAAATTGACGGGCCTGCAAATTGTGGAATAGGTGGCCATGGACCGGTGCCTGCGATCGCTGCCGAATGACCTGCAGGGTTGGATAAGCCATGGGGACCCTTCGACGGAAAATCAGTTGGTGGAACTGGTACAGCGGTACACCATAGTGGAGGACTTGCTCGGACCCACTAAGCACCGGGAAACCGTGTCGAGGGCAGTACGACCAGTAACCGCACCATGGAGGGGAGCCAACTCAGATTCTGGACTAGATGTCCCTACAACAGTGCCCTCCAAACTGTTAAGGTTAACCACTGTAAGAAGGATGGGGGACATACAGTGATGGAGTTGTCAAGCCTATGGCCATACCCAGAGCCAATGCCCTCTTCAGGACGAGCCCATGGAATGCGGGACGGGACGGAGAGTCTCCCTGTTTGCACAGCGAGCATGTGTTTGGCTCTGCCCAGTTATAGGACCCTTCCACTTGATGGCCAGACACTCTCACTCTACCACAGCATAGTTCCTCTCTGCCGCTGTCAGCTTCCTGCTGAGAAAGACCACAGGGTGTTCCTCCCCATTGACCACCTGAGACAGGACGGCACCTAGACCTGCACTTGAAGCGTCCTTCTGGACCACAAATTATTTCGAGAAGTCTGGTGCGACAAGCACCGGAGCCTCACATAAGGCCCTTTTAAGTTTCTGAAAAGCCTCCTCAGCCTCCCTACTCCATTTGATCATGACGGATTTCTTTCCTTTTGTTAAGTCCTGTGAAAGGGGCCGCAATAGTGGCAAAGTTAGGGACAAATCTCCTGTAGTAGCCCACTATCCCCAAGAACGCCCGATCCTGCTTCTTGGTAAGAGGGCAAGGCCAGTTCTATATGGCTTCTCCCTTGCTCATCTGTGGCTTTACTAGCCCTCTGCCTATGGTGTATCCCAGGTACTTTGCTTCCTCCAACCCAAAGGCAGACTTTTCCGGGTTCATTGTAAACCCTGCCCCTCTCAAAGAGTCTAGGACTGCCTGGACCCGAGGGAGATGGGATTCCCAATCGGTACTGAAAATGACAATGTCATCCAGGTATACTGATGCGTACCATCCATGGGGACGCAATATCTTGTCCATAGCTCTTTGAAACGTAGCAGGAGCAGAGTGTAAGCTGAAGGGCATCCTTTTGTATTGCCAGTGGCCCTCTGGAGTGGAGAATGCCGTCTTTTCTCTGGCTTCCCGGGTGAGAGGAATTTGCCAGTACCCTTTCGTGAGATCCAGCGTAGTGATATATCGGGCAGGCCCTAATCTCTCAATTAATTTGTCTACCCGGGGCATCGGGTAGGCATCAAACTTTGAAACCTCATTTAGTTTTCTGAAGTCATTGCAGAATCACAGTGTGCCGTTGGGCTTCGGCACCAACACAATCGGACTTGACCATTCACTCAGCGATTCTTCAATGACATCCAGCTCAAGCATTCTTTTTACTTCTTCAGATACCGCTTTCCTCTGGGCCTCTGTAGCGCGGTATGGCTTCAGCCGGATTCTCACATTGGGCTCTGTGACAATGTCATGTTTAACAACATTAGTGAGCCCTGGCAAACCTGAGAATTTGTCTCTGTTTCCTGAAGAAACTATATTGTTTGTTGCCTTTGGGACTTGGACAGCGTGTCAGCCACATATACCTGGTCGGCTCCTACAGGGTCCTCTACCATGACCCTTGCCATAGCGGTCACTTGATCGCAATCTTTCCAGGATTTCAACAGGTTTACGTGGCAGATCTGGTAGGGTTTCCTCTTCCCAGGCTGGTGTACCTTATAATTCACCTCACCTACCCTTTCTACCACCTCAAATGGACCCTGCCACCTGGCTAAGAACTTGCTTTCCACAGTGGCAATCAGAACCGCTACTCGGTCTCCTATTGAAAACTGCCTTAATTTAGCTGACCGGTTATATACCCGCCTCTGGGCATCCTGGGCCTTCTGGAGATGTTCCTTAACCAGCGGCATCACTTTAGCCACTCTCTCTCTCTCTCATTTGGGAGATGTGTTCTACCAGGGTCTGGTGTGGTGAGGACTCACCTTCCCAGGTTTCCGTCACCAAATCCAGAAGTCCACGGGATTTCCGCCCATACAGGAGTTCAAATGGCGAGAATCCCTGTGGAGGCCTGCGGAACCTCCTGTATGGCGAACAACAAGGCTGGTAGCAACATGTCCCAATCTTTTCCGCCCTTCTGGACTACTCTTTTTAACATGAGCTTTAATGTTTTGTTGAATCGCTCTACAAGGCCATCCGTCTGTGGGTGATAGACGGACGTCCGCAACTGTCGGATCTGAAATAGCTTGCAGAGGTCCGCCATGACTTTCAACATAAATGGGGTGACCTGGTCTGTCAAGATCTCCTTGGGCAGCCCCATGCGGGAGAACATCTGAAACAATTCCCGAGCTATGTACTTAGAGGAGGTGTTCCTTAATGGGGCCGCCTCTGGGTACCTAGTTGCGTAATCTACCACGACTAGTATTTGCTGATGTCCCCGTGCCAGTTCAGAAGAACCTGTCTGTTATCCTGGCCTCTGTCTTCTCTGCTCCCAGGTGTCCGCCTAATGCATCATTATGCGCCAAATCGAGGAGCTGTCTCCGATACGAGTGGGGCACCAGTAGCTGTTCAATAATTTCCCCTCGGATTTCTGCCACTCGGTACAGCAAGTCACCGTTTAGCGCAAAATGAGGGAACCTGAGTTCTGCCGCGGGAACCAGTGAGACTCCGTTTATAACCACCAACTGCTCTCTAGCATGTGTTAAGGAGGGATCCTGTAACTGTCCGGAGCTAAACGCACCCTTGGGTACATTCAGGTCTGGGTACGTTGGTTCGGGTGACGTCTCCCCCTCGTCTTCCTCGACTGGGGTCTGTGGTGGGGAGAGTTCCTCCCCCAACATACTTGCAAGAGGGAGCCTTCCCCCGCCTCAGTGGTCAGCTCAGCTCTGGACGCTAAATCATGCACATCCTGAACATTACCCCCATCATACATGTTACCATTACCATTCTTACTGCCACTAGGCATGTCCATATTGGGGAGAAGGGTCCTGGGCAGTTCGGGACCACTACTCTCCTGATTTGGCCCATCAGAGGTCAAAGTCTCTAGTCTTTTTGACTGTTCAGGGAACCCACTTTGCGCCTGTTTCCACAGGTCTAGAAATATCGGACAGTCTCGCCCCACAATAACATCATGGATCAAGCTGTTCACTATCCCAACTTCCTGGGTCACGGAAGTACAGCCATGGGCAATTGTCACTGGTATTAAGGGGTATTCCTTAGTGTCCCCATGAATACAAACAACACAAAGAGTCTTACTTACGGGGCCGAGTCTCCTGATTATTCTGGCGTGGACTAGCGTCACATGCTGCCGGAGTCCAAGAGAGCTTTGGCCGGGAGATGGTTCACCCAAATTTCACACTCAAACTGATCGGCAGTTACATCAAGATGTGTGACGCATGCTCACTGTGCGTACAGGGAGAATCTCCGTCCTGTCCCGCATTCCATGGGCTCGTCCTGAAGAGGGCATTGGGTCCGGATATGGCCATAGGCTCGACAACGCCAACACTGTATGTCCCCCATCTTTCTTACAGTAGTTAGCCTCCGCGGTTGTGAGGGCACTGTTGTAGGGACCTCTGGTCCATAATCCAGGATGGCTCCCCTCCTGGGTGCGGTAACTGGTCATACTGCTTTCGACGTGGGTTCCCGGTGCTTGGCGGATCCGAGCAAGTCCTCCACTACGGTGTACCGCTCTACTAGTTCCACCAACTGATTAGCCGTCGCAGGGTCCCCAAGGCTTACCCAGCGCTGCAGGTCATGCGGCAGCGATCGCAGGTACTGGTCCATTGCCACCCGTTCTACAATTTGCGGGCCTGTTAATTTCTATGCATGCATCCTCCACCAATTGTAATATGCGGGAAGATCGCTCCAATAAACCAGGTGCATGAGCCAGCCCAGGGTTAAAGAAAACAGATGTTTATTTTCCAAAACAAAAATAGGTACAGCTTCCAGCAGCCAAGGTCCAAACAAACCCAACTTAAAGTCTGCTTAGTTCAGAACAACATAATCAATAGAACAGTCCGTTCAAAATAAAGGTATTTTTACCCTGGGTTCTTTTTAGTCCGTGGTAGATTCCAGTCGGCTTTCTTGCCAAACTTTCCACATGTCCTCAGTTTCCAGCTCTGTTCACAGCCAGCCACAGCAGTGTGTCCATCACACCACACACTCCCCCCTCACTCACTTCCTTTTCCTCTTATCAGGAGAGTGAGTTAACCCTGTGGGTACCGGATCCTAGGTAGTGCTTTCTTAAAGGCACCACAACCCAAATATTGGTGATGCATATCTGTCACTGAGGACCCAACCTTGGCATCCTTTACAATATATATATATATATATATATATATATATATATATATATATTTTTTTTTTCAAAGAAGAGGCAGCACTCCAAGATACGGTGAAAAAAACGACCCTCTTTATTTTCCCTGTGCGACGTTTCAACTGCTCATTGCAGTCTTTCTCAAGCTTCCCATGCTTGAGAAAGACTGCAATGAGCAGTTGAAACGTCGCACAGGGGAAATAAAGAGGGTCGTTTTTTTCACCGTATCTTGGAGTGCTGCCTCTTCTTTGAAAAATCTATAACAAATTGACCCGACAGCCTAAGGTCAGAGGATTTTTTGCACTCGGCTTCACCAGTTAAGTAGTGCTGCTGCTATTTTCTTTGTGTTTTATATATATTGTGAGACAGTGACAGGTCTCACTCAGGTTAGAGGCAAGGAAGGGGTGGATAGTTCGGTCCACACCCCTGTTCCACCACAGGTGAGAGAAGCTGGAGGTAATCAGCCTAGCACAAAGCACCTCCCAGAGTGTCAGAAAGGGGGTAGTGTGTTACCTGTGGACAGAGGCCTGGAGGCTCTGTCTGTGTGCTCTCAGCTGGGCAAGGCTGAGGGACCACAAGGCTGTGAGATAGCCTGGAGTTGGGGGACGCAGCGACGCCTGGGAGGGTCGCAGGGCCATAGTCAGGCAGACTACTGAGCCCCAATACCCCACAAGAAATACTGAACTGGAGACAGTGGGCGTACTGTGCTCTGTACAGCCAGGAGGCTGTGGGACATTGGCTGACAAAGCCGCACGAGTTCACAGGGTGTGAACTGGGACCTAGGTGAGTCAGGAAACTTTATGTTTAGTTAGAGCCTGGACGGGCGAGTGTTTATTATTTTGTCATTTTATTGTTGCTGGTGTTGAACAATAAATACACTGTTTGGACCTGAAACTTGGTGTCCTAAAGGCGTATCTGTGAGAAGGACCCCCGGAGAAGAGCTAACCCCCCACAAAATATATATATATATATATATATATATATACATACACAGTACAGACCAAAAGATTGGACACACCTTGTCATTCAAAGAGTTTTTTCTTTATTTTCGTGACTATGAAAATTGTAGATTCACACTGAAGGCATCAAAACTATGAATTAACACATGTGGAATTATATACATAACAAAAAAGTGTGAAACAACTGAAAATATGTCATATTCTAGGTTCTTTAAAGTAGCCACCTTTTGCATTGATTACTGCTTTGCACAGGTAGTCACCTGAAATGGTCTTCCAACAGTTATGAAGGAGTTCCCAGAGATGCTTAGCACTTGTTGGCCCTTTTGCCTTCACTCTGCCGTCCAGCTCACCCCAAACCATCTCGATTGGGTTCAGGTCCGGTGACTGTGGAGGCCAGGTCATCTGGTGCAGCACCCCATCACTCTCCTTCATGGTCAAATAGCCCTTACACAGCCTGGAGGTGTGTTTGGGGTCATTGCCCTGTTGAAAAATAAATGATGGTCCAACTAAATGCAAACCGGATGTTTTTTGTGACTGCACTTGGGGACACTTTCAAAGTTTTCCCAATTTTTCAGACTGACTGACCTTCATTTTTTAAAGTAATGATGGCCACTCGTCTTTCTTTACTTAGCTGCTTTTTTCTTGCCATAATACAAATTATAACAGTCTATTCAGTAGGACTATCAGCTGTGTATCCCCCTGACTTCTCCACAACGCAACTGATGGTCCCAACCCCATTTATAAAGCAAGAAATCCCACTTATTAAACCTGACAGGGCACACCTGTGAAGTGAAAACCATTTTAGGTGACTACCTCTTGAAGCTCATCAAGAGAATGCCAAGAGTGTGTAAAGCAGTAATCAAAGCAAAAGGTGGCTACTTTGAAGAACCTAGAATATGACATATTTTCAGTTGTTTCACACTTTTTTGTTATGTATATAATTCCACATGTGTTAATTCATAGTTTTGATGCCTTCAATGTGAATCTACAATTTTCATAGTCCTGAAAAAAAAGAAAACTCTTTGAATGAGAAGGTGTGTCCAAACTTTTGGTCTGTACTGTATGTATGTATGTATATATATATATATATATATATATATATATATATAGTGGGGATGTTCTCGTGGTAGGCTACGGTAGCGGTGGCAGTATTGAGGCAATCACAGACAGTCTTTGTGATACACCATGACTTTATTCACACCAAAGGCATAACAGGCAATGTGCAGACCACACATGTGCATATCCACATAGTGCATAGAACAAAAGTCTTTCCATAGAAAATAAACAGCAGGTTTAAGTCACATTGTTTCTGGACAGACCACAGCGGTCCTGCAGGCTTCTAGACTACCTGCCTTTGTCTCCCTTAGTCCAGAGCCCCTTCGGCTAGTAGCACCACAGGTCCCAGTGCTATCCTTCAACGTGTGCTGCACCAAGACTCCCCTTCACGAGCACTGACTCTGTCTGTGGAAATCTCCATCACAGCAAGACACACCGCACCCTGCTCTTTATCCACTGGAGAGTGGAGTGGTCGGTCACCATACCGAACCTTCTCCCTAAAAGGAAATATCTGAGAGACTCGAGTGCCCACTTGATGGCGAGGCACTCTCTCTCCATGATGCTATACCGGGTTTCTGCTTGGGTAAGCTTGCGGCTTAGAAGAACCACGGGGTGCTCTTCCCTATTAAGCTCTTGGGAAAGCACAGCCCCTAGTCCTACTCCCGAGGCATCTGTTTGAACTACAAACTCCCGCTTGAAGTCGGCGTCACCAGAACTGGGGACTCACATAGGGCCGACTTCAAACGGGAGAACGCCTCCTCCTCCTGCTCCCCCCCAGCGAACCATCACCGACTTTCTACCCTTCAAGTGTCCGGTTAACGGGGCTGCCAAGGTGGTAAATGGGGAATGAACCTCATGTAATGCCCAATCAGGCCTATAAATGACCGCACTTGATTGGATTTACGAGGCCTGGGCCAATTCCGGATTTGCTTCAACTTTATTCACTTGGGGCCTAATGACTCTGCATCCAATCACATACCCCAAATAGCGAGCTTCCTCTAGTCCCACCGAGCATTGTTTTGGGTTGGCGGCCAACCCCGCCTTCCTGAGAGAATCTATCACTGCCTGAAGTTCTGACAAATGACCCTCCCAGTCCGGGCTGAACACGACTATATCATCCAGATACGCGGAGGTATAATGGTGATGGGGCTTGAGGACGACATCCATCAGACGCTGGAACGTAGCCGGAGTGCCATGCAACCCAAAAGGCAACACCTTATACTTAAAAAGCCCCTCTGGGGTGACGAAGGCTGTCTTCTCCTTTGCCGCCTCCGTCAGAGGTACCTGCCAGTAGCCTTTCGTGAGATCTATGATAAAAAAATACCTGGCTTTTCCCAGACGCTAGCCCACTAGCTCTTTGACTCTTCTATGACCCCTAGACGTAGCATCGATCTTACCTCCTGCGAAAGGGCCTGTTGCCGAGCCTCCGGTACTCGGTATGGTCTTAGACGGACTTTCACCCGGGGCTCGGTGACAATGTCATGCTCGATCATGGTGGTACATCCAGGAAGGTCAGAGAATATGTCCCTATTCCGACTAACAAACTCTCACCTCTTGTGCCTGTTTGGTCAACAGTCCGTCCCCTATTGTCACCCCAGCTGCATTCTCCGGAACCCCTGGTGACCCCAGGTCACTCCCTGCCGTCCGGACAGAGGCGGGCTATCCAAGGTTTTAGTAGATTCACATGATATACCTGTTCGGGCTTCTGCCGTCCTGGCTGGTATATCCTGTAATCAACTGGCTCCACTTTCTCCTTAACCTCATAGGGTCCTTTCCACTGGGCCAAGAATTTACTCTCGACCATGGGCACAAGTACAAGAACTCGGCCATCCGGGTGAAATGTCCTTACCCGGGCGGATCGGTTATATACCGACTGTGGGCCAGTTGTGCCGCTTCCATGTGCTCAAGGACGATCGGCAACACGACCCCTATTCGGTCCTGCATTTTTCCTATGTGCTCACACACATCACACTTTTGTGAGGCGTAGGCTGTTGCTCCCATGCCTCCTTAACGATATCCAGTAGCTTACGGAGATGTCGCCCATATAACAACTTGAAGGGCGAGAACCCCGTGGACGCCTGCGGCACTTCCCGTACCGCAAACAAAACATAGGGCAACAGTAAGTCCCAATCTCTCCCATCCTTAGCCACAACTCTTTTTAGCATGGACTTCAGGGTCTTATTAAACCGTTCTAATAATAACCCATCGGTCTGGGGATGGTAGACGGAGGTGTGTGGGTGTTTAAAATGTAATAGCTTACACAATTTCTTTGTTATTTTGGACATAAAGGGTGCCCCCTGGTCCGTCAGAATCTCCTTTGGTATCCCCACCCGGGCGAACATACTCATGAGCTCTTTAGCTATTAACTTGGCCGACGTATGGCGCAATGGGACTGCCTCCGGATACCACGTGGCATAGTCTAATACTACCAGGATGTGCTGGTGACCTCGGGCTGATTTAATAATGGTGCCTACCAGATCCATGGTGATCCTTTCAAAGGGCATCTCTATTATGGGCATAGGTACCAGTGGATTGCGATACTGAGGTTGGGGGCTAGTCACCTGACACACTGGACAGGACTGACAGAACCTCCGGACTTCCTCATATATCCCAGGCCAATAGAACCATTGTAGAATTCGCTCCAGCGTTTTCTTAACCCCCAGATGCCCTCCAAACACATGCACATGTGCTAAATCAAAGACCATTCACCGGTAAGGCTTTTTCACCACCAGTTGCTCCACTACCTCCTGCCTCACCTTGTCTACCCTATATAACAGGTCCTGGTTATAGGCCAGGTGAGGAAATACTGTATTGGCGCTGGGATGCTGGGCAACGCCATTGATCACCGACACACCTTCTCTAGACCGCAATAACGTCAAATCCTGGAGCTGTGTGGTCCTGAAGGTTTCTCGGGGTACATCCATATCCTGGATGGACAAACTTTCTACTGTTTCACCCGCCAATACTTCTAGGGGAAACTGGTCAGGGTTACACTCCATCTTCCCTATGGTAGCCCCTACAGCTGGGGCCCCTGAATTGGGGTCCTCGGGCTCAGGACCCGGACATTTTTCTTCCCCACAGGTAGGCAGCCCGTTCCTCCACAAAGTCCAGAACAGGGGAAAGTCCCTCCCCAATATTGCGGCATAAGGGAGGGTGATGTCTCCCCACTCCAACGACATTTGGTACCTCCTTCCCACACATCGCCAGGGTAACCTTAGTGGTGGGATACTCCCGGCGATACCCATGTATACAGACAATGGTAAGGGTTCGCCTTTCTGCGAGTTTGTCCATTACCAGCGACTCATGGACCAGAGTTACCAGGCTCCCAGAGTCCAGCAGGGCCTGCACGGACTGTCTATTAACAGCGACATCACACACTGGAGGAGTGTCCACAGCCAGTAGGGGGTCAGCTATATACACCGGTTGGGCATAAAAAGAGGACCGGCGAGCGAACCCGCAGTCCATGGGTTCAGATGCCCTAGGGCAGTTGGCTGCCACATGTCCCCAGTCCTGACAATGCCAAAATCTCATCCCCGTAGCCTCCCTCCTCCCCAGGGTATTCCTCCCACGGACTGGAGATCCACTCCCCCCTTATGAGGTGGGATCCCTTTTTCAACGGGGGGTTGACGTGACTTTGGTAGTACTGCAGAGTCCCGCACCAAATCCTGAGTGGCCATATACCTCTCCACCAGGCTAACCAGTTGTTCCAGGTTGCCTGGATCGCCTTGCCTTGTCCCACCCAGCGCTGTATGGCTCTCGGGAGGATACGCACGAACCTGTCGACCACGACCCTTTCAACCATCTGAGAAGAGATCAACATTTCAGGCTGAAGCCATTATTTTACTAGGTGAAGTAAGTCATAGGCTTGTGACCGGGTGGGTCGGGACTCGGCAAACACCCACTGATACACCCTGTGCGCTCGCACATAGGTGTTTACCCCCCAACCTGACCAATACCTCACCTTTTAGCCTCTCATAGTCTTTGGCCTCATCAGGGCTGAGGTCAAAATAGGCCTTTTGTGCGTCCCCCACTAGAAAAGGTGCCACCACCTCAGCCCAATGCTCCAATGGCAGCCTCTCTTGCTCCGCAGTTCTTTCGAACACAGTCAGGAATGCCTCTATATCATCTTCCGGACCTATTTTCCTCAGGGCGGAACATACTTTGTCCCTGGCGGTAGACACAGTCGGGGGCTGTCGAGATAGAAACTCCTTTGAGGGATGTTCACACCGACTCCTGCATGGCTACCAGCTGCTGCATTAGGAGATTGTTTGTCTGCTGCTGTGTACACATAGCCTCTTCATGTCTTTTTTTGCTGTAGCTCATTAGTTTCCCTCTGAGCCTGCAAAGCCTGTTGCTGCTGTAAAATACTCTGAATCGGGTGCTTAATGGCTTCCTTCATCTTGCAGGAACCATAAAACTTACAGGCCTGATATATGACATGCAGTCCAACACAACTTTTGCCTCAGGCCTGCCTCACTGCAGGAATGCCTGATCCAAGCCACCAATTGTGGGGATGTGCTCGTGGTAGGCTACGGTAGCGGCGGCAGTATTGAGGCAACCACAGACAGTCTTTGTGATACATTGTGACTTTATTCACACCAAAGGCATAAAAGGGAATGTGCAGACCACGCAGGTGCATATCCACATAGTGCATAGAACAAAAGTCTTTCCATAGAAAATTAACAGCAGGTTTGAGTCACCTTGTTTCTGGACAGACCACAGCGGTCCTGCAGGCTTCTAGACTACCTGCCTTTGTCTCCCTCAGGCCAGAGCCCCTTCGGCTAGTAGCACCACAGGTCCCAGGGCTATCCTTCAATGTGTGCTGCGCCAAGACTCTCCTTCACCAGCACTAAATGTGTCTGTGGAAATCTCCAGCACAGCAAGACACACTCCACCCTGCTCATTAGAAGGCTGGTTCTTTAAAGGCCCAGCTCCACCAAAAACCTGGGCTGGCCGTGGGAACAGGCACCCACCCTGCTCTTTACCTGTTCCCAGTAAGAACTGGCCCGGACACACTGCACCAGCCGCATATGCCTCTGTAACCGTAATGATCCGGTTCTTACTCCACCGAGGCCAGGACCTCTGGTGGCACATATTATATGTCCGTTATTATCCCGGGGACTCTCCTACAATATACAGTACAGAACAAAAGTTTGGACACACGTTCTCATTCAAAGAGTTTTCTTTATTTTCAGGACTATGAAAATTGTAGATTCACACTGAAGGCATCAAAACTATGAATTAACACACGTGGAATTATATACATAACAAAAAAGTGTGAAACAACTGAAAATATGCCATATTCTAGGTTCTTCAAAGTAGCCACCTTTTGCTTTGATTACTTCTTTGCACACTCTTGGCATTGTCTTGATGAGCTTCAAGAGGTAGTCACCTGAAATGGTTTTCACTTCACAGGTGTGCCCTGTCAGGTTTAATAAGTGGGATTTCTTGCCTTATAAATGGGGTTGGGACCATCAGTTGCATTGTGGAGAAGTCAGGTGGATACACAGCTGATAGTCCTACTGAATAGACTGTTAGAATTTATTATGGAAAGAAAAATGCAGCTAAGTAAAGAAAAACGAGTGGCCATCATTACTTTAAGAAATGAAGGTCAGTCAGACCGAAAAATTGGGAAAACTTTGAAAGTGTCCCCAAGTGCAGTCACAAAAACCATCAAGCGCTACAAAGAAACTGGCTCACATGCGGACCGCCCCAGGAAAGGAAGACCAAGAGTCACCTCTGCTGCGGAGGATAAGTTCATCCGAGTCACCAGCCTCAGAAATCGCAGGTTAACAGCAGCTCAGATTAGAGACCAGGTCAATGCCACACAGAGTTCTAGCAGCAGACACTTCTCTAGAACAATTGTTAAGAGGAGACTGTGTGAATCAGGCCTTCATGGTAGAATATCTGCTAGGAAACCACTGCTAAGGACAGGCAACAAGCAGAAGAGACTTGTTTGAGCTAAAGAACACAAGGAATGGACATTAGATGAGTCCAAATTTGAGATCTTTGGTTCCAACCACCGTGTCTTTGTGCGACGCAGAAAAGATGAACTGATGGACTCTACATGCCTGGTTCCCACCGTGAAGCATGGAGGAGGAGGTGTGATGGTGTGGGGGTGCTTTGCTGGTGACACTGAACCAGCATGGCTACCACAGCATCTTGCAGCGGCATGCTATTCCATCCGGTTTGCGTTTAGTTGGACCATCATTTATTTTTCAACAGGACAATGACCTCAAACACACCTCCAGGCTGTGTAAGGGCTATTTGACCATGAAGGAGAGTGATGGGGTGCTGCGCCAGATGACCTGGCCTCCACAGTCACCGGACCTGAACCCAATCAAGATGGTTTGGGGTGAGCTGGACGGCAGAGTGAAGGCAAAAGGGCCAACAAGTGCTAAGCATCTCTGGGAACTCCTTCAAGACTGTTGGAAGACCATTTTAGGTGACTACCTCTTGAAGCTCATCAAGACAATGCCAAGAGTGTGCAAAGCAGTAATTAAAGCAAATGGTGGCTGCTTTGAAGAACCTAGAATATGACACATTTTCAGTTGTTTCACACTTTTTTGTTATGTATATAATTCCACATGTGTTAATTCATAGTGTTGATGCCTTCAGTGTGAATCTACAATTTTCATAGTAATGAAAATAAAGAAAACTCTTTGAATGAGAAGGTGTGTCCAAACTTTTGGTCTGTACTGTATATATCTTATATATATAAAAATGAGTTTCTGTCTGTCTGCCTGTCTAGACGTTCTTTATGCGCGACCAAACGACTGGACCAATCTTCACCAAATTTGGCACACATGTACATCAGGTGTTACTGTTACTGAGATTTTCCCCAAAAATTTGACCCCCCCCAAATACAAGCCTGCAATTCTTTCTCTTCAAAGCCCATCTGCCATAAACACAGTTTTACTCCAGGTTTCCATAACAACCCAGCCATATTTCTTTACTGCTTAAAGGGGCGGTCACAGTGAAAGTCACAGTTAAAGGGGCGGTCACAGTGAAAGTCACAGTTAAAGGGGCGGTCACAGTTAAAGGGGCAGTCACAGTGAAAGTTACAGTTAAAGGGGCGGTCACAGTGAAAATCACTGTCAGTTAAAGTCACAGTTAAAGAGGCGATCACATTGAAAGTCACAGTTAAAGGTGTGGTCACAGTGAAAGAAACAGTTAAAGGGGCGGTCACAGTGAAAGTCATAGTTAAAGGGGCGGTCACTGTGAAAGTCACAATTAAAGGGGCGGTCACTGTAAAAGTCACAGTTAAAGGGGCGGTCACAGTTAAAGGGGCAGTCACAGTGAAAGTTACAGTTAAAGGGGCGGTCACAGTGAAACTCACAGTTAAAGGGGCTGTCACAGTGAAAGTCACAGTTAAAGGGGCGTATACAGTGAAAATCACTGTCAGTTAAAGTCACAGTTAAAGAGGCGATCACAGTGAAAGTCACAGTTAAAGGTGTGGTCACAGTGAAAGAAACAGTTAAAGGGGCGGTCACAGTGAAAGTCACAGTTAAAGGGGCGGTCACTGTGAAAGTCACAATTAAAGGGGCGGTCACTGTGAAAGTCACAATTAAAGGGGCGGTCACTGTAAAAGTCACAGTTAAAGGGGCAGTCACTGTGAAAGTCACAGTTAAAGGGAGCAGCCACTGTGAAAGTCACTGTTAAGGGGCGGTCACAGTTAAAGGGGCAGTCACAGAGAAAGTCAAAGTCAAAGGGGCGGTCATAGTGAAAGTCACAGTAAAGGGAGCAGTCACTGTGAAAATCAAAGTTAAAGGGGCGGTCACTGTAGAGGTCACTGTTATGGGGGAAACTGTTGATTTTTTTTTTTTTACGACACACGGAAACATAAAAATTAAATAGATGAAATATACCCGTGTGAAGCCGGGTCCTTCTGCATATATATATATATATATATATATATTTGTGGGAGGAGCTAAGCGGGGAACAGAATAGGCATGCCTACGGACTGTCCCAACCCAACTGGCTGGAGTGTGCCCGGCGCGAGTGACGAGGTAAGGCCTGAATAGTGGGCCACCTAGGAGGAGAGTATAAGAAAAGGGAAGGGAGGGAGGGGCAACAAACGGGCGCCCCCCTGCTTGGAGGAGGGGGTTTATAAAGGGTGAGCACGCTCCTCCCACAATTACAGGCTGCAAGCAGCCTTCAACATTTGTGGGAGGAGCTAAGCGGGGAACAGAATAGGCATGCCTACGGACTGTCCCAACCCAACTGGCTGGAGTGTGCCCGGCGCCAGTGACGAGGTAAGGCCTGAATAGTGGCCAAAGAGAACTGGAACGTAGCAGGGAGTGAAGCATTCATTGAAGCATAGTGTGAACTAATGCCAAAGAACAAAAGGCTCTGGAGATCTCCGCCCGTGGATTCGGAATGTACCTTGTGAAGCCGGACGACCGCCAACGACCCATCTTGCGGATGACATGCGCCGGCACCCGATGACTTGATGCTGCGGATGCGGCCCCTAGCAGAAGGAGTGCCTGGATGTCATGCTAGGGTTGAACCCAGCCCTGCGGCCAGGGTACGGATGCTGACCTGAACAGGGTTGAAGGCAGGTGCCTACCGTTGATCGTGAGCCCCGGGTCGTCTAGAGCGGAAAATCGGAGGGAGGCCAGGAGCTCCTGGAGCACCTTGGCGGAACACCAACAGTTGGCCGTAGGGAAGAACTCTACCTCGGTGGGAGGACCAGCCAGATTGGACTCGGTGGCCGGGATGGTCCGTATGAAGTGGACAAAATTCCAGGCGAGATGTCGCCTGAGCAGGGTCGCTCGGTTGACCGTGCCGCAGGTGAACTCCCCCGGTCCAAGAGCCCGTGGAACCCTAGGTACATGGCTGCTTGGTGATGATGCTTGCTGAGTGCCCAAGGGAGACCGTCTAGGGCTACGGCCAATCTGCAGAAAGCTAGCCCGACACTGGTTGTCTACGCACCTGGTCCGCCGCGCTAACCCTGGGGGTGGCTTTGAAGGCCTGATACGAAACGGATTTGGCGGAGGGGTCCCCGAGCACCCCACGGTATTGAATGCTGGCCAATACAGCTTGATGGTGTTGAATGACAGGTGGCGGTGCGTGTGGTAATGGGCTAAGGAAGCCACTGGTTACCGCTGAAACCCTGAGCGTTTCAGGCCAATAACGGATCCTGAGCGATTCAGGCAACTGCGTACAACCTGTGGGACCAAAAGACCTGAGCGATTCAGGCAAAAGCGAACCACCTGTGGGACACAGACCTGAGCGATCAGGGAATATGTAACCTGAGAAATCAAGGAAAACACACAACATGAAAACCGCCAACCTGGAGACAGGAAACAAAACCTGAGTGATTCCGGAAAACACGTGACCTGGGTGAATCAGGAAAACATACCACCTGGCGATACTGGCAACCTGCAAGACAGAAAGATACCAAACCTGAGCGATTCAGGGAAATGTAAAACCTGAGTGACTTGGGAACATACATAACCCGAGCGACACAGACAACATGAACCCGGGCGATTCTGGAACACAAACCCGAGGAACTCAGGAATACACATGAACCCGAGCGACCCAGGGAAATGCATGGACCTGAGTGATCCAGGAAACACGTGAAACCCGCGCGACTCCGGGAATTAGACCCGGGTGAATGGGCAAAAAACATGCATTTGAGCTAATCCGGAAAAAAACATGAAACCTGAGAATCAGAAGGAAACAGAGAACATGGTATAGAAAGGATTGCAACCTAACCGAATCAACGGACAGTGCCGCCGAGTCTCCGGCGATAACTGAAGACCTGGAAAGGTGGGTCGTGATAAATGAAGGAAGGCTCTGAGCTTTGGAGAGGCATCACGCCGCCACTCGGCTGGAACCTACCTGAAACCCGGCCCGTGGAGTGACGGGGCATGGAGGAGCCCTGCGATATAACTGAGGATGGATCGACATTCCGGTGGGCTGAGGCCCTGTTTACAAGAAAAAAATAAGCTTGCGTCGGTGCGAGACCCGGAGAGAGGTGCGATCTGGTGGCACTGGAAAGAGGTGATGGAGAACCGGGATGCAGCCTGGGCGTCATGGCCAACTGCTGGGTGACCCTGGACAGCCAGCATCAGAGCCCGAAGTCGCGCAGCATGCAACAAACCTGCGGAAACAAAATCCAGACACACCGGACACGAATCGGGTACCCAGGAACCAGCCGGACGTGCTGAACCAATCCCTGAGCATTACAGGCTGACGCATGGAACCTGCGAAAATCGGGCGATGCACTGCCTCCTGAGTGGTTCAGGCGACATGGAATACTAAGCAACGCAGGCAATTATACGCATCTACATGAAGATGACGGACACCTAGGAGGGCCGGGCAGAACCTTGAATTCGGCTGGACCTGGCCACTACATACTCCCTGGGAGAGCCGGGAAAAAACAGAAGCCTGAGCGAATCAGGCCAACCTGACCTGCGAGCCTCAGAGGAATACATAACCAGACTGTTCAGGAAAATATGCAACCTGGGAACAACCGACCTGGAAGAGGAAGGAAAACAAAACCTGCATCAGGGAGAACGCCACACCTGAGCGATTCAGGGAACACCGCACACCTGAGCGATTCAGGGAACACACCACACCTGAGCGATTCAGGGAACACACCACCCTGAGCGATTCAGGGAACACCACACCTGCGCGGTTCAGGGAACACCACACCTGAGCGATTCAGGGAACACCACACCTGAGCGATTCAGGGAACCTTACCCCTAAGTGACTAAGGGAGGCATACCACCAGAGCGATTCAGGGACCTGGCCCCTGAGTCACTTAGGGAAGAAATGACATGAGCGATAGAAAACATGACACCTGAATTGGAGAAACATAACCCTGAGGATTCAGGGAAGACATGACACATGCGGTTCCTGGGTAAACTGACACCTGTAATTTGGAGAAAAAGCCAGGGAAGACAAACCTGAATGATTCAGGGTAGACATGACCCCTGGGACCTGAGGAAAAACATGAGACCTGAGCGATTCAGGGATCCGGGAAGATGGTACCTGGGTGATACAGGGAAAACCATGATACTTACGTGTTTTAGGGAAGACATTACCCCTGGGCGACACAGGGACGACATTGACCCCAAGATTCAGGGACGACATTGCCCCTGAACGATCCAGGGACGACCTCACACCCGAGCGATTGAGGGAAGACATTTGCACTTGAGCGATGCAGGGGGGAATGGGTCTGACCACGTAGAGGTGTTCGCTACCTACCTGAAAAGAACGGACCGTGCTACTGATCTCTGGGTGAGATGGAGACCTATGAACGGGAGCTTGTGATAATGAATACGCTGCGTAGTGGCAAGGTGCACAGCAGGTCCGTGGCTGGGTTTTACCTGGACCAGGAGAAGATTTGGCGGAACGAACGCAGCTAGCTCGCAATCCTGGAGGCCGAGACCCTGTTATACGTGAAAACCAGCTGGGTTTTTGGACCGATACCCGGCGAGGGATGCGAACAGCTAGACCCCTGAGCAGGGAAGGGTGCGTGACCCTGACCCAAGGGGAACTTGGGCCGGAATTGGGTCCGGATGACCCAGGGAACACATGACACCCGGGTTTGTACTGCCCGTGACACCTGACACAACGCGGGGAACACATGACCCCTGAAAGAACAGGGAACACATGAGCCCCGAACGCTCAGGAACACCAGGAGCTCGGCCAACCATGGAGATTCATGAAACCCGAGCGAACAGGGAACATATGACCCTGGACGAACCAGGAACACCCGGCCCCCGATTGACCCAGTGAACACGTGACACCAACATGAAGCTGGGCGGACATCATTCCTGAGTGATCTGGGAAAATATTACCTGAGTGATTCAGGGAGACATTGCACCCGAGTGATTCAGGGAGACATTGCACCTGAGCGATTCAGGGAGACATTGCACCTGAGCGATTCAGGGAGACATTACACCTGAGCGATTCAGGGAGACATTACACCTGAGCGATTCAGGGAGACATTACACCTGAGCGATTCAGGGAGACATTACACCTGAGCGATTCAGGGAGACATTACACCTGAGCGATTCAGGGAGACATTACACCTGAGCGATTCAGGGAGACATTACACCTGAGCGATTCAGGGAGACATTACACCTGAGCGATTCAGGGAGACATTACACCTGAGCGATTCAGGGAGACATTACACCTGAGCGATTCAGGGAGACATTACACCTGAGCGATTCCAGAAGACCTTGCACCTGAATGATCCTGGAAGACATCGCACCTGAGTGATTCCAGCAGACATTACCAGAGCGATTCAGGAAGACATTACACCTGAGTGATTCAGGAAGACACTACACCTACGCAAACCAGGAAGACACTGCCCCTGAGCGATTCAGGAAGACATTGCGCCTGAGTGATCCAGGAAGACATTACCCTGACCGATTCAGGAAGACATTACACCTAAGCACACCAGGAAGACACTGCCCCTGAGCGATTCAGAAAAACATTGTACCCAGAGCGACTCGGGGAGGCATTACCCCCGAGACCAGGGAGACCAGTACCGGAGATGTAGAATCAGGGAACGGCCCCCCTCCTTTTATCCCCCCTGGGAGACTTAGGTGCGGAAGCACCGAAGGGAGGCCCAGGCACCGCTGGACCCCCGATTGCCGAAACGTCCGCTCCCAGTGGTTGAGACCTGGCCGGTGCGGGCTTTTTTTTTTTTTTTTTTTTTTTTTTTTAACCCAGCAGTGCGAGGGTTAACGTTTAGCTGCAAGTTGCTGAATGCATCTTCCCCTTTAAATTTTTTTTTTTTTTTTTAATTTAACCCAGCAGTGCGAGGGTTAACGTTTAGCTGCAAGTTGCTAAAATGCATCTTCCCCTTTAAATTTTTTTTTTTTTTTTTTCTTTTAATTTAATTTAACCCAGCAGTGCGAGGGTTAACGTTTAGCTGCAAGTTGCTGAAAGCATCTTCCCCTTTAATTTTTTTTTTTTTTTTATTTTTTTTTTTTCAGCAGTGCGAGAGTTACTGTTGCAGGGCGGCACTCGGACGCCGGGCGCCGCCAATGCCGGCGCCCCCGACGTGGCTCAAGTCCCACATGGGGAGGAAACGAACACAAATCATTCCAGTCGGCTGAGGGGCGAACCCCCAACACAGAAAAACCAAGCCATGGCTGAATCCTCGGCACGGGTTGCCGTAAACTGCCCCTACCAGCCGGCCAGCTTCCCCGCCCTCCCCCCCCGCCCCCAGGCGGAGCGGCATCCCGTGACGCCAAGCGCCGGAGGAAAATGCACAAGGGGCGGGGAGCGGGGAGCCCCGCGATGATCACAGACCGGGCTGCAGCGGCGGGCAGAGCGGGGCTGACGGGCAGAGCACTGCCGAGCCCAAGAAACGAGGTGCCGATGGCGGCGCGCCTGGCCAGCCGCAGAGCGGCTATACTTACCCGAGGCGACGCGGCTGGCAGCACGGACGGGCTGTGCGGTGAAGAACCGAAGGGAGACGCGCCGGAAGTGACGTCAGGCGCTTGAAGCATGCTTGCAACAAACGGGCGCCCCCCTGCTTGGAGGAGGGGGTTTATAAAGGGTGAGCACGCTCCTCCCACAATTACAGGCTGCAAGCAGCCTTCAACATATATATATATATATAATAGTTTAGTGCACTAATTAACCACTTCAGCCCCGCTAGGTGAAACCCCCTTCATGACCAGAGCACTTTTTACACTTCGGCACTACACTACTTTCACCGTTTATCGCTCGGTCATCCAACTTACCATACAAATGAATTTTACCTCCTTTTCTTCTCACTAATAGAGCTTTCATTTGGTGGTATTTCATTGCTGCTGACATTTTTACTTTTTTTGTTATTAATCAAGAAAACGACATCCATATATAAATTTTTCGCCAAATTTATTGTTCTACATGTCTTTGATAAAAAAAAATGTTTGGGCAAAAAAAAAAAAATGGTTTGGGTAAAAGTTATAGCATTTACAAACTATGGTACAAAAATGTGAATTTCCGCTTTTTGAAACAGCTCTGACTTTCTGAGCACCTGTCATGTTTCCTGAGGTTCTACAATGCCCAAACAGTAGAAAACCCCCACAAATGACCCCATTTCGGAAAGTAGACACCCTAAGGTATTCGCTGATGGGCATAGTGAGTTCATAGAACTTTTTATTTTTGTCACAAGTTAGCGGAAAATGATGATGATTTTTTATTTTTTTTTCTTACAAAGTCTCATATTCCACTAACTTGCGACAAAAAAAAAAAAATTCTAGGAACTCACCATGCCCCTCACAGAATACCTTGGGGTGTCTTCTTTCCAAAATGGGGTCACTTGTGGGGTAGTTATACTGCCCTGGCAATTTAGGGGCCCAAATGTGTGAGAAGAACTTTGCAATCAAAATGTGTAAAAAATGACCGGTGAAATCCAAAAGATGCACTTTGGAATATGTGCCCCTTTGCCCACCTTGGCAGCAAAAAAGTGTCACACATCTGGTATCGCCGTACTCAGGAGAAGTTGGGGAATGTGTTTTGGGGTGTCATTTTACATATACCCATGCTGGGTGAGAGAAATATCTTGGCAAAAGACAACTTTTCTCATTTTTTTATACAAAGTTGGCATTTGACCAAGATATTTTTCTCACCCAGCATGGGTATATGTAAAATGACACCCCAAAACACATTGCCCAACTTCTCCTGAGTACGGCGATACCAGATGTGTCACACTTTTTTGCTGCCAAGGTGGGCAAAGGGGCACATATTCCAAAGTGCACCTTTCGGATTTTGCAGGGCATTTTTTACACATTTTGATTGCAAAGTTCTTCTCACACATTTGGGCCCCTAAATTGCCAGGGCAGTATAACTACGCCACAAGTGACCCCATTTTGGAAAGAAGACACCCCAAGGTATTCCGTGAGGGGCATGGCGAGTTCCTAGAATTTTTTATTTTTTGTCGCAAGTTAGTGGAATATGAGACTTTGTAAGGAAAAAAGAAAAAAAAAGAAAAATCATCATTTTCCGCTAACTTGTGACAAAAAATAAAAAATTCTAGGAACTCGCCGTGCCCCTCACGGAATACCTTGGGGTGTCTTCTTTCCAAAATGGGGTCACTTGTGGCGTAGTTATACTGCCCTGGCAATTTAGGGGCCCAAATGTGTAAGAAGTACCTTGCAATCAAAATGTGTAAAAAATGGCCTGCGAAATCCGAAAGGTGCACTTTGGAATATGTGCCCCTTTGCCCACCTTGGCTGCAAAAAAGTGTCACACATGTGGTATCGCCGTACTCAGGAGAAGTTGGGCAATGTGTTTTGGGGGGTCATTTTACATATACCCATGCTGGGTGAGAGAAATATCTTGGCAAAAGACAACTTTTCCCATTTTTTTATACAAAGTTGGCATTTGACCAAGATATTTTTCTCACCCAGCATGGGTATATGTAAAATGACACCCCAAAACACATTCCCCAACTTCTCCTGAGTACGGCGATACCACATGTGTGACACTTTTTTGCAGCCTAGATGCGCAAAGGGGCCCAAATTCCTTTTAGGAGGGCATTTTTAGACATTTGGATCCCAGACTTCTTCTCACACTTTCGGGCCCCTAAAAAGCCAGGGCAGTATAAATACCCCACATGTGACCCCACTTTGGAAATAAGACACCCCAAGGTATTCAATGAGGGGCATGGCGAGTTCCTAGAATTTTTTATTTTTTGCATAAGTTAGCGGATATTGATTTTTTTTTGTTTTTTTCTCACAAAGTCTCACTTTCCGCTAACTTAGGACAAAAATTTCAATCTTTCATGGACTCAATATGCCCCTCACGGAATACCTTGGGGTGTCTTCTTTCCGAAATGGGGTCACATGTGAGGTATTTATACTGCCCTGGCTTTTTAGGGTCCCTAAAGCGTGAGAAGAAGTCTGGAATATAAATGTCTAAAAATGTTTACGCATTTGGATTCCGTGAGGGGTATGGTGCGTCCATGTGAGATTTTATTTTTTGACACAAGTCAGTAGAATATGAGACTTTGTAAGAAAAAACAAAAACAAAAACAAACAAAAAATTTCCGCTAACTTGTGCCAAAAAAAATGTCTGAATGGAGCCTTACCAGGGGGGGGGGGGTGATCAATGACAGGGGGGTGATCAATGACAGGGGGGTGATCACCCATATAGACTCCCTGATCACCCCCCTGTCATTGATCACCCCCCTGTAATGCTCCATTCAGACATCCGCATGATTTTTACGGATCCATGGATACATGGATCGGATCCACAAAACACATGCGGACGTCTGAATGGAGCCTTACAGGGGGGTTATCAATGACAGGGGGTGATCAGGGTGATCACCCCCCTGTCACTGATCACCCCCCCTGTAAGGTTCCATTCAGACATCCGCATGATTTTTTACGGATCCATGGATACATGGAACGGATCCACAAAACACATGCGGACGTCTGAATGGAGCCTTACAGGGGGGTTATCAATGACAGGGGGTGATCAGGGTGATCACCCCCCTGTCACTGATCACCCCCCCGTAAGGCTCCATTCAGACATCCGCATGATTTTTTACGGATCCATGGATCCATGGATCGGATCCACAAAACACATGCGGACGTCTGAATGGAGCCTTACAGGGGGGTTATCAATGACAGGGGGTGATCAGGGTGATCACCCCCCTGTCACTGATCACCCCCCCCTGTAAGGCTCCATTCAGACATCCGCATGATTTTTTACGGATCCATGGATACATGGATCGGATCCACAAAACGCATGCGGACGTCTGAATGGAGCCTTACAGGGGGGTTATCAATGACAGGGGGTGATCAGGGTGATCACCCCCCTGTCACTGATCACCCCTCCTGTAAGGCTCCATTCAGACATCCGCATGATTTTTTACGGATCCATGGATACATGGATCGGATCCACAAAACACATGCGGACGTCTGAATGGAGCCTTACAGGGGGGTTATCAATGACAGGGGATGATCAGGGTGATCACCCCCCTGTCACTGATCACCCCTCCTGTAAGGCTCCATTCAGACGTCCGCATGTGTTTTGTGGATCCGATCCATGTATCCATGGATCCGTAAAAATCATGCGGACGTCTGAATGGAGCCTTACAGGGGGGTGATCAATGACAGGGGGGTGATCAATGACAGGGGGTGATCAGGGAGTGTATATGGGTGATCACCCGCCTGTCATTGATCACCCCCCTGTAAGGCTCCATTCAGACGTCCGCATGATTTTTACGGATCCATGGATACATGGATCGGATCCACAAAACACATGCGGACGTCTGAATGGAGCCTTACAGGGGGGTTATCAATGACAGGGGGGTGATCAGGGAGTGTATATGGGTGATCACCCGCCTGTCATTGATCACCCCCTGTAAGGCTCCATTCAGACGTCTGCATGTGTTTTGCGGATCCGATCCATGTATCCATGGATCCGTAAAAATCATGCGGACGTCTGAATGGAGCCTTACAGGGGGGTGATCAATGACAGGGGGGTGATCAATGACAGGGGGTGATCAGGGAGTGTATATGGGTGATCACCCGCCTGTCATTGATCACCCCCCTGTAAGGCTCCATTCAGACGTCCGTATGCTTTTTGCGGATCCGATCCATGTATCCGTGGATCCGTAAAAATCATACGGACGTCTGAACGGAGCCTGACAGGGGGGTGATCAATGACAGGGCGGTGATCAATGACAGGGGGGTGATCAGGGAGTTTATATGGGGTGATCATGGGTGATCAGGGGTTTATAAGGGGTTAATAAGTGACGGGGGGGGGGGGTGTAGTGTAGTGTAGTGTGGTGTTTGGTGCGACTGTACTGACCTACCTGAGTCCTCTGGTGGTCGATCCTAACAAAAGGGACCACCAGAGGACCAGGTAGGAGGTATATTAGACGCTGTTATGAAAACAGCGTCTAATATACCTGTTAGGGGTTAAAAAATTCGGATCTCCAGCCTGCCAGCGAGCGATCGCCGCTGGCAGGCTGGAGATCCACTCGCTTACCTTCCGTTACTGTGAGCGCGCGCGCCTGTGCGCGCGCGTTCACAGGAAATCTCGCATCTCGCGAGAAGACGCGTATATGCGTCCAGGAGGAATAAAGCAACCACCTCCCGGACGCATATATGCGTACAGCGGTCGGGAGGTGGTTAAGAGAAACAAGAGAAGAGTATTGCAGGTTTGATACCTTTTAATGGCTAACAAAAATATAAGTAATGATGTTACATAGCGAGCTTTCGAGACATCACCAGTCCATTCATCAGGCGTACTACAAGACTATATGAAGAGACAGCAATATACAGTCAGGTCCATAAATATTGGGACATCAACACAATTCAAAGATTTGTGGCTCTATACACCACCACAATGGATTTGAAATGAAACAAACTAGATGTCCTTTAACTGAAGACTGTCAGCTTTAATATGAGGGTATTTACATCCAAATCAAGTGAACGGTGTAGGAATAACAACAGTTTGCATATGTGCCTCCCACTTGTTAAGGGACCAAAAGTAAAGGTACAATTGTCTTCTCAGCTGTTCCATGGCCAGGTGTGTGTTATTCCCTCATTATCCCAATTACAATGACCAGATAAAAGGTCCAGAGTTCATTTCATGTGTGCTATTTGCATTTGGAATCTGTTGCTGTCAACTCTCAGGATGAGATCCAAAGAGCTGTCACTATCAGTGAAATCATTAAGCTGAAAAACAAAACAAACCCATCAAAGAGATAGCAAAAACATTAGGCGTGGCCAAAACAACTGTCTGAAACATTCCTAAAAAAAAGGAACGCATCAGTGAGCTCAGCAACACCAAAAGACCTGGAAGACCACGGAAAACAACTGTGGTTGATGACCAAAGAATTCTTTCCCTGTTGAAGAAAATACCCTTCACAACAGTTGGCCAGGTCAGGAACACTCTCCTGGACGTAGGTGTATGTGTGTCAAAGTCAACATTCAAGAGAAGACTTCACCAGAGTGAATACAGAGGGATCACCCTAAGATGTAAACCATTTGTGAGCCTCAAAAACAGAAAGGCCAGGCAAGAGTTTGCCAAACGACATCTAAAAAGCCTTCGCAGTTCTTGAACAACGTCCTATGGACAGATGAGACCAAGATCAACTTGTACCAGAGTGATGGGAAGAGAAGAGTATGGAGAAGGAAAGGAACTGCTCATGATCCTAAGCATACCACCTCATCAGTGAAGCATAGTGGTGGTAGAGTCATGGCGTGGGCATGTATGGCTGCCAATGGAACTGGTTCTCTTGTATTTATTGATGATGTGGCTGCTGGCAAAAACAGCAGGATGAATTCTGAAGTGTTTTGGGCAATATTATCTGCTCATATTCAGCCAGATTTTTCAGAACGCATTTAACGGCACTTCACAGTGCGGATGGACAATGACCTAAAGCATACTGCAAAAGCAACCAAAGAGTTTTTTAAGGGAAAGAAGTGGAATGTTATGCAATGGCCAAGTCAACAACCTGACCTGAATCCAATTGAGCATGCATTTCACTTGCAGAAGACAAAACTGAAGGGAAAATGCCCCAAGAACAAGCAGTAACTGAAGACAGTTGCAGTAGAAGACCTGGCAGAGCATCACCAGGGATGAAACCCAGCATCTGTCGATGTCTATGCATTCCAGACTTCAGGCTGTAATTGACTGCTAAGGATTTGCAACCAGGTATTAAAAAGTGAAAGTTTGATTTATAATTAGTATTCTGTCCCATTACTTTTGGTCCCTTAACAAGTGGGAGGCGCATATGCAAACTGTTGTAATACCTACACCGTTTACCTTATTTGGATGTAAATACCCTCAAATTAAAGCTGACAGTCTGCAGTCAAAGCACATCTTGTTAGTTTCATTTCAAATCCACTGTGGTGGTGTATAGAGCAAAACATCTTGGAATTGTGTTGATATCCCAATATTTATGGACCTGACTGTACATAGCTATGGGTAAACACACATGGTGTTATCATACAGCACTTTTAAAAAGACACCAAACCAGCACTTATACTTTACCCCTCCCCCCGCATTTCTTATATAGCGCTACTATATTCAGCAGCACTTTGCAGATATTAGTATCAAGCTGTCCCCAATGGGGCTCACAATCTAAATTCACTATTAATATGTCTTTGTATGTATGTCCCTGTTAGGCCTCATGCACACGACCGTAGTTATGGTCCGCATCCGAGCCGCAGTTTCTGCGGCTCGGATGCCGACCCATTCACTTCAATGGGGCCGCAAAAGATGCTGACAGCACTCAGTGTTCTGTCCGCATCCGTTGCACCGTTCCGTGGCCCCACAAAAAAAATATAGCATGTCCTATTCTTGTCCATTTTGTGGACAAGAATAGGCATTTCTACAATGGGCCGCAAGTTCCGTTCCGCAAATTGCGGAAGGCACATTGACGGCTTCAGTTTTTTCGCAGATCCGCTGTTTGCGGACCGCAAAAAACATCACGGTCGTGTGCATGAAGCCTTAGGGTCCATTCACACGTCCGCAAAATGGGTCCACATCCGTTTGGCAATTTAGCGGAACGGTTGCAGACCTATTCATTTTCAATGGGGCCGGAATGTGCTGTCCGCATCCGCATTTATGGATCTGCATCCTCATTTGCAGATCTGCACTTCCGCATCTATTCTTCCGTTTCCACAAAAAAATAGAACATGTCCTATTCTTATCCGCAATTGCGGACAAGATTAGGCATTTTCTATTATAGTGCTGGCGATGTGCGGTCTGCAAGACCGAAGAGTTTTTTTTTTTTTCATCTGTAAGCAATGACATACAGAATATAACGTGTGTAAACTGAATATACATATACTGACGACAGAGAGGCATTATCAGCATTAGGCAGGCCGCAGCGGCAACTGTAAAGAACATGATAATAGGCAGACAGACAGTAACAGTGGCAAGGTCGGATACCACCAGCAAGGCGTGGTGGGCAAGGTCTATACATCGGAATCAGCCGGAGGAGTGAGAAAATCCTCCTAAATCCAGGCTTGGTTTATTTTGGCAAAAGTCACATTTTGGACATTGGCGCAGGAAAAATTGGACGGTTTGGGTGGCAGCAGGTCCCCCTTTCTGCACTGAGTTCCCTCGAGTTGACACTGGATGAAGAAGTGCAAGAATGAAGATGGAGAGGGTGCTGTGCCAGTTATGGCCGCTGTTCCAGTCTGTTTGCCAAGAAATCCATTGGGTCAGGGAACTGGGTATGTGACAGAGACTGGCCATTGTTTAGGTAGGCCTGCACCTGGGTGCTGAGGTGGGAGCTGTCAGCTTGCTGACTGGCCTCAGCCAGGTGAGGCACATGAAAAAGTTGCTCCATCATGTTGAGGAGAGTGAAATGGCTGTGGCTGCTACTTCTGGTGCGGCTTCTGCTGCTTATAGCAGTGCAAGGAGGCTGACTGCTGGAAATGTATGGGGGCCTACCTTTCAAACATGCTGGTGAAAGGTGTCTGCTCACCATAAGCTGCATACACAGGGGGTAATTTACCAACGTCTGTATTTGGCGTATTTCTGATGCAGATTGTGGTGCAAATGTTCTTTGTGCCGCAATCTGTGACTTTTCCCCGCTCATACCAGGTCTACAAAAGTGGATGTGGCATGGGCGGGGAAAGAGGACAGGGCTGTAGGCCCATCTCATTCATAATTTTCTATGCCTGTGCAATATAACTATTCTGCGTTTGTACCTGCTGGTCAACCATGGCAGGAATCCAAGTTTCAGCTGCAGGTTTCTACATTGGCATGTACAAAATCCAGTTTTATCATGTGAACATGGCCTTACATTTAAAGTAGAGCCATATTGCCTAGTGCGCTGCTATAGTCCAATCTATTACTTGGAAAAGATGATGCTCCTCACTAAGCTGGGAGCACCTTCACACAAGACATTTTATACCATCGATCATCGTTGATGGTTTGAAAAATGTTGATGCAAATACAGTAGACCTTTACTTGTATGATTTGTTTAATCATTATGAAAGAAAATCACACTCTTATATCAATATTGTAGAGATACATTTACCTCTGTAATTTCTTTTATGTATTTCAACACAGAGTCCTTCACCGTGTTGATGAAGCAAGAAAATGTTGCTTTCACATTAAGCATTTGAGGAGAAATGGAAGCACATTTTACATCCTGCAGAAAGAGAGAAAGCAGAATTATGAAGATGATGATACTGCTCATCTCTACCTGTCGTAGTTATGCTCATTGGAGCTGAAATTACTATCTGATTAACATAAAGGATTGAGACAGAGTCTCACTTTCCCAGCACTTAATTATAAACTGGAAGGATTTATTTCCTCACCATGTTCTTTTATGCAGTGCACTGTGCTGAGAACCAGGCCGTTAAATGTAGTTTGTCTTGCCCTTTAAAATATGGGATATATAACTAGGTTAGTGGCATAAAATGTAATAAAGTTACCAGATGTGAATTTGTAAATTCCAGAATAAAATGTAAAGATTTACTGAGTTCTGTAATCAAATGAGTTTACCGTTACAACATCACCTTTATGACTTATAAACACTTACAGTGTTGTTCATGACCTGAAATGAACTGTACCATGTAAACTGGGTTGTATAATTCATTCTGGATTGTAATGGTTAACAATAAAAACATGCCATGCTAATGTGAAAGATATTGCACTAATATTCTTTGGTAAAAACCTTACACACAAAATAATTAAGGGTACTTTCACACTAGCGTTGTTAGAATCAGGCAGGCAGTTCAATTGCTGAAACTGTCTCCCAGATACGGAAATCAATATGCAAACAAATATCTTTTACTTCCAGATCTGGATCTGTTAGACTTATGCATTGAAATACGGGATACATCTTTCCGGTATCATCTGGAATAATGGATCCGGTATTAATTTTTTTCAAAGCTAGAAATAACAGGCAATGCGGTAATTTCTGGAACACTTGTTACTGGATCAGGCATTGCTCCAGTATTTTGTCTGGTCAAATACCATACAATGGACAGAACGAAAGACATCCTGATGCATACTGAACGGATTTCTTTCCATTCAGAATGCATTAGGACAAAACTGATGCGTTTTTTTTCGATATTGAGACCCTTTACTGGATTACAATACAGGTAAAATATAACGCTAGTGTGAACTTAGCCTAAGGCTACTTTCTCTTTTGCGTTGGAAAAACAATTTGGAGCTTCTGTCACAAAAAGGATAAAAAAAAGTTATTCCAAAAGGAAACTGAACGGATCCCATTATAGTCAATGGAATCTGTTGGGTCAATGGGATCAGTTTTGTGCCGAATTTGGCATTCTGTTATTTTAGTTTTTCTATTGTTTTATACATAAATAATGAATATAGACAAACATGGATGCTGAGAAAGAGATTCACTCACTAGAGGGTCTTATAGGCCGGACAAGCCTTCTTTTGGTATACAAATTAGCTTTCCTTCTAAAAGGAACAGAAAACAAATTAACTAGGATTTGAAGCATAACTTTGATTGGCCCTCATCAGTGCAGAGCAGAGAGAACTGGCTTATCTAAGTGAAAGGCCTTGGTCAGGATCTGGGTACTATTTCTCCTTATGAAGAGCACCTGAGAAAATAGTAGGCATGGAAAGTCTTATAGGCCAGGCAACGTTCTTCTGGGTTTCTGGCGAGAATATTAGAAATTAGCTTCCCTTCCTAAAGAAGAAGAAAGTTAAGGGTGGATTTCTGTGCAGACTCCATCCCTCTATGACTACAGCAGAAAACAGAGGAACATTGCCTGGCCACAACATAAAGACTTTCATGATGTTATCCTACGGGGCTGAAAATTATCAATATTCCATTGTTCCATTGTGGAATTAACATTCTGCAGCATAAATAATGGTGTTACATCAGCGGTTTGTGCCTGCATTAGCCCTGCCATTACGGCTGGGCATGGGCGCTTCTCCACTCATCCTGTGTCTCTTCATTGAACCTCCCATCCTACTGCAAGTGTCAATACCCTCCTTGGTTCTGTGTGGTGCTACTGCTAGGCTGTTTGCAATTTGCTAAATAGCTTCTGCTATGTATTGCTGTGCAGTTTTTTACACTCATTGCCTAAGCAATTTGGTTTCTAGCGTGAAAGTTACTTGCTAAGGGGTTTGTTCTCTGTAGTCTGCCCATGTATTGACCTCTGCTTGTTTTCTGCATTCTGACCTGACTTGTATTTATCATTGTAATCCTCTGCTGCCAGACCTGACCTCGGAAGTGTTTTACATATTCACATTTACTCTGGCTGCCCTAACCTTGGCTTGTTATTGAATAAAAATTTTGACTGATCCCTCGATGCTCCACATCAGTGTTTTTGACCCCCGTTAGTCAGCTGTCAACTATACCAGGACAACTTCAAGAGCATGCTGCCTGGTGGCTTCCCTGCACTGAAGCTCTGATCCCTGTGTAGGGGTTAAAGGGGGATTATCTGGGGACTGTCAGGGTAACGCCCTTAGGTTTGAACTAAAGTTATATTGGTTAGTTGATACAGTGGTTCCACACCCACTGCAGTTACAAATGGTTTGCTGCAGATTTTCTGAGCCTGAATAATTCCATTCATTTCAAAGGGGGATGTAGTCTGCATATCTTTCTTTCTTTAAAAAAAAAAAATCTGGTCAAATTTCCATTTTTATGAGTATAAAATACTTTAATGTCTCTACTAGAGATGAGTGGATTGAATCATACAAAGTGGCATTCGATCTGAATTTCAGGATAAATTAAATTTGCCGCAAATCCGAATTTATCCTGAAATAGTGTAAAAAAAGCCAGCCAGCATGTCTATGTAATCTCGGGCCACATGAGATTATGCTCCAGATCTTCAAGCAAGATGGTGGCGGCCAACCCGTCGCAAGCAAATGGAGGAGGTAAGTATGATTATATCTGTAAAGAATAAATCAAGGCAACTGGACGTACTGTAGATTTCTTGAAAACGTTTCACTCGTTCTTCCAATGAGCTTTCTCAATTCTGAGTGATTATAAGTATGATTATATTTTATTTTCTGTAAAATTCACACAGTTTTTACTCTCAGATGCGGCATGATGGGGATGAGTGACAGTAAGGCCCCTTTCACACGGGCCAGTATTCCGCACGGGTGCAATGTGTGAGTTGAACGCATTGCACCCGCACTGAATCCTGATCCATTCATTTCTATGGGGCTGTGCAGATGAGCAGTGATTTTCACGCATCACTTGTGCGTTGCGTGAAAATCGCAGCATGCTCCTCTTTGCACCCGCTATTTAAAAAAAAAAAAGTGCTTCGTGACAAAGTAATTAGTCACAAAGCAAATAAAAAAAAATAAAAAAAAGATAAACTGACTAATTGAATTTCTCAATACTTCGCTCATCTCTAGTCTCTACAATTATCCCCATGTGATTCAAAACTTTAAGTTGCTCTTCAGCTGTAGCAACAGACTTAAAAAATCAAGTTTTTCAAATAAGATGTTGCACAATTTTCATTGATAGTATATTTCTAAGGAAGAACATCTAGCAAAATGTTTGCATTGAAAGTTTTCTCACAAAATATAGATATAAGCTGTACATTAAAGAGGTTATCTTGAAATGGGAAAATTATAAACATGTCAACAACAATAAATACCTTGTATTTGCAACAAGTACTACTGTGTTCCTGGAGACCTGTATAAGGGCTACCGACCATGTCGGCAGCATGAGTGACAGTAAGGCCCCTTTCACACGGGCGAGTATTCCGCGCGGGTGCAATGTGTGAGTTGAACGCATTGCACCAGCACGGAATCCTGATCCATTCATTTCTATGGGGCTGTGCACATGAGCGGTGATTTTCACACATCACTTGTGCGTTGCGTGAAAATCGCAGCATGCTCCTCTTTGTGCGTTTTCACTTAACACAGTCCCCATAGAAATGAATGGGGTTGCGTGAAAATCGCAAGCATCCGCAAGCAAGTGCGGATGCGGTGCGATTTTCACGCACGGTTGCTAGGAAACGATCGGGAAGGGGACCCCGATAATTTTATTATTTTCCCTTACAACATGGTTATAAGGGAAAATAATAGCATTCTAAATACAGAATGCATAGTACAATAGTGCTGGAGGGGTTAAAAAAAATAATAATAATTTAACTCGCCTTAATCCACTTGCTCGCGCAGCCGGCATCTCTTCTGTCTTTTTCTTTGCTGATTGCAGGAAAAGGACCTGTGGTGACGTCACTCCGGTCCTCACATGATCCATCACCATGCTAAAAGATCATGTGATGGATCATGTGATGACCGGAGTGACGTCACCACAGGTCCTTTTCCTGCAATCAGCAAAGAAGAAGACAGAAGAGATGCCGGGCTGCGCGAGCAAGTGGATTAAAGTGAGTTTTAACCCCTCCAGCACTATTGTACTATGCATTCTGTATTCAGAATGCTATTATTTTCCCTTATAACCATGTTATAAGGAAAAATAATACAATCTACACAACCCCGATCCCAAACCCGAACTTCTGTGAAGAAGTTCGGGTTTGGTTACCAAACATGCCGATTTTTCTCACGCGCGTGCAAAATGCATTACAATGTTTTGCACTTGCAGGAAAAAATCGCGCATTTTCTGCAACGCACCCGCATCTTATCCGGGCCAAAAATATGACGCCCGTGTGAAAGAGGCCTAAATGATTATGGAACAGCACAAAACTCAGCTGTTTCACAGTCCGCCACATCCTATGTCTACAAAACCTTGAAATGCTGTATTGGTCAGCTTGAACAAGAAGGAAAGAGAAAAGTGTAATGTTAAGTCCTGCGCCTCAAGCAGTTCATGAGAGACATGAAACCTATCCTTTATAGGACAGGTTTCTGTCATCAGCCTGTTATATTGTATTAATAAGATGCAAGATAAAATGCAAAACAGATTTAGGGCTTTATTGTTGGTATTATATTTATTATTATCATTATTATTATTACAATTTTTTTAGTCCCCAATAACTCCTTAAAATATTCTCAGCCACAAATAACCCTTTTCCATAAAAGTACATCACAGGTTTGGTGCAGGCCTGCACCATTACTTGCAGGTCCCAGCTATATTATACTGCTTTCTCCGCCAGGATAATAGTTATCTAATCAGTAATAACCAGGGCATCTGAGAAGTTAGACAGAGAAAGGAAGCTCCCTCTGTCCTCTGATTAGGAACCTACAGTATAAATGCATCCGCTGGGTGCCGACTAGTTGTCATGGCAGTCATAGGCCTATATATATGTGGTATTGCTGCATCCGTAAGGACCCAACCTATTAAATTATCACATTCAAAATACCATATTTTTAGAAAACTTGCCACCACAAAAAATGTAATGCAATTAAATGATAAAAAAGTGGCTTATACCACCCCACAGAAAACAAATACTAACACAGCTGCATTAGTAGAATAAAAAAGTTGCGAGTGTCAGAATACTGCTATAAAATGCAATCTTTTTTTCTAAAAATGTAATAAAACATAACCAAAACCAGATACATTTGGTATTTCCACAACCGTACAATTTTCACCATGCAGTGAACACTATAAAAGCTAAAGATGTCCATTATTTCTTAGTGATATCAAGCAGATGTGATTTACTGAAGAACATCTGTTTCTGTATGCTTAAAGGCTATGTACATTTTTTATGATTGCATTTTACTCATTTTGGGCTAAAATCAGTTCTTCAAAAATATTGAGCTGTTCTGTCAGGTTAACTATTTTTCTAGCTGTGTGAATCCTATTTACACTTTCACTTTGTGCTGGTCATCTAATAAACCTTATCTGTAAATTTTAGAAAAGAGAAGTGGCGCACTGGGCTGGTACTGACACAGGAGGTGCTCTCAGTAAAAAGGATATCACCCTTCCTTTAAATAAAAAATCAATAATAAAAAGATACTGGGCACTCTCTAACTAATGGAACCTAATAGTTTAATAAAATACATCAAATACACTTCAATACATTAAGCATAAAAATACGTATAATAACGAAAAAAATATAATAATAAAAATAAAAATAGGTTCCTCCACCTATTGGTACCAATAAAAATGTATATTAGTTATAATAGAATGAATGGCCTCTAGGTATTCGGGGTGTAGATCACTCCTTGAGGTATGTGTCCTTAGGACGAATGACTTTATATAAATCCGCAAGGACAAGTTGTCGCAATCAGAAATTGGTGCAGTGATTATATTGAGCGGCGTCCCGCTGTTACTCACTGTTAAACTCCTGCGTTAAGCTCCCCTGTTGTAAAAGTCCTTTGAATCAGGGATTTCGCCGACAGTCCGCGGTTCCCCTGCTGTTTCTCTAGCGTCGCTCCGTAGATGAAAGAGCCGGCGCTTAGATGTTAACACAGCCTCCTTTTCTCGCGCTGCACTCGTTGTGCTGGTGAGCGTGTTTAGATGTTAAAATCCGTTCCCAGAGAGTGCGCGTCAAGACTGTGGTTGCAGCAGCAGAGGTTCCAATAATAGCGGTATAATAGTCCTCGGTGTCCAAATGTAACGGGGGTCCTGGCACCAAACGCGTTTCGGGGTCTATTGTTACCCCTTCCTCAGTGATAATAACGTGTTTAGATGTTAAAATCCGTTCCCAGAGAGTGCGCGTCAAGACTGTGGTTGCAGCAGCAGAGGTTCCAATAATAGCGGTATAATAGTCCTCGGTGTCCAAATGTAACGGGGGTCCTGGCACCAAACGCGTTTCGGGGTCTATTGTTACCCCTTCCTCAGTGAGGAAGGGGTAACAATAGACCCCGAAACGCGTTTGGTGCCCGGACCCCCGTTACATTTGGACATCGAGGACTATTATACCGCTATTATTGGAACCTCTGCTGCTGCAACCACAGTCTTGACGCGCACTCTCTGGGAACGGATTTTAACATCTAAACACGCTCACCAGCACAACGAGTGCAGCGCGAGAAAAGGAGGCTGTGTTAACATCTAAGCGCCGGCTCTTTCATCTACGGAGCGACGCTAGAGAAACAGCAGGGGAACCGCGGACTGTCGGCGAAATCCCTGATTCAAAGGACTTTTACAACAGGGGAGCTTAACGCAGGAGTTTAACAGTGAGTAACAGCGGGACGCCGCTCAATATAATCACTGCACCAATTTCTGATTGCGACAACTTGTCCTTGCGGATTTATATAAAGTCATTCGTCCTAAGGACACATACCTCAAGGAGTGATCTACACCCCGAATACCTAGAGGCCATTCATTCTATTATAACTAATATACATTTTTATTGGTACCAATAGGTGGAGGAACCTATTTTTATTTTTATTATTATATTTTTTTCGTTATTATACGTATTTTTATGCTTAATGTATTGAAGTGTATTTGATGTATTTTATTAAACTATTAGGTTCCATCAGTTAGAGAGTGCCCAGTATATTTTTATTACTTATCTGTAAATTAACGAAAGGTGATAAACACTTATTTAAGCCACATTCTTATCAGTAACATAAGAATGAGCTTTAGGTCTCATGCACAAGACCGTTGTGTGTTTTGCAGTCCGCAAATCGCGGATCTGCAAGACACGGATGGCGTCCGTTTGCAATCCGCTATTTGTGGAACGGCGTGGACAGCCTTTAATATAACTGCCTATTCTTGTCCGCATACTGCAGACAAGAATAGGACAGGTTATATATTTTTTTGCTGGGCCACGGAACGGAGCAACAGATGAGGACAGCACACAGAGTGCTGTCCGCATCTTTTGCGGCCCCATTGAAGTGAATGGGTCCACATCCGAGCCACCAAAACTGCGGCTCGGATGCAGACCATAACAGCGGCCGTGTGCATGAGGCCTTAATGAGTGTTTATAAGGTCAGAGATAAAAAGACATCAACTGAGCTGCCTGACGGAATAAAGTAAAAAGGTTCACTTGGACATTTCTTCAAATTGGCAGATTTGATTGACCTTGTCTACCCAGTTATATAGAAAAAGAGACTCCAATGAAAGGGTATTAAAGGGGTTGTGTCACAAAACATAATCTACAGTCATGGCCAAATGTTTTGAGAATTACATAAATATTGGAAATTGGAAAAGTTGCTGCTTAAAGGGGTTGTCCGGGTTCAGAGCTGAACCCGGACATCCCTCCATTTTCACCCTGGCAGCCCCACTGACAGGAGCATCGGAGCAGTTCATGCTCCGATGCTCTCCTTTGCCCTGCGCTAAATTGCGCAGGGCAAAGGCATTTTTAGGAGTTCCGGTGACGTACCGGGCTCTCCATGGGGCTGACAGGAACCCCGGTGACGTCACCGGCACTGATGGGTGGGATTTAGCTGTGCCCTAGCCAGTAAAACGGCAAGGGCAGAGCTAAAGCCCGCCCCTCAGAGCCGGTGACGTCACCGAACTCACTGCCGGGCGGAAGTTACAGCCTTGCAGTGTGTTATTGAAAACAAAAGAGCCCGTGCCCTGTGCGGTTTAGCGCAGGGCATGGGAGCGCATCGGAGCATGAGATGCTCCGATGCTAGGCTCAGGGCGGCTGCCTGGGTGAAAATAAGGGTATGTCCGGGTTCAGCTCTGAACCCGGACAACCCCTTTAAGTTTTTATAATAGCAATTTGCATATACTCCAGAACTTTATGAAGAGTGATCAGATGAATTGCATAGTCCTTCTTTGCCATGAAAATTAACTTAATCCCCCAAAAAACTTTCCACTGCATTTCATTGCTGTCATTAAAGGACCTGCTGAGATAAATTTCAGTAATTGTCTTGTTAATTCAAGTGAGAATCTTCCTCAGTGAGGAAGGGGTAACAATAGACCCCGAAACGCGTTTGGTGCCAGGACCCCCGTTACATTTGGACACCGAGGACTATTATACCGCTATTATTGGAACCTCTGCTGCTGCAACCACAGTCTTGACGCGCACTCTCTGGGAACGGATTTTAACATCTAAACACGCTCACCAGCACAACGAGTGCAGCGCGAGAAAAGGAGGCTGTGTTAACATCTAAGCGCCGGCTCTTTCATCTACGGAGCGACGCTAGAGAAACAGCAGGGGAACCGCGGACTGTCGGCGAAATCCCTGATTCAAAGGACTTTTACAACAGGGGAGCTTAACGCAGGAGTTTAACAGTGAGTAACAGCGGGACGCCGCTCAATATAATCACTGCACCAATTTCTGATTGCGACAACTTGTCCTTGCGGATTTATATAAAGTCATTCGTCCTAAGGACACATACCTCAAGGAGTGATCTACACCCCGAATACCTAGAGGCCATTCATTCTATTATAACTAATATACATTTTTATTGGTACCAATAGGTGGAGGAACCTATTTTTATTTTTATTATTATATTTTTTTCGTTATTATACGTATTTTTATGCTTAATGTATTGAAGTGTATTTGATGTATTTTATTAAACTATTAGGTTCCATCAGTTAGAGAGTGCCCAGTATATTTTTATTACTTATCTGTAAATTAACGAAAGGTGATAAACACTTATTTAAGCCACATTCTTATCAGTAACATAAGAATGAGCTTTAGGTCTCATGCACAAGACCGTTGTGTGTTTTGCAGTCCGCAAATCGCGGATCTGCAAGACACGGATGGCGTCCGTTTGCAATCCGCTATTTGTGGAACGGCGTGGACAGCCTTTAATATAACTGCCTATTCTTGTCCGCATACTGCAGACAAGAATAGGACAGGTTATATATTTTTTTGCTGGGCCACGGAACGGAGCAACAGATGAGGACAGCACACAGAGTGCTGTCCGCATCTTTTGCGGCCCCATTGAAGTGAATGGGTCCACATCCGAGCCACCAAAACTGCGGCTCGGATGCAGACCATAACAGCGGCCGTGTGCATGAGGCCTTAATGAGTGTTTATAAGGTCAGAGATAAAAAGACATCAACTGAGCTGCCTGACGGAATAAAGTAAAAAGGTTCACTTGGACATTTCTTCAAATTGGCAGATTTGATTGACCTTGTCTACCCAGTTATATAGAAAAAGAGACTCCAATGAAAGGGTATTAAAGGGGTTGTGTCACAAAACATAATCTACAGTCATGGCCAAATGTTTTGAGAATTACATAAATATTGGAAATTGGAAAAGTTGCTGCTTAAAGGGGTTGTCCGGGTTCAGAGCTGAACCCGGACATCCCTCCATTTTCACCCTGGCAGCCCCACTGACAGGAGCATCGGAGCAGTTCATGCTCCGATGCTCTCCTTTGCCCTGCGCTAAATTGCGCAGGGCAAAGGCATTTTTAGGAGTTCCGGTGACGTACCGGGCTCTCCATGGGGCTGACAGGAACCCCGGTGACGTCACCGGCACTGATGGGTGGGATTTAGCTGTGCCCTAGCCAGTAAAACGGCAAGGGCATAGCTAAAGCCCGCCCCTCAGAGCCGGTGACGTCACCGAACTCACTGCCGGGCGGAAGTTACAGCCTTGCAGTGTGTTATTGAAAACAAAAGAGCCCGTGCCCTGTGCGGTTTAGCGCAGGGCCTGGGAGCGCATCGGAGCATGAGATGCTCCGATGCTAGGCTCAGGGCGGCTGCCTGGGTGAAAATAAGGGTATGTCCGGGTTCAGCTCTGAACCCGGACAACCCCTTTAAGTTTTTATAATAGCAATTTGCATATACTCCAGAACTTTATGAAGAGTGATCAGATGAATTGCATAGTCCTTCTTTGCCATGAAAATTAACTTAATCCCCCAAAAAACTTTCCACTGCATTTCATTGCTGTCATTAAAGGACCTGCTGAGATAAATTTCAGTAATTGTCTTGTTAATTCAAGTGAGAATCTTAACGAGCACAAGGATGGAGATCATTATGTCAGGCTGATTGGGTTAAAATGGCAGACTTGACCTGTTAAAAGGAGGGTGATGCTTGAAATCATTGTTCTTCCATTGTTAACCATGGTGACCTGCAAAGAAACGTGTGCAGCCATCATTGCGTTGTATAAAAATGGCTTCACAGGCAAGTATATTGTGGCTAATAAGATTGCACCTCAATCAACTATTTATAGGATCATCAAGAACTTCTTGTTAAGAAGGCTTCAGGGCGTCCAAGAAAGTCCAGCAAGCGCCAGGATCGTCTCCTAAAGAGGATTCAGCTGCGGGATAAGAGTGCCACCAGTGCAGAGCTTGCTCAGGAATGGCAGCAGGCAGGCAGGTGTGAGCACATCTGCACGCACAGTGAGGCGAAGACTTTTGGAAGATGGCCTGGTGTCAAGAAGGACAGCAAAGAAGCCAATTCTCTCCAAAAAAAACATCAGGGACAGATTTATCTTCTGCAGAAAACATGGTGAATGGACTGCTGAGGACTCGGGCAAAGTCATATTCTCCGATGAAGCCTCTTTCCGATTGTTTGGGGCATCAGGAAAAAGGCTTGTCCGGAGAAGAAAAGGTGAGCGCTACCATCAGTCCTGTGTCATGCCAACAGTAAAGCATCCTGAGACCATTCATGTGTGGGATTGCTTATCCAAGGGAGTGGGCTCACTCACAGTTTTGCCCAAAAACACAGCCATGAATAAAGAATGGTATCAAAACACCCTCCAACAGCAACTTCTTCCAACAATCCAACAACAGTTTGGTGAAGAACAATGCATTTTCCAGCACGATGGAGCACCGTGCCATAAGGCAAAAGTGATAACTAAGTGGCTCAGGGACCAAAACGTTGACATTTTGGGTCCATGGCCTGGAAACTCCCCAAATCCTAATCCCATTGAGAACTTGTGGTCAATCCTCAAGAGACGGGTGGACAAACAAAAACCCACTAATTCTGAAAAACTCCAAGAAGTGATTATGAAAGAATGGGTTGCTATTAGTCAGGAATTGGCCCAGAAGTTGATTGAGAGCATGCCCAGTCGAATTGCAGAGGTCCTGAAAAAGAAGGGCCAACACTGCAAATACTGACTTTTTGCATAAATGTCATGTAATTGTCGATAAAAGCATTTGAAACGTATGAAGTGCGTGTAATTATATTTCACTACATCACAGAAACAACTGAAACAAAGATCTAAAAGCAGTTTAGCAGCAAACTTTGTGAAAACTAATATTTGTGTCATTCTCAAAACTTTTGGCCACAACTGTATATTTTTCAAAGCAGCATCTGGATCTGAATACTTTTGCAATTGCATGTAATAAAAAAATTGGTATAGCCACTGAGTTTTTCAATTAAATGAATTTTAACTCTGTGAGTATAATACAAGAAATACTTATTTTTTACTGTTACGCCCTTCACGCTATCTTTGTTTCTTCTCTCCCCCTGAGTAGAGGATTGTGAACAATCTAACTCGCCGAGGTGTCACAACGCTAACACTACAGGGCCTCTGTAAAAAGGGGAGTTTTGCTGGTATTCAAATGGGCTTATCAGGAGGACAGTTGGACTGCGATCTGGGTGGCAGTGAGTATAATATCGTTGCAGTGTTGCACTGACTTTACTATATAATTCATCCACTGTTGCTAAGTCCAATTCCTTTATTCCTATTATTTATGTCTCCCTCTCTGATCATGGGAAGTGTTGAGCGTGAATATTCGAATAACAATTTTTTTTGTGAATATCGCAACTTCAAGAATTTGCAAATATTTCGTTATTTAGAATATTCTCCTTTTTTTCCCTAATCTGTACAGTTGTTTGCATACTCCTCCCCGTCACCATGGAAACGCCTGTGGGTTAGAATATGCTATCAGATCGGAGTTTTCCCTGCAATCGTGAAAACTCAGATCCGATGGTGTATTCTAACCCACAGGCGTTCCCATGGTGATGGGGACGCTTGTAGGGGAGGAGTATGCTGACAACTGTACAGATTGGGGGGAAAAAAGGCGAATATTCTAAATAACGAATATATTCGCCATATTGCTATATATTTGTTTTTTAGAATATTCGTCATATTCTAAAACAAGAATATATAGCAATATACCGAATATTTGTAAAATACAAATATAGGACAATTTAGATAATATAGTGCTATAATCTTTTTTTTATAGTCTTATTTTTTTTTCTCTTCTGAACTTCAGATTTGGGAAAAATTGACACTATTAAAAATACATTTTATAGCTCTATATTAGCTAAATTGCTCTGCTTGTATTTTCTCGAATATTCACTATATTGCTATATATTCTTGTTTTGGAATATGACAAATATTCTTAAACAAATATATAGCACTATATTTACTGCTATATATACTTATTTATTTATATTTTTTAACAAAAATGTTTTATTGTGAGAATGGCAATAGCAAAATACATCAGTTTCTTTGCGGACGCAGCCACATATGATGGGATAAATGTACATAATACCAATAATGTGTGGACGCAGCCACACTTGCAATGCCATATTACAAACGTTAAACAATCAATTTGTCCTACGGCACCCGCTCGGGTGCTGCCTACGTAGGACGGAGACATTTAATAAAAGATAACAAGGAGAAAGGAACTTCAGAACACATAAGACAAACTAAATAAAGGGAGGGACGGGAAAAGGAAAGCAAAAAAAATAAAATAAAAATGGTAAAAAGGATGGTCAGCTAATTAGTGTCATTAAAGCACCAGATCCCTGTAAAAGAACCCTTCTATGGTCAGATGGGAAGGACTAAGTTATCCAGGTATAGGAAATTTTGCCAGCCAGGGAGACCAATATGAGTGGAAATAGCGTACCCTGTCAGTCCGCTGGGCCCAAAGATGTTTGAATATGGCATGGGTAGAAATTTTGTCTATGAGATCACTCTTGGAAGGGATTAAGGACGATTTCCATTTTTTAGCAATTAAAAGTTTAGCTGTTAGTAATATATGGCAGATCAGCAATCTCAATTGTCTTGGAATCGTGTCAAGATCCAATGAGAGGAGTGCCATGGCCGGGGAGAGCGAAAGTTTGTGCCCTGTCACCTCTCCCATCAGGTCCCCGACTTCCGTCCAGAAGGGTTGGAGCGTGGCACATTCCCAGAAGATATGCAATATGTTACCTGGAGATTTCTGACATCGCCAGCACACATTATCAACATTGGGGTAAAATCTACTCAATTTGGAGGGAGTAAAGTACCACCGAGTGAGTATTTTGTGATAGCCTTCTAGTAGGTTAAAGCATTTAGTAGCCTGATGTGTGATTTTGATCGCTGATAGCCATTTGGACATCAGGAATGAGGTCCTTAAATCCCTCTCCCAGTTCATGAAGTGTGCCTTTTTGGACAAGTGTGCATCTCCTATCACGGTTTTGTATATTGCATTTGTGGGAATCTGCGACGCCCCTTGGGTGCACCGCAAATAATTAAGAAGAATAACTGGTAGCATTACCACTCTGGAGGGCCAGTTCGACAAAAAGTGAGCAATCCTATAATAGTTGTACTGGTAAGAGTCAGGTATCTTAAAGGAAACCTGTAAGTCTGAAAACTGACCTCATAGTATCATTAACATAAAAATCATTTATTACCTGTATCCCCACCTTCCGCCAGCCACTCACTAAGAGATCATCTATATAATATTGCAGGATCTCAATGGGAACCTGGACAGTTCTCTTTGAAGATGTTTGATCAACACGTTGCAATAGTTGTTTCCACGTTTGTATAGATGCTTTCAGAGTCTGTGGTGTGGGAAGCGGAAAGTTAGGATCTATAGCATGTAAAACAAGAAGAGAGTAAAGTTAAATCCCTCTGTTAAGGTCCACTTCTATCTGTTGCCAGCTTGGGGTCTGTTCCTGGCTACACCAATACCTAAGTTGTTTGAAAACAAATGAGTCATAGTAACCTTGAAGATTTGGAACCCCCAGTCCTCCGTGGGATCTATGGTTGTAGAGTATAGAAGCCGCTATTCTATGGGGGCCTTTTTTCCAAATGAATGAAAGCATTTGAGATTTAAGTTTTGCTATGACTGAGGTAGGTATTGGGATGGGTAGAGTACGAAATAAGTATATAATCTTTGGGAGCACCATCATTTTATATACTACTATTCGCCCTAACCAGGATAGATCCAGCTTAGAGTAGCAATCTATATCAGTTTGGAGGGAGTTGTATAAAACATCATAGTTACTTTTAACTAACCTTGAGAGGGGGTAGCAAATTTGTATGCCTAAATATGTGATTGAGTCTGTTGCCCATTGAAAGGGAAATTCACTCTCTATAGTCCTCTTCAAAGATGGGGATTTGGATTCATTTATTTTATAGTAGGAGACTTCCCCGAATTCCCTGATTAACTGCAATGTAGCCCTCAGTGAAGGCAAGGGGTCAGTTACTGTCAAAATGACGTAGTCAGCAAAGAGACCTATCTTATGTTGTCTATTGCCTGCCGGAATGCCACGAATCGAATCCGACATCCGTACCATTTCTGCGAAGGGTTCCATTACCATTAAGAAAAGGAAAGGGGAAAGAGGGCAGCCCTGGCGGGTACCGTTGGTAATTATAAAAGGGGAGGAGAGGGAGCCATTAGCTAATACCCTCGCTGACGGGGTGGAGTATAATGCTTGAATTGCATTTTTGATTGGGCCCTGAAAGCCGAATTTATCCAGAACCGCTGACGCAAAACCCCAATGTATACGGTCGAACGCCTTCTCTGCATCTAGAGTCAGAAGCAGAGAAGGCGTCTTCAACCCCCCAGCCTTTTGCAATAGGCCAAGTATCCGGCGGGTACCATCTGGTGCCTCCCTACCTTTTGTGAAGCCCACCTGATCAGTATGTATTAACAAAGGCAATATGTTCAAGAGCCTACGGGCAATTAGTTTTGCATAAATCTTCACATCACAATTGAGGAGAGAAATCTGGCGAAAGTTGGCAGGGGAGTCAGTCGATTTTCCTGGCTTCGGTATGGTAACTATCGTAGCCTGTAGCATTTCCGAAGGGAATTGTTCTCCCCCTAACACCTTATTAAATAGTTTCACCAAATAAGGTTGCAACAGGGATGAAAACAGTTGGTAGTATTCATTAGAATACCCATCAGGGCCAGGTGATTTATTTGGTTTAAGAGATCTGATTGTAGCCTCCACTTCTGAAGCCAATATTGGAGAGTTTAACTCATCCACTTGTTCACTGCTTAAGGAGGGAAGATGCACTTTTTGAAGAAAGAGGTTAATTTGTTCTGGGGATGGCTGGTAGGTAGATGGATCTTTGTTAAGATTGTATAACTTAGAGTAAAAGTGGCTAAAAGCTTCTGCTATGTCATTTGGATGAGTAATTCTAGAAATTATGTCAGGTGCAATTAAGTGGGGAATATGTATTTTTTGAGTTATTGGTTTTATTTTCTTCGCCATCAACCTACTCGGCTTATTATAGGACTGGTAGTAAGAGAGTCGCATGGAGGTTAATTGGCGATCGTAATCCATTTGTAGGGTGGAGTGAATTTCATGTCTCAGAGACATCAGGGTCTTGTGGAGGGATATGGAAGGATCTGATCTGATCTGTTCTTCTAGCTTAGCTTCCTCATCTAGAAGGGCCGACAGTTTAGCTTCACGTAATCTTTTAAAGTGGGAGCTTTGTTTTATTAATTCTCCTCTAATGGTAGCCTTATGAGCCTGCCACAGAGTGAAAGAGTTAATATCTTCAGTATCATTGAAGGAGAAATAGTCTACTATGGCGGATTCTGTGAGTGGTTTATACTTCGGATGCCGCAGGAGAAAAGTGTTATTCCTCCAGGATTTTTGGGTGTTGACAGGCAAAATTTGGGTGATTGAGCACGAAATCGGTGCATGATCAGACCATGATGTGATCCCAACAGAAGAATTAGATATCTTGGATAGTAGCTATATATACTTTTTTGATCAACTTTGCATTATGCGATTTTTACATTTTAGATTCACCACAATCGCAAAAATAATCTTGAATACCAATATTTGCGAATATAAAACTAATATTCTAGCGCAGGGTTGGGCAACCTTACAGACACAAAGAGCCAGAAAAAACTGCCAAGAGCCACAAGCTATCCATTTACACAAATATGCGTGCACACGACAGTGTTACTGCAATTGAGTTATCAAACATTTAAAAGTGTATTTAAACCACCTTTCCTACATTTAATGTAGACAGCTTAAGGCCTCATGCACACGGACGTTTTTTTTCACGGTCCGCAAAACGGGGTTCCGTTGGTCCGTGATCCGTGACCGTTTTTCCGTCCGTGGGTCTTCCTTGATTTTTGGAGGATCCACGGACATGAAAAAAAAGTCATTTTGGTGTCCGCCTGGCCGTGCGGAGCCAAACGGATCCGTCCTGAATTACAATGCAAGTCAATGGGGACGGATCCGTTTGATGTTGACATAATATGGTGCCATTTCAAACGGATCCGTCCCCATTGACTTTCAATGTAAAGTCTGGAGTTCTGTTATACCATCGGATTGGATTTTTCTCCAATCCGATGGTATATTTTAACTTGTAGCGTCCCCATCACCATGGGAACGCCTCTATGTTAGAATATACTGTCGGATATGAGCTACATCGTGAAACTCATTTCCGACAGTATATTCTAACACAGAGGCGTTCCCATGGTGATGGAGACGCTTCAGGTTAGAATATACAAAAAAACTGTGTACATGACTGTCCCCTGCTGCCTGGCAGGTGCTGCCAGGCAGCAGGGGGCAGACCCCCCCCCCCTGTTTTTAACTCATTGGTGGCCAGTGGGCCCCCCCTCCCCTGTTGTTAACTCGTTGGTGGCCAGTGTGCGCACCCCCCTCCCTCCCTCTATTGTAATAATAGCATTGGGGCCAGTGTGCGCGCCCCCCCAACCCCCCCCTCCCTCCCTCTATTGTAATAATAGCATTGGGGCCAGTGTGCCCCCCCCCCCGATCATCGGTAGCAGCGGAGTAGAAGATTCATACTTACCTGGCTGCTGGCTGCTGCGATCTCTGTGTCCGGCCGGGAGCTCCTCCTACTGGTAAGTGACAGGTCTGTGCGGCGCATTGCTGTCACTTACCAGTAGGAGGAGCTCCCGGCCGGACGCAGACATCGCAGCAGCCAGCAGCCAGGTAAGTATGAAAATCTTCTACTCCGCTGCCACCGATGATCGGGGGGGGGGGGGGGGGTGTGTGCGCACACTGGCCCCAATGCTATTATTACAATAGAGGGAGGGAGGGGGGGGGGGTTGGGGGGGTGCGCACACTGGCCCCAATGTATTAAAACAATAGAGGGAGGGAGGGGGGGTTGGGGGGGCGCGCGCACACTGGCCCCAATGTATTAAAACAATAGAGGGAGGGAGGGAGGGGGGTGCGCACACTGGCCACCAACGAGTTAACAACAGGGGAGGGGGGGGCCGCACAATGATATTCAAACTGGGGAGGGGGGGGGTCTGCCCCCTGCTGCCTGGCAGCCCTGATCTCTTACAGGGGGATATGATAGTACAATTAACCCCTTCAGGTGCCGCACTATCATATCCCCCTGTAAGAGATCGGGTGCTGCCAGGCAGCAGGGGGCAGTCTTGTACACAGTTTGTAGTGTATTCTAACTAGAAGCGTCCCATCACCATGGGAACGCTTCTGTGTTAGAATATACTGTCGGATCTGAGTTTTCACGAAGTGAAAACTCAGCTCTGAAAAAGCTTTTATGCAGACGGATCTTCGGATCCGTCTGTATGAAACTAAAACCTACGGCCACGGATCACGGACACGGATGCCAATCTTGTGTGCATCCGTGTTCTTTCACGGACCCATTGACTTGAATGGGCCCGTGAACCGTTGGCCGTGAAAAAAATAGGACAGGTCATATTTTTTTCACGGCCAGGAAACACGGCTCACGGATGCGGCTGCCAAACGGTGCATTTTCCGATTTTTCCACGGACCCATTGAAAGTCAATGGGTCCGTGAAAAAAAACGGAAAACGGCACAATGGCCACGGATGCACACAACGGTCGTGTGCATGAGGCCTAAGTGAGACTTCTGGCAATCTTTGTTTTTCACAATGTGTTTCAAGATTTCTCAGATGACACCCTTTTGCTCAGATGACCGCCCCATGCTCAGATGACACCCTTATGCTCAGATGTCCGCCCATGCTCAGATGTCCGCCCATGTTCAGATGACTGCCCAGGCTCAGATGACACCCTTATGCACAGATGACCCCCATGTCAGATAAGACCCCCAGATCAGTACTTTAATAAAATAAAACTGTGTAGGAGGCTTATCCTACCTCTGCTGCCGCTGCTCTGAAGACTGTGGCGCCCTCTCCACAGTGACCTGACATACACAGCATCAGGTCAGACCACGGGCCTCCACGTATTAAGAAGGGGGGGACTCCCCTTGCACTGCGCCACCAATGACAACCTTTAATCCAGATACAGTAGGCGGGTGCCGGCAGAATCACATAGCCAACACCTGGCCTCTATCGCGGCGCAGCAATCCCCGGCAGTTAACCCTCTCATAGAGGTCGGGTGCGGCTAAATTATTCTGCAGCCAGTACCTGCCTCCTGTATTTGAATAAATGAGTGAGTTACCTTCATTGGTGGCAGTGGCAACAGCCCCTCCCCTCCTCTTCCTCTCTGCATTCTCATGTGTGGCAGCGGCAGCAGCACAGGTGGGAGGCGGACTGATTTCTTCTTCCTTCTCCCCTGTGCTGCTAATATTTTGATACCTGCGAGATCCCTGGCCCGCTCCCCTGCAAGCCCCATATGTAAAGGAGAGCACGCTCCTCTGAGAGCCGCAGGTGAAGGTGCACGGAGTCGCATGCGGCTCGCGAGCCGCAGGTTGGTCACTCCTGTTCTAGCGAATATTCGCAAAATATCACAAATTTGAATATGGGGCCTGCCGCTCATCACAAATCATGGTAGTGATTTTTAGGACTTGTTATTTTTAGCTGTACTTGTGTGCCGCACCCTCTGCATATTCTCTTGTTAATCTCCTTGCTCAAAGCTGTGGCAAGCTTCATACACACTGTTTTCTGATAAAACAATTTGGCCTCACTTTTGGCAACAGTTTACCATTTCCCCATTTTACTTTGATAGTAAGGATCTAAAAGCATTTATGTGTATATCCATTAACCCCTTAGTGACCAGACTGTTTTGGGCCTTACTGACCAACAGTTTTTCTTCCTTTTTTCATCATTGCATTCCAAGAGCTATAACTTTTTTATTTTTCCGTCTATATAGCTTTATGAGGGCTTGTTTTTTGTGTTGCAGTTTTCGATGGCACCATTTTGGGGTACACATAACTTTCTGATTAACTTTTATTAATTCTTTCTGGGAGGGAGATGGGAAAAACAGCAATAGTGCCACTGTATTTTTACGTTATAATTTTACGACGTTTATTTCAGTATAAATAACATAATATATGTATTCTCTGGGTCACTACGATTACAGTAATACCAAATACATATATTTTTTTTACATTTTACTACTTTTACTACTTTTTTGCCACTTCCCAGGACCCATAATTTTTTTTTGTTGTGTGAGGACTTCATTTTTGCGGAATTATTTGCATTTTTCATTGGTAGTATTTGGAGTTATTGGCACTTTTTGATCTCTTGTTATTATTTTTTTTCAGTGGCAACTAAGAATAAATTAGCGTGGTCTGGCTGCCGAGGCGCGCGGATGTAGTGTGCTGCAGCTCCGGAGTTAGCACTATATTCAGCGACCTAAAAAGCGACAATATCCATGGTGAACACACCGAAACCGGACAGAAAAGGCACCAAACCTTCCCTAAATATGACCGGGAGAAAGAGAAAGGTGCAGAAACACCAGCAACTGACAAAGTTTTACTTTACCCGAGAGGCGGGACGATTCCAAGATGGCGCCGGAGAGGAGAAACGCCGCTGACAGTGACAAAGAGGAAGACGTCCACTCAGCTAGTCGCCCAGACCCTGTGGAAGAGCTGGCTACATCGAAATCCCCGAGACCTGCACCCGGAATCAGAAATTCAAATATCGGGCAGGAGGGAGCCTGCGGCTCAGCAGCTGTAAGCCGTTCACATGGGGGAGAAGCGACAACGGAGGCAGCGGAATCTCCGCACTCCACTCCACTGAAAGGCTCTCCTGAGGCAGGAATCGCTAGCGCAGGTACTCTGGGATCTAATGGGGACTTGCAGGATACGGGGGAGGCAGAATTCTTAGCACTGCCAGTCACTAACATAGCCATGACAGATACTGCCATGAGAGACATGCTTCTAATACAGAGACGCTCTCTTTTGCATGATATGCGTTTGATAGTGGCTCCCATGAGAAGAGAGGTGGAGGAGCTTGGGGCCAGAACAGACCACCTGGAACGCAAATTTGGGGAGTTTGCAGGCTCCCATAATGACCTTATCGATGCTCACTATGCCTTAGAAGCGATAAGGTGGAGGCTCTAAAAAATAAAATGGCGGATCTGGAAGATCGTAGTAGACGCAATAATATAAAGCTAAGGGGCATTCCAGAGAATGTGGCAGCCAAAGACATTCCTCTATACGTCAAAGAGTTGATTAAATGTGTTCTACCTCACTGCAGAGATGGGGACTTAGAGATTGACCGGGCACACAGAGTCTCACGTCCCAGACATCTGGACGAATCCGTGCCAAGGGATGTTCTTGCCAGAGTTCATTTTTACACTGTCAAGGAGCAGCTGATGTCCTCCGCCAGAAAAAATGGTGGTCTACCTGCACCGTATCACAAAATATCTTTGTATGCTGACCTATCGGCTGCTACGCTTAGGCAAAGGAGAGCCCTGATACCCATCACATCTGCCTTACAAAAAGCTAAAATCCAGTATAGGTGGGGGTTCCCAGTGTGCCTTCTAATTCATCACATGGGAGAACTGTTTGCTATTAAAACAGTGGAGGAAGGAAAGAAAGTTCTGCAGAGCTGGGACATTCCTATTGATCCTCAGACGGAGCAGCGCTGGGGGCATCCCGAAAAAATCCGGAAAGATTGGGACACTGCTAGTTGAAGAGACTCACCGGAGGGTGGTTTAACCTTCAGTGCTACTGGCCGGAGCAGTGATTTGCCGAAACAGGCTATTACCTAGGCTTCAGACGGGACTTTGATACCCCAAGTTATTTAGGTTCACGGGGAGCCTGTTGGTTCTCACGGATACACCTACAAGTTATGTTTTTGGTTACATGTTATTATTTCTTTTTACCAATGCTGTATGAAGATACGTCCATGATTGATGCTAAATTTATGCCTGTACTATGCTCCACCATCTTCGTGTTATGGCTGCAGGCGCGCTGGCTGGGAGGCGTCTTGCACCTTCTTTACGGTTTAATGTGCGACTTGCGTTTTAAACCGCTTTATTATGGTAATATCCTTTGCATGTATTAATGCTAATGGTTTGAATAGCCCAATGCGCAGGTCGCATTTGTGGAGGGAGGTCAAATCTCTTAATTGTGACATCTTGGGAGTACAAGAAACCCATTTACTAGAGAAGGATGCCCACAGATTACAAAACATTCAGTTTCCCCATATCTTTCAAGCCCACTCTAACTCCAAAACCAGGGGAGTGTTGATAGCTATAAAAAACACCTTGGCATTCACATTGTTAGAACATATAAGTGACTCGGCAGGAAGATTTGTAATACTGGTATGCACTTTGAACAACTCCCCCTTCACTTTGGTATCGGTATACACACCTAATAAGGGCCAAACTAGATTTGTGAAGAAAGTATTAAAAATAGCCAACAAGAAAAAGAAGGGGCAACTATTGATATTTGGAGACTTCAATTTGACTACAGACCCTGAAATAGACTCGACATCCTCCTCCCGTAGATCGGTTCAGTCCTTAAGCGACACTATTTGGAAGGCGGAGTTGTTTGACGCGTGGCGTATTAAACATCCTGCAGACAGAGAGTTTACGTTCCATTCAGGGGTACATAATATATACTCTTGCATAGATATGTTCTGGGTGGATAGGACGACGTTATCTAAAGTGACAGAGGCGGAGATAGGACAGATTAAATGGTCTGACCATGCTGCTATTACATTGAAAATATCAGAGGACAACAACTACTCCTCAAAGTATCTTTGGAGGAGCAATCCTATACTATTGTCTTGTCCACAGCATGGTCAGCGCATTGAATCAGACCTGAAAGAATTCTTCCTTCTTAACAAGCTGGATACTACTAACCCCGTGACGATGTGGAACGTCCACAAGGCGTGTATCAGAGGGTCATTCATACAACAAGGGGCGGTGAGAAAAAGGAAACTAGAGGAGACCATGTCACAAATGCTCACAAAATTAAAAGTATTGGAGGATAGGAACAAAAATAACCCCTCACCCCCCAATGCAGAGGCACTTAAACAAATCAGGCAAGATCTAAGGGACCATATGCTGGATTCTTATGAGAAAGGTCTTAGGAAAACCAAAGCACGATATTATTCCCAAGGGAATAAGGCGGGGAAACTTCTGTCAGCTAGCCTAAAGGCAAAAACAACAAAAAGTAGGATACATTACCTCCTGCATCCCAAAACGCAAACCAAATTGTACTCCCCACAGGATATAGCAGAAGGCTTCCAGATATATTACCATGACTTATACAATCTAAGGAACTCCATACCTGCTTCTCCAATCTTGACAGACATGGTAAGTAGATATCTTAGTTCCCTAAATTTGCCTACTCTAACTAACACTCAACTCCAAGTCCTTAATACCCCAATAACAGAGGAGGAGGTTGAGAAAGTAATAAAGTCCTTGCCCCAGGATAAGGCTCCCGGCCCGGACGGTTTTGCAAGCCATTATTACAAAAAGTTTTCGCATATACTGAGCCCCTTCTTGAGAGATTTTTGTCAATCTGCCTTATCCTCTGGAAATTTCCCTAAAGAAAACTTACAAGCGATTATTATTTCTTTACCTAAACCAGGTAAAACTGCGGACAGACCGCAAAATTTCAGGCCCATATCTTTATTAAATCAGGACATAAAAATTTATGCCAAGCTCTTGGCTCTTAGGATAGCTACAATACTCCCTTCCATAATCCATAAGGACCAGACAGGTTTTGTCCCGACTCGCCAGTCTTATTTCAACACTGGAAGAATGCTGGGTATATTCCATCAAGTCAAACAACAGAAAAGCCCCTTATTGGTGTTGGCCTTGGATGCCGAGAAGGCATTTGACCGAATTAGATGGTCGTTTGCCTTCTCGGTGCTCTCGGTTATGGGATTCAGTGGCCCTATCATATCCGCAATTGAGGTCTATACAGCGACCCCACGGCTAATGTTTATGTCAATGGAGCCCTGTCAGAGACATTCGAGTTGACCAACGGCACCAGACAGGGCTGCCCGTTGTCCCCTTTGATCTTCATTTTAGCAATGGAACCACTAGCTCAAGCTATCAGATTAGACCCCTTAATCTCAGGGGTTAAAATTGGAGGGCAAGAGCATGTAATCTCGCTCTACGCTGATGATGTATTGTTGTCACTATCTAGCCCAGAAAAATCCTTAGCAGCAGTTATGAACCAAATAGAATTGTATGGCAGTCTCTCATATTACCACCTTAATTCCTCTAAAACACAAGCACTGCCGATACATGTCCTGGACACTCTGACTCAGTCCTTCAAGGAAAAGTGGGACTTTGACTGGTGCACTGACAGTATCAAATATCTAGGTACTAACATGTCTGCATCAATGTCAAAATTATATAGCCTTAACTATGAATCCCTGTTGGCAGAGGTAGGTAAAGATATGGAAGAGTTCCATAAACATGAAACATCATGGTTAGGAAGGATTGCAGCCTTTAAAATGTTCATACTCCCCCGCTTCTTGTATGTATACCGCACGGTCCCAATTTTGCTGCCGAAAAGGTTCTTTAGAAAGGTGCAACAAGTACTCTCCAAGTATATCTGGAGAAATAAGAGGCCGAGGATAGCAAGTAATATCATTAGAGACCCCGAGCAATGGGAGGTCTGGCGGTCCCAGACATGGAACTGTATTATCTTGCTACGGTAGTATCCATGCTTAGGAGTTGGCACAAAGGAAAGGTCAAGATCCCTTGGGTCCAAGTGGAGCAAGTGCAGGCAGCACCCTTTACCTTGCCAGATTTAGTGTATTTACCTTTCTGGGATATCCAGACCCCTAAAAACTTAAATCCAGTGATATTGGCTTCTGTGATGGCATGGAAACATTGCCATAACATAAATAAAGAGGGGTACAAGCCAAAATTATCCTCAATTCCATTCTCTCTTATCAGAGCATTACTCCCGCATGCAGATCTTTCGGAATGGAATGTAGAGATTAAAAGCAATATAGAATGGCTATTTGAAAATGGGAGGATGTAGTCTTTCCAAGCCCTGCAGAAACAATTGCTGATACCCAAGTCAGATTTTTTTAAATACTTACAAATTCGGCACTTGTTACAATCATTAACCCCCATCGAATCTGAGATGCACTCAGGTGGGTATGTTATACCTTTCTGGGGATTCCAAAGGAATTAAAACACTATATGAATCATTACTCCACCCAACACAATTCAAGAAGTCTCACCCTATGCGTAAATGGGAGAGTTCACTGAACATCACTCACTATAGCTGAAAATGAATGGCAGAGAACAATTAAATTGATCCACTACCACTTACACTGCTCTAGTCATGTGAATTTGGCTTTAAAAACTATCCTACACTGGTACTATACCCCTGAAAGGTTGCGACATATGTATGTAGGGGTGTCGGGTGAATGTTGGAGGGGATGTGGAGGGGGGGGTACACTCCTTCACATCCTTTGGAAGTGCCCTTTGATATCTAAGTACTGGAAAGTATGTGAGGAAATGTTGAACAGGTTGCTCCAAGAGAAGCTTAAGTGGACACCACAACTTGCCCTACTTTTGGTTGGAGTGACAAATCTCCTGGTGGAAAACAGGAAATTGGTATGCGTTATCTGTGTTCTAGCAAAACTAATGATATTGCAGAGGTGGAAATCCCAGGAGGCACCAAGGTTGAAATATTTGGTATCAGCTATCAATACCACCTTTGCTTATGAAGAATCATAGCTTTAGGGAATGGATCCTTCCAAAAATTTCTGAAACAGTGGCAGTTATGGTTAACTTCTAGTTATTGTGTTATGGGGTAGAAAGTAGGCAGATCATACTTGACCAGCGGTGCCCCTCAACAATTGGTAGTTATATAGGTGCGCATTGGATTACCAATAAATTTATTCTACCAGTAAAGGAATATTATTACCATTAGATGAACAAGCAAGAAGAGTTTTACAAACGTTAAATGGAAGAGGTGGATACTCAATTGAAAATGTTGTGAATACAAATGTATAAGGCTTTATTCGTGGAATATCAGTTCTTAATTGGTGGAAAACTGGCATCAAACGTGGATGATGTCTAAAGTACTCAATGCTTTAGTATGTGATAACTGTTATGTTATATACGGTTAGTTGTTTTTTAATAACTCGACTGACGAAGAGAAGATTGTACTGCGACTTTTATTGTGATATGTATTACTTTAAAAATTGCCAATAAAAACGATTGAAACAAAAAAAGAATAAATTAGCAATTCTTAAATTTTTTTACAGCCTTCACTGTAGGGGATAATTTGCATGATATTTATGTAGTCCAGGTTGTTATGGATGCGGCAATACCAAACATATAGGGAAGATTTTTTTTTGCAATTTTTATAATTGAATAGCATATTTTCAATGGAAAAAAAGCATAATTTTTCTTTTTACCATTCAATAACAGGCAACTTTTTGATTGCTTTTAAAATGCAATGCATTATACCTATAATGCATTGTATTTTAATGGCAATGCTATTCTGAAATTGACCAGCAGGCTGCACCAGAGAGCCGCGGGTTGGCCACCCCTGAATTACTGAAGGCTGGTCTGGGGCCTACATTAGACCTCAGGCAGTCTTCACACACATTGGCACCCGGCGATCGCATTTGCGGGGTGCCGATGGTAGACAGAGGGAGTTTGCTCCCTCTGTCAGCACTTTACATGCGGCGGGTGCCATTGCCCGCCGCATTCAAAGTGTTAAACAGCTCGGATCGGCACTCCTTCCAGTCCGGTCTGTTTGAGCAGGACCACGGTTCTCATGTGAGAGTTGGGGCCCCGTGTCCCCCGTGCAGCGCTTAGACAGGGTCGCTGGAAAAAAGCACAGCCTAAGGCCCCTTAGTGACCGTCGTAAAAACACACATGCGTGGTCACTAAGTGATTAATCATCAGATTGCTTCATGTGAATGATATGCCTGTCATTACGAAAACAAGCAAACATGCAACTTGCCATTCTGGCCAGCATCCCGAAGAAACAGTTCTTTCTGGCTCCACCCAAACTGAGACAATTGGATGTTGTGGCCGATGTTGATGTTGTCATCATCATCATCCTCCCATTCCTTTATCACTGACTCCTCCTACCGAGGCAGCTCCTCATCCTCCTCAATCATGTGACTTTCTCTATGTGGGTCCCCAAAATCTACAGTGGACAGCAAAATGCTGAAACTGTTGTCTTTTCATTGTCCCTTTTTGCATCAGTGTGAGATTCTGTGACATTGTTGATGCCTGAGTACACAACAGGTGTCTCTGATTAGCTGCCACTGCCTAACTTCAAAACAAAACATGCTCCTTGCTGAGGTGGTCTGGTGCATGAAGAAATGATTCATCACTTTATGCAGCTCGTACAGATGCTCTAGCATATGCAAGGTGTAATTCCAGTGAGTTGGAACGTCATGGATCAAGAGGTGCAATTATAGATTGTTCTGTCGCTGCAAGTCCAGGAGGCTGTTCTACGCCACATAAGAATGGCTGAAATATGAGGACAGTCATCTGGACATGGGCAGCAACCACTGGAAGCTAGTGTACTTTTTCAAAAAGCATTGTATGACTACATTTATTATGTGTCCCATGCAGGAAATGTGTTATTTTTCCCAAATGCAATTTGGCCACGATGTTCCAGACATTGTCACTCACCAGATTTCCCAGTTGGAGTTGGTGGGGAGACAGCCAGTGAAATGTTTGTTACTTGTTTAGTAAGTGATTGACTACTCTTGCCAGGACAATCAGCTCTAACATGGCTTGGCAACTTCCTTCAAACATATGATAGAAGGGAGGGAGAGTGTGAATGATCATCTGCCCTGCTTTTGTTTGGTATTGGATAAGGTCAATGGTGGAGGATAAAACTGCCATATGGGAGACACTTGCTGTCACTGCCTGCCCTGTGAGGGATCTGAGAAGATCAGATAGACTTGCAGCACATGAGTCTATCTGACAGGTCTTTTCCGTGTTGCCTTTCTGTTTGTTGTTGTGGGCAGGATTCCACCTCTCCACGGGTTCTGTTCGTTTGCTGGCTAAGAGGCTCTATTTAAGTCTGCCTCTTACTGCTGTTGATATTTTCCTTCTGGAATACTATACTCGTCTCAAGCTAAACGCTCCTGTTTTCTTATTTGTGTGTGTGTTGCCTCTAGGTCTCAGGAAGATGCTGGTCCCTTCATTGTGGAAGGTACAGGCTGTCTCATTAGGTTGCAGTGTATGAGTTTGTTCACCATCAGGACTTGCTCATACTGTCAGCAGTCAGGGAGAGGCTCAGGGATTGTTAGGAGGTTACCAATCCCTCCTCCATAGCTTTAGGGCCTATTCTGTTTTCCTGTTGCTGTTTGTTTACTTGGTGTTATCCCCATCTAGCGTGACACTTGCACAGAGCTAGCTGCAGCCAAGCTGGGCCTAGATCAGGCATGTTTTGAGCCTGAGCCTGCAGTATCAGTAGCATCACCAGTTCCCGAGCTAACCACAATAGAAGCATATCTGGTCCTGCCAGTTATTTTGGAAGTTTTGGCAGTTTGTTGCCTTGGCTCTCTATTGTCAATGTGTACATAACACTTAATCGCTTGTCTGCTCCTCAGAACCCCTATACACCTCCCCCTGAATCTTCTCATTATGGCAGTCCAAATGTTGATGCTTCGCAACACAAGTCATCAACAGGAAGACTATGTTGAGTATGTTCCATAGTGCATGTTTTATTTTCCCCTCTTCTTAGGAAAAAAGCTGGTGCCCCACTAGGAGGGAGAAGTGAGGACAGAGATGATGCAACTGAGAGTACTTTATGAGGCCACAAGGAATGATGGACCCCTTGGACCTCCAAAACAAAGTTTCAGACTCATGGGTGACCTCAACATCATCCTGTTGTGACTGAGTGGAGAAGTGAACCGTCTAGTCCACAATCTCATCCTCTTTGTCCTACATAATAATGTGGTATCTATCAGAACCCAGTGAGAACTTTGGTCAAATGCTACTACTACTAGCTGGATGGCTGGTGCAGCTCCTGCTGTTTGCACTACTACCCACAGTCTGACTCTCAGATGATGAGGCATGGGTATTTTGTTTTGCACTCTTCTGTTTACCAGACATTTTATTATAAGTAGAGTTGAGCGATCCCGAACTGTAAAGTCAGGTTCATACCGAACTTTACAATTTTTTCCCACCCGAACCCTAACATTTACATAAAAGTTCGGGTTCAGTGTTCGGCGAATTCTATGGCACTTTTTGAAAGTGTTTTTTGCATAAATTAAACATAGAGGCACAATTAACCCCTTATTGACCAGCCTGTTTTGGGCCTTACTGACCATGCGTTTTTCTTCCTTTTTTCATTGCCGCGTTCCAAGAGCTATAACATTTTTATTTTTCTGTCTATATAGCTTTATGAGGGCTTGTTTTTTTGTGGGAAAAGTTGTAGTTTTTAATGGTGCCATTAACTTTTATTCAATCTTTTTGGGAGGGAGATGGGAAAAACAGCAATACTGCTACTGCGTTTTTACGTTATAAATGTTTTCACATTCATTTTTCGGTATAAATAACATAATATCTTTATTATCTGGGTCAGTACGACTACAGCAATACCAAATACATATAGTTTTTTTTGCAATAAAGGAAAAAAAAATTGGCATTGCCACTTTCGAAGACACATAACTTTTATATTTTCCTTTCTATGGAGTTGAGTGAGGGCTTGATTTTTGCGGGAAGACTTGTTCATTGGCATCATTTTGGAGTAAATGGCATGTTTTGATCACTTGTTATTATGTTCTTACAGTGGCAGCTAAGAATAAATGTGCAATTCTGTCTTTTATTTTATTTTATGGCGTTCACTGTAGGGAATAATTTACATGATATTTATGTAGTCCAGGTCGTTATGGATGCGGCAATACCAAACATATGGGGAAGATTTTTTGCAATTTTTTTAATTGAAAAGCATATTTTCAATAGAAAAAAAAACTAATTTTCTCATTTTATGGGATTTTTTTTATTGGATAAATGAGGTTTTTTTTAAACTTTTTTTTACCACTTAATAGTCCCACAAGGGGACTATAACAGACAGCTTCTTGATTGCTTTTTGTGCATTGCATTTCAATGGCAATTCTATTCTAACATTGAAATTACTGAAGGCTGGTCTGGGGCCTACATCAGACCCCAGGCAGCATTCACACACATCGGCACCCCACTATCACATTTGCGGGGTGCCGATGGGAGACGGAAGGAGTTCGCTCCCTCTGTCAGCACTTTACATGCAATGGGCACCATTGCCCATGGCATGTAAAATGTGAAACAGCTCAGATCGGCACTTAGTGACCGCCATAAAAACAGGAAGGGGTTGTCACTAAGGGGCTAAATTTCATTCCCCTCCTGCAAAGACACTACATTCTGATATTGACAATTTACCATGGTAATACAATATATGGTATGAAGCTGCTATATTAATGTAGTTATTACAGTACAACGTGTTCACTAATGCGCAATAATCTTGATGATATACAATGTGTTAAGTGGTATATAAATGCTGTTATTGCAGGACAACATGTTCAGTAATAATGCACAGGATCTTTATGTAATACAGTGTGTTAAATGGTTTACTGGTATATACTGTGAATGCTGTTATTGTAGCATTTTACACATTCACTAATAATGCATGGTCTAGTTTTTAGAAAAATACTGCCAACTGCCCTGTGTTTGCAGCAGAATATATGCTATTAGAGTGCTGGCAATAAGATTTTGACGTATAATTTTTTAAAAATTTGTTTTTACCCAAAAAATCTGGTTGGTTGTTACAGAAATGGTTTTATTTTATTTTAGTTTATTGCTAAGCTAATCTACCCAATCATAGCTTCATTATTTCTCTGTTTAGTGTTCTTGTAGTATAGTAACTTGTTTGTGTCTGCAATTGTTTTTTTCAAACACAGGCACAACTCATCCTATTACATTCACAGCTAAGAACTTAATGGTGTCTGGCTCATTCAGAGCAGAAGGACCTGGCTGAATACTGTCCCCTAATTGGTTGAACAGACAGTCTCTCAGCTTCTAAGCTAGTCAGGGCAAGAGCTCCCCCTTCTTACCTGGGTCATTTTATTCTCCATCTTCTTCCTTCCTGTTATTTTCACCACCAATTTCTACAGTAAAATAGCACTGGGTGTTTTTTACGTGAAATCTCTCCAAAGTAAAAACACATTTGTTTTTCAGATGCATTTTTGTGAAATTTGTGAAAAGAAATCTAATTAATTTAGAATTGATTTCTTCATCTCTAGTCTGAATTATGTCAATGTAATATTTTAGTATTTTTCTTTTTCAATAAATTACCAAAGATTTAGAAAATTATGTTTTCACTTTGTCATTATGAGGTACTGAGTGCAGAATGATGGGGGAAAACTTTTTAATAATCTTTTTTTTTTATTTTTGCACAAAGCCATAACATAACAAAGTGTAAAAATAGTGGAAAGGTCTAAAGACTTTCTGAATGCATCGTAAATACATTGTACGTACATTAGCTGCAGATTATAAAGCACATTATATATTTCTAGTCCTCATATCTCTTTGGCTTACAATAAAATGTTTTTTATCAAAGTATTTTAGAATTACTAATTGGAAAAAATTGATTATTTTTTCAAGTTAATTTTCAGTGGTAGGTAACACTAAAGCTACTTTAGAAAAGCAATTCTGAATCCTATTTGCTCTGCGGATCAGCCATTAATGTAGTTGGCAGGTATGACTTTAGGTTTATTGGCACACACATCTCATCAGACAAATGCTTTATTGAAAAGTGCTTTTAAATAGACTGCAGTTGTTTCTCAATGCCTACTGCATGAATTATTTAAAAATGTAATGCTATCATTTTGGCCTAGCAGAGGAGTACAACTATGAGAAGCTCCAGCTCTGAAATCAATGCTAATTCACTTTGTGAATGTATTCCATAAAATTTATTTTATGATGTATGGTTTTAAATTAGGGAAAGGTCTGAGAAATTCTTTGGCAACCGAAAAGCTTGAAGTATGTAAACATTTCATATTGGGACAGTAAATGTATTTTACTGGTAGTAAAAGCTGCAGCTATACTGTATGTGCATATTAAAGAAACTATTATTCTACTGACATCTCATGATGACTCATTTCCAATAACCACTTAACAAAATATGTCATACCCTTCAGAAAACATCATTGTAGACCAATTCTAAATGCAATTTTATTTGTATAGGAAAAGAGTTGGTGGTATAGTGTGACATAAGTAGATTTTCTGCCATCATGAGCTGCTAGTGGAAAATTGACACTATACCGAAACAATGTATACAGGAACCATGGATAGGTATGGACGAACATCGGCCGGGAGGGTTCACGAACGCGATCAAATGTTCGCGAACCACAATATTGCGGCGGGCCCCATTCACTTTAATGGCAGGGGAACCTGAAAAACCTTCAGCTCATATTTGCAGCCACCAAATACTTAGTAGAAGTGCACAAATAGTCCCACAACATTGACAGTGACATACTAGAGGGGGGATCATTGATAAAAATTCCAACAAGAAATGTGTATCCTAATCAGGGGACATTTTTATGCGTCTTAAAGGGAAATTTGTTGAAATGTGCCCTGTTGGAGACTAGAACATTTTTATTTTAGGCCACGGGCGTACGGGCCTTAAAAATTAGGCATTCACCTGATATAAAAGAAATTCTGAATATGTGGCTCGAGGTACATTATGTGCTCAATGGATAAAGATTTTACTGTAGGCCACTGGACTACAGGCCTGAAACATTAGGCATTCACCGTACAGAAAATAACAAGTAAGTATGTGGCTGGAGGTGGATTACACAGTCATTGGATATCAATTTTATAGCAGGCCAGTGGACTACAAGCCCCAAAAATTATGCATTCAGCGGACAGAAAAGAACAAGTATGTGATTGGAGGTAAATTACATGATCATTAGATATCAATTTTATAGCAGGCCAGTGGACTACAGGCTCCAAAAATTATGCATTCGCCGTACAGAAAAGAACAAGTAAGTATGTGGCTGGAGGTAAATTACACGGTCATTGGATATCAATTTTACAGCAGGCCAGTGGACTACACGCCCCAAAGATTATGCATTCAGTGGACAGAAAAGAACAAGTAAGTAAGTATGTGGCTGGAGATAGATTACACAGTGATTGGATATCAATTTTACTGCAGGCCAGTGTATTACAGGCCCCAAAAATTATGCATTTACTGTACAGAATAGATCAAGTGATTATGTGGCTGGAGGTAGATTTCACAGTCATTGGAAATTAATTTTACATCAGGCCAGTGGACTACAGGTCCCAAAAATTATGTATTCAGCGGACAGAAAAGAACAAGTAAGTATGTGGCTGGAGGTAGATTACACGGTCATTGGATATCAATTTTATAGCAGGCCAGTGGACTACAAGCCCCAAAAATTATGCATTTAGCGGACAGAAAAGAACAAGCAAGTATGTGGCTGGAGGTAGATTACACGGTCATTGGATATCAATTTTACAGCATGCCAGTGAACTACAGGCCCCAAAAATTATGCATTCACCGTACAGAATAGATCAAGTAAGTATGTGGCTGGAGGTAAATTACACAGTCATTGGATATAAATTTTATAGCATGCCAGTGTATTACAGGTCCCAAAAATTATGCATTCACTGTGCAAAATAGATCAAGTGATTATGTGGCTGGAGGTAGATATTATGGTCATTGGATATCAATTTTACAGCAGGCCGGTGGACTACAGGCCCCAAAAGTTATACATTCAGCGGTAAGTAAGTATGTGGCTGGAGTTACATTACACGGATATCAATTTCTCTGAAGGCCAGTGTATTACAGGCCCCAAAAATTATGTAATCACCTTACAGAAAAGATCAAGTGATTATGTGGCTGGAGGTAAATTAGACGTTCAATGGATATCAATTTTACTGTAGGCCAGTACAAATACAGGTCAAACACATATGTTTAAAAGAACTAAAAATATAATATGGATTAAAAACATGGCTAATGAAATCCCCTCTCATGAAAAAAAAAAAAAACTAATGATGATAGTTGACACATGTGGTCGTCACAGGTGTTGAATTCCTCCGAGGCCCAAAACATTAGGCATTCAACGGACAGAAAAGGCCTTTTATGCTACATTATTTACATAAGACAGGGACCATTCTTTGTTCTTGGTGTTGTAGAATATGTGTGGGCTGGCATGAGGAAATTCAATTAAACATGGTCGTCACAGGTTTTAAATTCCTCCGAGATCCATGCCTCATTCATTTTTTGAAATGTGAGGTAGTCCACACTGTCGTGAGCTAGGCTAGTGCGCTTATCGGTCACAATCCCCCCTGCTGCGCTGAAATTCCTTTCGGACAGGACACTGGACGAGAGGCAAGCCAAGAGTTCCATGGCAAATTGTGCCAGCTATGGCCAAAGGTCAAGCCAGTACACCCAGTAGTCCTGGGGTTCCTCGCTTCTCAGAGCGTCCACATCGGCCGTTAACCCGATTTAGTCGGACACCTGTCGATATGGGCATTCCCTGAGGCTGGATCCGGAGGGCAGCTGTCGATGGGTTGGCTACAAGATCTATCTTATTTCCGAAGTGACCAACACATCTTCAAACCGCCCTCTTCTTGCATGTGCTGCTTGATTGGTACCAACAACTGTTTCTCTGTGAGTGGAAATTTCTCTGCCAGCACCCGCAAAATCAAAATGCAGCATTTCTCGAAGCAAGGCCTGGAAGTGCTGCATTCTGACAGCTCTCTGTGATGCTCGTAGCAAGTACATTGCCACCCAGTACTGGTCCTTGCCCTTTATGCTTTTTATACTGCAGTTCCTCTTCTAACACTGGAGCATGAAGGCCCCCATTTGCACTAAACTGGAAGCGGTGGAGTGGCCTGTATCCTGCTCATTGTCCAGAATAATGTTGTCCTCAGTCTTCTCCTCCCAGCCACGTACAACACCAGGGATCCCAGAAAAGTTTAAAGCATGCTCTTCTTGCTCCTCCTCCTCCTCCACCCTGACACCATCCTACTCTGACTCCTCTTTAGACTCCTGTTGACTTGTCTCAGATGGAGTAGCCCCCAATGGAAATTCATCCAGCATTGCGACTTCCTCATCTTTCTGCTCCTCGATGGCTTGATCAATGACACGATGCAATGGACGCTCCAGAAAGAAGCCATAAGGTACAATGTCACTGATAACGCCCTGGCTGTGACTGACTAGCGTTGAATATTCAAATTGCTAATTTTAATTGCGAATATCGCTATATATTCGTATTTGCGAATAGTGTTGAAAATTCCAAAATATTGTGAACTCAAATATTGCCTATGCCGCTCATCACTACGACTGACCAGTTTGGTGATCTCATCAAATGGCTGCAGAAGTTTGCATACATCGCACATGCGCAGCCACTGGTGTGGTGAAATCAGACCAGCGTGTCAGGAAGTAACAAATCTGACGTTTGACGGGCAGGTGGTGTCCAGGCTGAACATCAGCAAGGTGAGCCATGGCCATGTAAGATCTTCTAAAATGGCCAAAGATTTAACTGGCCTGCCGCAAGATGTCCTGGACCCCGGGGTATTTGGCAACAAATCGCTGCACAACTAAGTTCAGGACGTGTGCCATGCATGGCACGTGTAATTTTTCCCTGTTTCAGTGCTCTCAGGAGATTGGCACCGTTGTCACACACCACTTTACCAACTGTCAAATTAAGCAGGGTTAGCCACTGATCGGCCTGTGACCGCAATGCTGAAAGGAGTGCAGGACCGGTTTGTCTCTTGGCTTCCAGGCATAACAGCCACAGCACAGCATGGCAACCTCTCAACCTGGCACGTCAAATAAGTTCTGGGGAGCTTGGGAGTCTCAGTGGAAGAAGTAGTAGCAGTGAAAAAGGAGGAGTCAGCCGAGGAGGCGACGGAGGATGGAGTAGGAAGAGGAGAAGAAGAGGCAGGCCTGCATGCAATACGTGCTAGTAACACCAAATCCACATGAGTGCTACGGGTTGCATGCTTGACGGCCGTCAGCTCACCCAGTGGGCAGTAAAAGTTATGTACCTTCCCTGCCCGTGTTTGCTAGACCACGTGTCTATGGTCAGATGTATCTTGGCACCGACACTGTGTGCCAGAGATACATTCACTTGCCACTGAACGTAGCCTCCGGGATGCCATTCTGGAAGAAATATTTCCTTCCTGGGATCTTCCATTGTGGTGTTCCAATGTCCAAAAATTTTCTAAAGATTTCTTAGGCCACCAGTTTATAAGGTAGTAGTTGGGCAAGAGGGTTTTCTGGCATCATCATCTTTTTATACTCGAACATTTGGGCCACGGAAGCCTGCCTTTTGGCAGATGAACTCCACAGGAGGAGAAGGAGAAGAGGCAGGATTTAGAGCGCTGGGTGTTTGTTTTATTGGTTCTGACGCTGTTGCTCACACTGGGCTCAGTGATGGGAGGCCAGTAGTGTTGATCGAGCACCGTAGTGCTCAGGTATTCGGGCCGAACACATCGTGATATTCGGTCGAGCACCCGAGTATAATGGAAGTCAATGGGAGAACCCCAGCTCTAAACCAGGTACCCCCTGCTCTGAAGAGGGGAGGGTGCCTGGTTCATAAGAAAATGTCAGAAATTGTTGGTAACACCACCAACATGGTTAAGTAACAGCATGTAGAGGATGTATGGAAGCATCTTGGACTCACTGGTTGCTGCTGGGAACTATGTTGTCCAAATAGTATGCCACTTTTACATAATGACAATAATACGTACAAAACCAAGGGAAAAAAATTGATTTTAGAGAACAAAATTATAGAAAACATACTTTCCTGAATATTTACTTGTATATAAAGTGCAAAAACATTAAGAGCAAGGGCCTGCTGATCTGACCATCTAAAACAATATGGGCGGTGGCCTGCTGCTGCTTTGGTGACTCTAGTTAACCTGGGGCCAATGGCACATCCCCTTGATGGCGAGAATCAATTCGGATGTCTGGCCTATCAACTTTCAATGTAATTGTCGACTCAAAACCATCAGTGCTTGATTCCAGAGAGGGAGCCTGAGAAACGGCTACCACATCCAAGGAAGACAAGCAGGTGGCGTGCAAATAACATACTCCCGACTCGTGGAGGTAGTGACAATAAACAACAATACAGGACTCTTAAGATGCCCTGTTATTGGAATGAGTAATAAAAAATTACAGGGGATGTCACAGCGTTTTTGAGGAAACGTTATATAGGAGAGGCCCTGCTGCCACTTTGTTGACTCTAGATAACTTATGCCTGATCACACGTCCCCCTGATGTCCATGATCCATTTTGATATCTTGCCTATCAACTTTCAATGTTCTTTTATGCCCCTAACATGGGGACCACCGGTAATGAGGAATCATTGTTCGATTTCGGAGAGGGAGCCTGATAAATGGCTACGGCTACTACTTCAAAACAAGGCAGAATGAGTTTTGGGCCTGGCGGTGAGCTGTCCCTGTAAAAGATTAGAGTCGATGGCCTGCTGGTGAGCTGACTCTGTAAAAGATTTGAGTTGCGGGCCTGCAGGTGAGCTGACCCTGTAAAAGATTTTAGGTTTGGGCCTGCAGGTGAGCTGACTCTGTGAAATATTTGAGTTGCGGGCCTGCAGGTGAGCGGACCCTCTAAAAAATGACATGTGAGGGCCTGCTGGTGAGCGGATCCTCTAAAAGATTATATGTGAGGGCCTGCTGGTGAGCGGACCCTCTAAAAAAATTATATGTGATGGCCTGCTGGTGAGCAGACCCTCAAAAATTTGTATTTGAAGGACATATATGCAAAGGGGATTATATGTGACGAATAAGCAATGCATGATGATATGACGGAAGAGGAGGAGAAAAGGAAGATTCAACCATATACCCTTGTTTGTGGTGGATGGTGTGCATAGGAATACAGTCTATTAACTACTTTAAAAACAACACATATAAAGTGCCTTAATGTTCATCATAATTCCTCTGGTTGAGTCAAGAAGTCATAATCAATCCAGGCCTTGTTCATTTTAATATGAGTCAACCTGTCAGCATTTTCAGTTGACAGGCGGATACGCTTATCTGTTATAATGCCACCAACAGCATTAAATACTCGCTCAGCTAAAACGTATATTATAGTGCAATTGTATTGTGCAGCAGTTGTGTGTAGTTTCGCTGCGTTACCGCATCTACACAGAGTGCCAAACGCTATTGGAACAAATAATTTCTACTGGTGTGATGTACCAGTTGCCCTAAAAAAAGAACTGATTGAAGCAGTAGTGTTATATACCAAAAATATACTTTCTATATAGTGCATTTAGGTAGTGCAGCATTTGTTTGCGGTTTTGCTGAGTTAACGCAGCTACACAGAGTGCCAAACTGGAACCATTAATTGTATTGGTGTTATTAACCAGTTGCCCCTCAAAAAATTGCTGTGATGTCACAAGTTTTCACTACAATACTAGTGCACCAATCACTAATATATCATGAAAAAAATCACGGAAAAAAAAAAAATTGCATCATTAGGAATTTTCGCAATGGCCCTTTTTTTAAACACTGAATCTGCATATACAGTGATTGTTCTAACATGCATGTGAAATTTAATCAAATACACTGCTTTAAAGTCAAATTACTTACAGTGAGAAGTTCTTCCTCAATGTTGCGAAAATTGTTGCCAACTATCTTTCCTGATCGCATCCAACTTCGGTCTGGTAGAAACCAGTTGCTGTAGTAGGCAGTGCCTATTTTGAGCATGTGCATACGCAAAAATTACGTTGCCAATATTTCACATTGAAAAAATTTGAATAATACATCTGGTATGTCACTGTCCATGTTGTGGGACTATTTGTGCATTTCTAGTAATTATTTGGTGGCTGCAAATATGACCTGAAGGTTTTTCAGGTTCGCCTGCCATTCAAGTCTATGGGGCGGCGCATTTACGAACCGTCCCGCCCAATGTTCGTCATCACTAGTGCTCACATTGCACAACAGCCGGTGAGCTGGCAATTTCAAGCGCTGCTGCAGCTTTGGCAGACCGGCTGAAGCTGTCTGTGACTTGCGGAAATGTGCACACACGCGGTGCACCTTCACCAGTAGCTCAGGCTAATTGGGGTATGTTTTTAAAAACCGCTGAACCACAAGTTTGAATACATGTTCAAGACATGGGATGTGTCTAAGGTTGACCAGCTCCGAAGCCGCCACCAAGATATGGCCATTATCAGATACAACCATGCATGGTTCTAGGTTGAGTGGCGCGATCAACAGCTCAGTCTGTTCTTTTATCCCCTGCCACAGCTCTGCGGCGGTGTGCTGTTTGTCGCCTAGGCAGATCAACTTAAGCACGGCCTGTTGCCACTTTCCCACTGCAGTGCTACACTGCATCCAGCTACCGACTGATGACTGACTGATGCTGCACTCGGAAAATTCGGAAGTGGAGGAGGAGGCGGAGGAGGAGAAGTGGGGGTTGGAGCCACTAACGTAGGTGGTAGCGGAAACCCTGATGGAATTGGGGCCTGCAATCCTTGGCGACGGTAGCACCTGTGCCATCCCAGGGTAAGAGTCGCTCCCGGCCTCCACAACATTTAACCAGTGTGCCGTCTGGGAAATGTAGCATTCCTGGCCAAAAGCACTTGTCCATGTGTCCGTGGTTAAGTGGACCTTCCCAGTAACTGTGTTAGTCAGGGCACGTGTGATGCTAAGGGACACATGTTGTAAGGCTGGCACGGCACACCTTGAAAAATAGTGGCGGCTAGGGACTGCGTCACAAGGAACAGCCAGACATCAGGCTGCAGAAGGCCTCAGTGTCCACAAGCCTAAATGGCAACATTTCCAGGGCCAGTAATTTGGAAAGCTGCTCATTTAGTGCTATTGCCTGTGGGTGGGTGGGTATTTGCGCTTGCGTTCAAATGCCGGGGGTAATGACATTTGGATGCTGCGCTGGGACAGGGAAGTGGATGTGGTCGCTGATGGTGCTTGCAAAGGTCCAGGTGCAGGGCGGGAGGCATCTGGGCTTGCGTCTTGGACAGGGGAATGGCCAGCACGTAACACAGGGGAAGAGGAGGCAGTGGTGTGACCCGCAGACACAGATTGTGGATCAAGGCGTTCGGCCCACCTATTAGGGTGCTTTGATGCCATGTGGCGGATCCTGCTGGTGGTGGTGAGGTTGCTAGTGTTCATGCCCCGGCTCATTTTGGTGTGGCACAGGTTGCAAACTACTATTCTTTTGTCGTCCGCACTTTACTCATAAAAGCGCCATACTGCCGAACACCTACCCCTTGGCAAGGGAGATTTACGCAAAGGGGGTGCTCCGTGGAACAGTTGCAGGCCTGTTCGGTAGTGCCCACCTTCTACCTTTTGCCACCCCACTGCCTTTTCCAGCCTGTTGCAGTGCTGCAGATCCCTCCCATTCTGTACTGCTGTCCTCGCTCGGCTTGTTGCCACCTTCCCAAGTTGGGTCAGTGAACTTGTCGTCCAGCACATCCTCTTCTACTTCCTCACTCTGATCATCCTCTTGATTTGTTGACCTAACCACAACCTCAGTGATTGACAACTGTGTGTCATCCTCTTCCTCAACCTCTTGAGACAATAATTGCAGTTGAGTCATTGGCAACTGTGTCTCGCCATCATCCACTCCATTAAACACTAATTGCCATTCCCCAGCGTCATGTGCTTGCTACGCCGGATGCTCAAAAGGTTGGGAATCAGGGCACAAGATCTCAGGTCCCTCTTCAAGCGTGCTTGGCGAGAGGGCCAAATCAATTAATGGCGATGAAAAGAGGTCCTCGGAATATCCGAGTGTGGGATCATTTGTTTGGCCAGACTGTAAATGGTGGGAGGAAGGAGGATCAGGGTGAAAATTGTGTGGACCAGACTCCTGGCTACTGAGAACGGACTTGGTGCTTAACCGACTGGAAGCACTATCTGCTGCAATCCAACCGACCAACTGCTCGCACTGGGCTGTCTTCAAGAGTGGTGTGCTGTGCTGCCGTGCAAACTGGAACATGAAGCTAGGAATGGTGGATGATTGTTTTTCCTCTGCTCTGGCAGCAGGCACAGTTTAAATGCACCCAGGGCCCCGACCTCTGTGTGCACCATCAGCATCACAGCTACTCCCCCGTCCCTTAATGCTTGCCTTCTTCATATTAAATGTTATATGCATGCTTAACACACAAGATGTGGCATGGATGTCACAGTTCACAGCAAGCACAGTATATAGAAAAAGTACGTAAAAGTAAGGAAAAAGGAAAATAGATTTCACTTATATTTTTACTATGTCTTGTCCTGACAGACACACTATTGCTGTGCAGATGTGACAATTCATTGCAGATACTGTTTATAGGCAAAGTGTGGATAAATTATGGAAAAAATATATTTGTTGTCACAAATATTTTTCCCAATATCTGGGCCTGACACACAGACGCTATTGCAGCAAGATGTGACAATTCACTGCAGGGACCGTTTATAGGAAAACTATGGATAAATTATTGAAAAAATATATTTGTTGTCACTAATATTTTTCCCAATATTTGGGCCTGAGAAAGATGCTATTGTAGCACAGATATGACAATTCACTGCAGGGACCGTTTATAGGAAAAATGTGGATAAATTATGGAAAATATATAATTGTTGTCACTAATATATTTACCTATAAATGGGCCTGACACACACACGCTATTGCAGCACAGATGTGACAATTCACTACAGGGACCATTTATAGGAAAATTATGGATAAATTATGGAAAAAATATAATTGTTGTCACATCATATTTTCCCCAATATTTGGGTCTGACACAAAGATGTTGTTGCAGCACAGATGTAACAATTCACTGCAGGGACCGTTTATAGGAAAAATGTGGATAAATTATGGAAAAAATATTATTGTTTTCAATAATATTCTTCCTATATCTGCCCCTGACACACAGAAGGTATTGCTGAACAGATGTCACAAGTCACTGCAGACACCCTCTATAGAAAAAGAATTGCAAAGTATGTAAAAAAATAATAATTGAAGACTACTTTGCAAGATTAAATTGGCAGTACTTACCTGCATAGCTTAGCAGCCGCAAAACGTGAGGGTAGAAGGCTCGAGCATGGCACTCAAGCACATGCGGTACTCGGATAAGTACCACCATGTGCCGAGCATAGCGATGCTTGAGCCGAATAGGTATTCGGCCGAGCATGGTCGCGCAACAGTAGAGACCAGGTGCCTTCTTAAGGCGGTCGTCCCTAGGTGAGTGTTGGGCTTACCGCGACTTATGTGTTGACAGCACAGGCTGCAGATGGTAACACTATTGTCAGCAGCGGACATGTTAAAAATAAGCCCACACTGCGGAGCCATTTGCCGGCATCCTGGGATTGCCAGATGTGACCGTGCATGGTGGATTGCTCGTTCCAGATACATTAGCAGTCTGCTTTTTGCCTCCTGTACACTGTAAGTTATGCCTGCTTCTCCTCCTTATCTGCTGCTCTGTCTCTCTCTCTGAACTCCCCTATTCTTCCTCTCTTGTGGGCACCGAAACGTCATCATCGTCACCTTCACCACCACTGACATTAGAGATCTCGGAGTAGGCAGCAACAGCGGGGACCACCATCCTTGGGCCGATCTGGGTACTGTCGTCAGACTGCTGGGTGGCGACCGTTGATACCTCCTCTTCCTGATCCAATGCCAAGAATGGCTGTGCATCAGAAAGGTCTTGTAATGGATGGGAAAATAAATCCTCTGACTTGAGTGGAGAGGATATGGTGGTGTCTTTGGGGGTGCATACAGCAGAGAGTGAAGAGGGTGCAGATAGAGAGGATAAGGACGGTGCAGAAGTGGAAGGCTGAGTGAGCCACTCAACCAACTCTGGTGTGTCCTTTGATGTAATCGCACGCACCTTCTGCAACTTCCCACCTGTCTGACCCCTACCTCTTCCTCTGCCTGTCATTTTCAAAACAACCCTGAGACAAATTTCCCTATAGAAGAGTAGTATTTGTGGAAGAAGGTATATCATACCCCTGCCTCAATCAGATTTTTGGGGATGGCAACTGGTATATCACACCAGTAGAAATTAATTGTTCCAATAGCATATGTTTATGGATGCATGTGGGAGTGTGTCCCTTACAGTGTGACGGTGTCAGGTATGTTTATGGATGCATGTTGGAGCGTGCCCCTTACAGTGTGACGCTGTCTGATTGTCTCTAAGCTATTCAAACACTGAGGACATGACAGATGCCAGAGATAGAGTAAGGAGACGTTTATGAGTGTACATATGTCGGAGGAATATGAGGCAAGAGGATGAATGTGTATTAGGGGGGCGGATTGAAGGAGGAGTGGATGTTGTATAGAAAGCATGAATATGTATGAGGGGGGCGGGTGCACAGACACAATGTTAGACAGGAGAAATCAGCAGATGCAGCCCTGCACTGAGACCCACAATGCAGTGCGGCAGGAAGTGAAGGAACAGATAAAAAAGATATGTAAACAATGTGTTCAGGACTGTAGGAGCCATGCTTCAGTGTAAAAGATACCTCAAACCACCTTGGGAACATAGACTTGGCTACTAAAGGTGAGTAAGATGTTTTATCCTGGACAACCCCTTTAAGACCATCTCTAAGCATGGAGACTTCATAATATTCTGGAAAGAAACACCTGTAAATCCTATGTGATATACGGGTGGACATGTATCAAAACTAGTACAAAACAAAACCCATAGCAACCAATCAGATTCCACCGTTTTCATATTTTTTAGATCTCTTTTGGAAAAACAAAAGGAGCTAGTTGGTTGCTGCTAAGCCAGTTTTCCTTCATTTTTCATAAATGTCACTCAAAATTGTATAATAGGAATAATAGTAGATTAACCCGTTCAGTACCAGCGCCGTACATGTATGGCGCTGGCTACTGTGGCTTAAATAGTAGCGCCGTAGTACTACTGCAAGCTGATTGGGCAGGTGCAGGAGCTGCGTCAGCCCTATCAGCTGCAGGGTTCCGGCTGTGAATGATAGTTGAACCCCTGCTATATTGCCAGCATCGGTGAAAACGTTGGCTTAGACAGCAGCCCGATGCCTTTGTTAGGCATCATTGCTGCTTTCCGTGTGAGCCTGTGAGATCCAGCCCCCTTGATCTCACAGGCAAGCAGGCTGAAGTGTATGTATTACACTAGTAATACACTTACAGCCAATGCATTACAATACAGACGTTTTGTAATGCATTGTACAGGGGATCAGACCCCCAAAAGTGGGACAAAAATTTACAAAAAATAAAAAGTTAAAAAAAGGGCATCCTTTTCCCAAAATTAAGTAAAAAAAAAGGAAAAAAATTGTAAAAAAAAGAAAAGTAGACATGTTATGTATTGCCGCTTATCTACTGGCTCTATAAAAATATCACATGATCCACGCCATCAGGTGAACGCCGTATAAAAAATAAAAACACTTCCAAAAAAGGAATTTTCCGGACACCTTGCCTAACAAAAAATGTAATACCAAAGGATCAAAAAGTCTAATGTACCCGAAAATGGTACCAATCAAACCATCATATCATCCCTCAACGAAAGAGCCCATACTTAAGACAGTCACATAAAAAATAAAAAAAAATATAGCTCTCAGAAAATGGCAGCACAAAAACAAGATTTTATTCTGTTCAAAAAGGCTTTCACTGTGTAAAACTTTACAAAAAATAAAATAATAGACACATTGGGTCTATATATATATATATATATATATATATATATGCCTAAACAGCCATTTTTTGTCACCTTGCCTCACAAAAAGTGTAATACCAAGTTTTCAAAAACTCTTATGTACCACAAAATGGTACCAATAAAACCATCATCTCATCCTGCAAAAAAAAAGAGCTCCTATATAAGACAACCGCCCAAAAGATGAAAAAAATATGGCTCTAACAAAATGGCAAAACAAAAACAAGATTTTATTCTGTTCAAAACGGCTTTCACTCAAAACTTAACAAAAATAAAAATAATAGACACATTGGGTATTGCCGCGTCCGTAACAACCTGCTCTATAAAATAACACTTAAGATGCCTCCTCAGGTGAATGCTGTAAAAAAATAAATACATTCTTTTTGTCACCTTGCCTCACAAAAAGTGTAATACCAAGCAATCAAGAAGTCTCATGTACACCAAAATGGTACCGATGAAAACGTCACCTCATCCTGCAAAATATGAGCCCCCACATAAGACAATCACTCAAAAAATGAAAACCAATGGCACCTGTAAACCAAACCCGTAAATCAAAATCTGTGTTGCAAAAGCCTTAGGCCCCTTTCAAACAAGTGAGTTTTCCACACGGGTGCAATGCGTGACATCAGCGCATAACACCTGCACTGAATCCTGACCCTTTTTTTTTTTACGCATAAGTTCTGCGTTGCATGAAAAACACAGCATGTTCTATATTCTGCGTTTTTCACGCAGCCCTGGCCCCATAGAAGTGAATGGGGCTTCAGTGAAAAACGGAATGCATCCGCAATCAACTGCTGATACAATGCTTTTTTCACTGATGGTTGCAAAGAAATTTAGTTTTTTTTTATCACGCACGTGGAAAGTGCATCAAAACACATTGCACCAATGTGAAAAAAACTGAACAACTGAACGCAATCGTAGATAAAACTGACTGAACTTGCTTGCAAAAAGGTGCCAGGCCTTATGGCGCTTCTTTATTGAATCCTGCCATGTGCCCCTACAGCAGTTTTTCCACCACATATGGGTATGGACGTATTCAGGAGAAAATGTGTAAAATACTTTCTCCTGTTACCGCAGGTAACATTTCATTTTCATTGTCAAGTGTTTTCAAATTCCGTAAAACGCTTAAGGGGTCAAAGTGCTCAGTACCCATCCCTAATATATTCTTTAAGGGGTGTAGTTTCAAAAATGGGGTCACCTTTTAAGGGTTTCCACTGTAGGCGTACATCAGAGTTTCTTCAAATACAAAATGGTGCCTAAAAACCATTCTAGCAAAATCTGCCTCCAAAATCCATGTATCGCTGCTTTCATTCTGATTGCTGTCACGTGCCCATAGAGCAATTTACCGCCACATATAGGGGAAATTCTATAAACTGCAGAATCAGAGTAATAAATATTGAGGTTTATTTTGCTGTTAACCCTTGCTGTGATGCAAGAAAAAATTGATTAACATAAAAAAATCTATCAAAAAAGTTACATTTAGAAATTTCACCTCCATTTCCCTTTAATTCTTGTTGGTTACCAAAGGGTTAAGGGTTAACAAAGTTGACAACATCAGTTTTGAATAATTTGAGAGGTGTAGTTTCTAAAATGGGATCATTTATGGGTGATTTTTGTTACATAAGCTCCTCAATCACTTTACAACTAAATTGGTGCTTACAAAAAAATGGCTTTGGAAATTTTGGTGAAAATTTGAAAAATTGCTTCTAAGATTCAAAGCCTTCTAACATTCTAAAAAAAATAAGATGAAATTTATAAGATTATGCCAACATAAAGCAGACATATGGGGAATGTTGATTTATAACTATTTTATGAGGTATTAATATCTTTCTTAAAAGTAGAGAAATTCAAATGAAGAAAATTGTGAATTTTTCAAAAAAAAAGGTACATTTTTGATTATTTTATAAAGGAGAAATATATTGACTAAAATTTACCACCGTCATAAAATAGAATGTGTCACCAGTAAAGATGAGCAAATTTTTCAAATATTCGATTCTCCAGCCCGCCAATTTTTTGGGGAACAATTCGGTTTTATCCGAATATATTTGTGACAAATTAAGTTGAAAAACAGCTATTTCCTGGTGTGGCGAAACCAACCTCGCCACTAGGTGCTGGAGAAGCCTGGTTGCCAGCCTCTTGCCCCAGGATTATGGGCCCTCTCACCAGCCCATGCTAAACTTAAACCCCATGGCGATTTGACTGTGTTTGTGGCATCTGAGCGCTGTTTGGATATATTGAGTGCGCAGATCCAAGCCATCTGGGGATATGTTAAATGTCTATATCTACTGTAATGGTTGTGACATTGCATATTTGAATAGTGATGTCTGTCCTATTGTCCCCACGTGTGTATTGGCGATTTCCCTTTGTCCTGAGAGATAATTGAATTACTCCTCGGTTGTCTCCAGGACAGAAGACATTTTTTAAAACTATGTATTCTCCTGTCTGTGATAATTACATCAACCTATTGTGTAAGGTAATTGTATCACAGGCAGAGGGGAGGATTTTGCATGGGAGTGTTTAAACTGCAAAGCTGCAAAGGATTGGCTGCTAGGTCATGTCCTCAGTTCCCAACCAGGTCCACAGGGTTGGTAACCTTGTTGGAAAATGTGTATAAGTCAATGCTTGTGTGTTCAATAGAGTTCCTGTTTTACATTCAACATAGAGCCTCGTCTCATGTGTATGGGGATTGTTATATGCTGTTTACTCTCCTGGCTATAACTCCTAGCTCTTGTAAGAGCTGTTCCTGCTCTCTGGATTTAGGAGAGGTTCACCCACTGGAGCCTGGAGCCTTGTCGTAGGTCCAGGGTGGGTAGGAGACGGTGAGACCTCAACAAAGCTTTGGCGGTTCGTGGGGTCTGCAGTGTTTACGGTGTCAAGTGGAGTGCTTGGAGTCCTCGGGAAGCACTAGAAGCATCCATCGACGGAAGGTACCCGGTCGGGGTGCCAGGAGATCCGTTACACCAGGCTACAGAGAGCCTTTATAGTGGTGTTGAACACTGTGCCTTGCAGTAACATGCATAGGGAGTCTGCATTGGTAGTGAAATAATACTGTGAGTCCATATGACACACAGATGACAGGTGTCACTCATAGAATCACTGCACACTTCACTTATTTGGGCAGTCACGGTGCTAAAACTGACCAAATAACTCAAGTATGAACTTAGCCTTACAGCTCGATGATAGCGCCAAGAAGAAGCACACTCCTTTTACACTGCCGTCAGCAGATTCCACATAGATGTCAACAGAATCTGTTCTTTTAAGCGCTTATACTAGTAGAGCCCCCTAATAGGAGAGGGTTTCAGCAGTAAGTTTGTGTTGATGTTACTAATTATTTTGCACTTCCTCATGATCCGTCAGAGCCATCACCCACAAAAACGGATCCTGTCTGTGGAGAATATACCTTCACTCAGGCAGCAATCAATCAGTATTGCTAAAACCCCAAAAAATTGGAGTGGATACAAACAGAGATGACACATGAATGGAATATTTGCATGTCTTGGAATTAGTTCTATCTCATCTGTGTTTTGGACCCACTCCTGCTTTTGGCTTACAAATTCTGATTGAATACTGGTGCAAAACACTAACCAAATACTGACTAAAGGCACACAAACATTTTCTTTCTGTGTTCTTTTCTTTTTTTGTTGAAGACTGTAAGTTACTCTGTGTGCATTCCGTTTCCGTATGTCCGTATTTCCGTTCCACAAAAAAATAGAACATGTCCTCTTATTGTCCGCATTAAGGACAAAGATAGTACTGTTCTATTAGTGACCAGCTGATTCATTCCGCAAAATACTGAATGCACATGGACATCATCCGAATTTTTTATGGATCCATTTTTTGCGGACCGCAAAATACATACAGTCGTGTGCATGAGCCCTAAAAGAATGTATTAGCTACAATGAATTTGGGTACAATTAGTGTAGTGGTTAGTGTGGTTAATTCCAATAACCAGTGACACTCGTCCCATATGGCAATAATGCAGCTGCCAGATTTGATCCATTCAGCAACTTTGGCCCATCCTGTTTTAACCCAAATACATGTTAAAAGCAAAATAGAATTAAGTTCATAGTATGGAGGAATCCCAGACCTTATGGAGGGATCCACATGGGCTAAAATTTGATTGCACTGCACAGTGATGTTGAATTTATTTAACATTTATTGTGGCTGTTAGCGTGACACAGAATTAAATTTTCCATAGCAGAACATGGTAGCTTGGAATGATGAATTTGGTTCCAGTTGGTGGAGCGATTTGTCTGGTAATACCGTTGTAGTTCCAACTATAAACGATTGCACTAACAACACATACTCATTTTTTCACTAAAAGAGCATATTAGCTACAATGGGTCTGACTAAAACAACATATTAGCTATGCTGAATTTGGGTCAAGTTGGTGGAGTGATTTGTGTAGTTTATTTCAATAACCAACGACACTCCTCCCATATGGCAATAATCCAGCTGCCTGGTTTGATCCATTTAGCAAATTCTGTCAATCTGGTTTTAACCCTAATACAAGGAGTTATTTGACCCCAGATGTTCCGTGTCCAATGTCCTGGAGGGCCAAGTGGTGTTCAGCAATAACTGTTCTATGGTGCCCTTACATGTCCAGGGCTGTACAGGCGCTTCAGTGAAGGGATCACCATGTGGCTATCCTTTGCCAACAGGTGGGGTTACTGGCTCTACATCATTCCTCACAAAGATCGAGGATTGAAATACAGGAACAAACTAATTAATTTAGTAAAAGACTAATTTATTTGGATAACATACTAATTTATTTGCTACAAAAATATTTTTTTCACTACAAGACTAATGTTTTTGCGAAAAGAATAATCTCCCTGACAAAAAATGACAACTCATGGGCAACTCTGGGCAACGCCATAAGCAGTAGAATGACATACTGTAGGTGTATCACCCCAATATAATTTATTTTCTATTAATCAATGTGTCTATCTAAAACAGAACAGATTAAGTATTATTGGCGCAGAAAGTGAACTGAAAAAACATGCCTATACACTACGTGCAGAATTATTAGGCAAATGAGTATTTTGACCACATCATCCTCTTTATGCATGTTGTCCTACTCCAAGCTGTATAGGCTCGAAAGCCTACTACCAATTATGGATATTAGGTGATGTGCATCTCTGTAATGAGAAGGGGTGTGGTCTAATGACATCAACACCCTATATCAGGTGTGCATAATTATTAGGCAACTTCCTTTCCTTTGGCAAAATGGGTCAAAAGAAGGACTTGACAGGCTCAGAAAAGTCAAAAATAGTGAGATATCTTGCAGAGGGATGCAGCACTCTTAAAATTGCAAAGCTTCTGAAGCGTGATCATCGAACAATCAAGCGTTTCATTCAAAATAGTCAACAGGGTCGCAAGAAGCGTGTGGAAAAACCAAGGCGCAAAATAACTGCCCATGAACTGAGAAAAGTCAAGCGTGCAGCTGCCAAGATGCCACTTGCCACCAGTTTGGCCATATTTCAGAGCTGCAACATCACTGGAGTGCCCAAAAGCACAAGGTGTGCAATACTCAGAGACATGGCCAAGGTAAGAAAGGCTGAAAGACGGCCACCACTGAACAAGACACACAAGCTGAAACGTCAAGACTGGGCCAAGAAATATCTCAAGACTGATTTTTCTAAGGTTTTATGGACTGATGAAATGAGAGTGAGTCTTGATGGGCTGGATTGGTAAAGGGCAGAGAGCTCCAGTCCGACTCAGACGCCAGCAAGGTGGAGGTGGAGTACTGGTTTGGGCTGGTATCATCAAAGATGAGCTTGTGGGGCCTTTTTGGGTTGAGGATGGAGTCAAGCTCAACTCCCAGTCCTACTGCCAGTTTCTGGAAGACACCTTCTTCAAGCAGTGGTACAGGAAGAAGTCTGCAAGGTAAGAAAAACATGATTTTCATGCAGGACAATGCTCCATCACACGCGTCCAAGTACTCCACAACGTGGCTGGCAAGAAAGGGTATAAAAGAAGAAAATCTAATGACATGGCCTCCTTGTTCACCTGATCTGAACCCCATTGAGAACCTGTGGTCCATCATCAAATGTGAGATTTACAAGGAGGGAAAACAGTACACCTCTCTGAACAGTGTCTGGGAGGCTGTGGTTGCTGCTGCACGCAATGTTGATGGTGAACAGATCAAAACACTGACAGAATCCATGGATGGCAGGCTTTTGAGTGTCCTTGCAAAGAAAGGTGGCTATATTGGTCACTGATTTGTTTTTGTTTTGTTTTTGAATGTCAGAAATGTATATTTGTGAATGTTGAGATGTTATATTGGTTTCACTGGTAAAAATAAATAATTGAAATGGGTATATATTAGTTTTTTGTTAAGTTGCCTAATAATTATGTACAGTAATAGTCACCTGCACACACAGATATCCCCCTAAAATAGCTAAAACTAAAAACAAACTACAAACTACTTCCAAAAATATTCAGCTTTGATATTAATGAGGTTTTTGGGTTCATTGAAAACATGGTTGTTGTTCAATAATAAAATTAATCCTCAAAAATACAACTTGCCTAATAATTCTGCACTCCCTGTATATTAGACCACCTGATGCACAGTAAGTCTCTGTATAACAGAACAAATTAAGAATGAATGGTATATCAGATGATCAAGTTGCACAAGGCAATAACACTTTCCCTATAGTCTCCCTATACTCTCCCTACAGTGTCTAACAACTCTCCCAATGATCTTCCTACACTGTCCCTGCACTTCCCATATCCAATATTCGACAATTAAAAGATTTCTAGCACACTGTCCCAAGCGCTTGCCACATCTCTCCTTATGCTCAGCTTACAGTGAAATGGTGGCGACTGCGGAGGATGAGACTTTATAAGGCTTTGACCTGATTGGCTGCCTGCACGGCATTAAGGGTCATACCACAATCTCAGGCTACTTACTTTCACTATGTAACACGTGTATCCTCCATTAAAAAAAATATATACAGTACAGACCAAAGGTTTGGACACACCATCTCATTCAAAGAGTTTTCTTTATTTTCATGACTATGAAAATTGTAGATTCACACTGAAGGTATCAAAACTATGAATTAACACATGTGGAATTATATGCATAACAAAAAAGTGTGAAACAACTGAAAATATGTCATATTCTAGGTTCTTCAAAGTAGCCACCTTTTGCTTTGATTACTGCTTTGCACACTCTTGCATTCTCTTGATGAGCTTCAAGAGGTAGTCACCTGAAATGGTCTTCCAACCGTCTTGAAGGAGTTCCCAGAGATGCTTAGCACTTGTTGGCCCTTTTGCCTTCACTCTGCGATCCAGCTCACCCCAAACCATTTCAATTGGGTTCAGGTCCGGTGACTGTGGAGGTCAGGTCATCTGGTGCAGCACCCCATCACTCTCCTTCATGGTCAAATAGCCCTTACACAGCCTGGAGTTGAAAAATAAATGATGGTCCAACTAAAAGCAAACCGGATGGAATAGCATGCCGCTGCAAGATGTTGTGGTAGCCATGCTGGTTCAGTATGCCTTCAATTTTGAATAAATCCCCAACAGTGTCACCAGCAAAGCACCCCCACACCATCACACCTCCTCCTCCATGCTTCACGGTGGGAACCAGGCATGTAGAGTCCATCAGTTCACCTTTTCTGCGTCGCACAAAGACACGGTGGTTGGAACCAAAGATCTCAAATTTGCACTCATCAGACCAAAGCACAGATTTCCACTGGTCTAATGTCCATTCCTTGTGTTCTTTAGCCCAAACAAGTCTCTTCTGCTTGTTGCCTGTCCTTAGCAGTGGTTTCCTAGCAGATATTCTACCATGAAGGCCTGATTCACACAGTCTCCTCTTAACAGTTGTTCTAGAGATGTGTCTGCTGCTAGAACTCTGTGTGGCTTTGACCTGGTCTCTAATCTGAGCTGATGTTAACCTGCGATTTCTGAGGCTGGTGACTCGGATGAACTTATCCTCCGCAGCAGAGGTGACTCTTGGTCTTCCTTTCCTGGGGCGGTCCGCATGTGAGTCAGTTTCTTTGTAGCGCTTGATGGTTGTTGTGACTGCACTTGGGGACACTTTCAAAGTTTTCCCAATTTTTCGGACTGACTGACCTTCATTTCTTAAAGTAATGATGGACACTCGTTTTTCTTAACTTAGCTGCTTTTTTCTTGCCATAATACAAATTCTAACAGTCTATTCAGTAGGACTATCAGCTGTGTATTCACCTGACTTCTCCACAACGCAACTGATGGTCACAACCCCATTTATAAGGCAAGAAATCCCACTTATTAAACCTGACAGGGCACACCTGTGAAGTGAAAACCATTTCAGGCGACTACCTCTTGAAGCTCATCAAGACAATGCCAAGAGTGTGCAAAGCAGTAATTAAAGCAAAAGGTGGCTACTTTGAAGAACCTAGAATATGACATATTTTCAGTTGTTTCACACTTTTTTGTTATGTATATAACTCCACATGTGTTAATTCATAGTTTTGATGCTTTCAGTATGAATTTACAATTTTCATAGTTATGAAAATAAAGAAAACTCTTTGAATGAGAATGTGTGTCCAAACTTTTGGTCTGTACTGTATATTAGTTACCAAGAAGTGTGAGAAAATTCGGATTAGTGGCTAATCAAATTTATCCTAAAGTCAATTCTTTTCACTTCATTTTGTTCAACACTACTCACCACATCATTGCACTGGCCGGGTGCAGTGATGTCAAAAATGTTTTGCAAACTTCGGCAAAACAGCTAAATTGAATTTTTGATAACTTCGCTCATCAAAAATCACAGGAAAAAGATACAAAAGATCCTGCACAATGTGATAACTAAATATGAGGACGTGTATGGCTACATTTATAAAATCACGGAAAATAATGCACTCATATAGTAGATGCAAACATAATATATGGACTAAGCCCTCATTCTGATATGCGCCTACCAGAGCCAAGGTGGTTTCAGTCAGGCAGGTCCTACTCTAAACCTACCTATGCAGTAGGTCATCTTCATTCAGGAGAGCTGACCCTGTACATATAGTACGCTGCTCCTTGTTACCTCTAAGTGCATCAAGCAACCAATGAGAGTAGAAACCCACACATCTATGTGTACCACCTAATCAAGGTCGCCACTACATGTGCAGGGTCTGCTCTCCTGAATGTAGATGTGCCATGGCATAGGTAGGTAGATGGGCACAGATGTGTTTTGATCAAAATATATTGTCTGAGAGTTTCAGATTTTATCATATCAGAAGGAGGGCTTAGTCGATATATGACTTTGCTCATCTCTAATTGTTATTATTATTATTATTAGAAGTAGTTGTATTATTTTAAGTTAGAAACAAGGGAGTCCTAAAAGATCTCCGAGTGTGACACTTTGGATTTGATTATAATTAATTTGGTTGCCTGAATTGACCAAATCAAACATAAATCAAGTTTTCAGTGATTTGCTTATCTCTAATTAGTATTTAACACAATGCTCAGTCCAGTAAAATTGTCTTTGCTAGAATATCTTGATCTTTTTTGCTACGAAAAATTAATATAATATAAAATAATATATGATTAAAAAGTTTCTAGAAAGTTACATAAGTTCAGCATGTAGCAGTTGGAAGCTTTTACTCTATAACATTCATTAAAAAAGAAATCTTATAAGCACAAGTATTTGATTAGGTGCATTTACAGACTCTTGCCTACTTTCTACATTGTGACAATTATTGAGATAAAATAGGGAAAAAATGCAGCATATCCAAGTGGCGAAAAATGTGTGGTCCTTTATTCACGCATGCATCGTTTCAGTCCGCTTGCTGGGACCGTTCTTAAGCCTTGAGAATAAAGGACAACACATTTTTCACCACTTGGATGTGCTGAGGTTTTTTCCTATTTTATGTTTATTACAATGGTATTGTCACGCTAGACAGTATGCAAGATACCATAGAAAACCACAAACAAGTGTCTAGGTCAGAAGCTGGGGATAAAGGTCACCTCCTTACAAATCCCTACCAGCTCTCCCTAGACTACTGTGCCCACGTTTAGACCCTGAAGATGGGAATAAATGTGCTCCCGTGCCTAAGGCTGAAGATATGCTAAAATCCCTAAAATGGTGACAGGGGAAAAGAGACAGCCTGCTTCCTCAGGACCTGGAGGAGTCAGGCGTCTCAGTAACAGCCTAGACAGAACACACAAAAGAAAAACCAAAACCAACTTATCTTGTCACTGAGCAGAAATGGCAAATCCTTCCTTCCTTCTTTCCTTCCTTCTTACCTTCCTTCTTTCTTTCTTTCCTTCCTTCCTTCCTTCAGCTATAACCCGCACAGGACACTGGGAAGAGGCGTGATTTCAACTCATACAAACGACCCCACCCAGAGCACCTGAAGGGAGGCGGATACAGCTCAACTCCAAAACAAAAGCAAAAAACTACACACAAGCTGCTAACCTGGCAGACCTCCGCACATAACCTGAGCAGGGCATGACAGGTATTGACATTTTTCTACTGAATTATTAATGCAGTTTTCGCCTTAAAATGCATTTGAATTACACAGTTGGATGCAGTAATGCATTCACTAATACAAAAATAACAATGAAATGTTTGTGTTAAAATTTCTTCAAACTATGTGTTCACTAACACGGTATAGCAATGCAATTTTTGCAGTGCAATGGCTTTGAACTACACGTTTTGATGCAGTAATGCATCCCCTAATACAGGTATAGCAGTGCAATGTTTATGCTAAAATGACTTTGAACTACTGGATCTGATAAAATAATACATTTTTTTTGCAGTAAAAATAAAATGCATTCATTAACACAGATATAAAAATGGCACTATTCACTAGTGTTGATCACGAATATTCGAATTGCGAATTTTAATCGCGAATATCGGCACTTCGAGAATTCGCGAATATTTAGAATATTGCAAAATATATTCGTAATCGCAATCAAGAAAACAATGCTTGGAGATCACAAATTCGTGAATATATGGCGAATATTCGCCCAAATATTCGCGAAATATCGCAAATTCAAATATTGCCCCTGCCGCTCATCACTATTATTCACTATTGCTTTTGCTCTAACTACCCATTATCTTGCAGCAATATGCAACACTTTTAATAACATAGGGCTTTGCATAGCCACACGATCAAATAGCCACTATGCTCTGACACTGGCTGAGGATTTGCGGTCTTTATTTATTCCCCAGTAATGATCCGAGTAGCCACACCTGGGATCTCCTCAGACTGGAGGAAATAGCTATACTGGAGTTAAAGTGTGGACTGGTAGACCTCACTGCCAAACCTACCTACTAGTTAAAAAAAAAAAAAAATCCAATCCACAACAAACTATGAATTAAAAAGCTCCTGCAAACTACACTTTGCTGAAACAAATACAGCTTTCTGCATTCTTTTTATTTCACCCAGGTGAGGACTCAGGGATTTGAAATATACACACCCTCCAGCACTTTTCCACAAACACTGTTACATATACTTTAAGTGTCCCTATCACATTACATTAGTGGCTTGTATCTGCAATTTTTTTTTGTCAGAAACTGCCATAACAAATCCTTTCAGGTCACAAGCTGAAGACAAAATGAAGTTTAATGACGCTCTCAGCAAAAGATCTTCTAAATTCTGCACCTGATTGGTTGTGTTGACTATTGACCGTGTGAGTGAGGACTTCAAAGACTGGATCCTTTTTTTTTTTTTTCATTTTTTGGTTCTTCTGACAGATCAGAAGAGAGGTAAAATAAATGGTGATATCAACAAGGCCAAACAGGGACACTAGTTGCCCCAGAATAGACAGGGGAGGGTGGCAACAGCCTGAGGAGTCAACATATTTCGCCCAGTCACAGAGTGGTGAAGGTGTGAACAGAATGAGAAGTCACAATAGTGGCCCAGTCACAGTGTGAGGAACAGGAGTGTAGATAAAGGCTCATGGGCCCTGGTTCAGTTCAGCTTGGGTCTCCTTCCCTCAGTGATTTGTGGTTAGGTAATTTGACCAGCATGCACAAGGATCTTTGGGCACCCTCAGACTCTTGGGCCCAGTAACGACTGCTACCTCTGCACCCCCTATAGCTACGCCCATGGTAGGGAGGGTGGCAACTGCATAGAGAGTCAACATAGTGGCCCAGGCACAGAGTTATCAGGGTGTAAAAAGAAAGAGGAGTCACAATAGTGGCTAAATCACAGGGTGGGGGGACAACAGCAGTGGCACTAACAGCACAAGATGGTGGCAGTAGGAGAAGATGGAAGCAGAGGCAGCAGGTGTGTGGCATCAGGTGGGTGGCAGCATCAGAATAATGGATGAACCACATGGCCAGAAATAACAGGCCATTTTTTGCAATGTTCTGGAGTGGCAATACACCGCAGTCAGAACATTACTGGCTGATTTACACCTGATTAATTTTTATAAAGCTTAATCTCTTAACAGTTTGCGTTGAAAGGTGAGTTCTCTTTGGACCCCAGCCACACAAAACTCCAGCCACACAAAACACCCGCTCTGACTATTGGCCGTGCAGGAAAGCTTGTCCAGGGCAAACTAGTCCAGTTGCAGCCACATTTCAAGTTTGGTTGACCAGTAGTCCAGGGGATCCTGGATCTGGGGTGATAGAATGCAGTCTAAGTATGCCAACAACTGCTGGTTCAAGTTCTGCTCCATGTCCTGCTGCTTCTGGCTGGTTTCTTCAGTAGGCAGGCGAAGAAACATGTTCATCAGAGACTGGAGACTGAAGTTACTGCTGAAAATGCTGGTGCTGTTCCTGCCCCCCACCCCCTCCAGCAGTCATGGCAGTGGAATGGGAGTGCAGAGGGTTATCCCGGTCACACCTTCATGAGGATGGGCAATGGCACATATAGACAACGACCAACTGACTACAGATGATGTCCTTAAAGTAGTTGAGTTTATCATCTTTCTTAGCAGGTGTCAAAAAGGCAAAATGTGAACAGCGTCTATTTTTCACGTATTGTACTGAACTGACAATATTTTTTTTTTACCGCAAATAACACCAAATGTGAACAGCATTTATTTAACTCTTTTTTTTAGCGCAAATAACACCAAATGTGAACAGCATCTATTTTTATTGTATTGCAAAGAACTGACAATAGATTTTTACACGGCAAATAATACCAAATGTGAACATACTTCTTTTTATCTAGAAGTATGACAAGAAACGCTTTTAGAACAAATAACACCAAATGTGAACAGCATCTATTTGTTTTGTATTGTAAAGGACTGACAATAGATTTTTACACGGCAAATAATACCAAATGTGAACAGCAAGTATTTTACTCTTTTTATCTAGAAATATGACAAATAATGCTATTAGCGCAAATAACACCAAATGTGAACGGCGTGCATTTTTCTCTTTTTATCTAGAAGTATGACAAGAAACGCTTTAAGCGCAAATAACACCAAATGTGAACAGCATCTATTTATATTGTATTGTAAAGAACTGACAATAAATTTTTATACCGCAAATAACGCCAAATGTGAACAGCATGTATTTTACTGATTTTCTCTAGAAATATGACAAGAAACGCTTTTAGCGCAAATAACATCAAATGTGAACATTGTCTATTTTTCTCATAATGTCATGTTTCTAGAGAAAAAGAAAAATACAAGCTGATCACATTTGGGGCTATTTGCACTCAAAATATAAATTGTCAGTTCAGTACAATACGAGAAAAATATACGCTGTTCACATTGGTTGTTATTTGCGGTAAAAACATTTATTGTCAGTTCAGTACAATCCGAGAAAAATAGACGCTGTTCACATTTGGTGTTATTTGATCAAAAACATACAGCTCAGTACAATACAAGAAAAATAGAGGCTGTTCACATTTGGTGTTATTTGCGCTTAAAACATTAATTGTCAGTTCAGTAGAATACGAGAAATAAAGATGCGGTCACATTTGTTATTATTTACGCAATAGCAGTTTCTTGTCATATTTCTAGAGAAAAAGAAAAATACAAGTTGATCACATTTGGTGTTATTTGCGCTCAAAATATTTATTGTCAGTTCAGTACAATACGAGAAAAATATACGCTGTTCACATTTGGTGTTTTTTGCGGTAAGAACATTTATTGTCAGTTCAGTACAATATGAGAAAAATAGACGCTGTTTACATTTGGTCTTGTTTGCATTAAAAAAAATTTATTGCCAGTTCAGTACAATACGAGAAAAATAGATGCTGTTCACATTTGGTTTTATTTGCGCTAAAAGCATTTCTTGTCATATTTCTAGAGAAAAAGAGAAAAATAAAAGGTTGTTCACATTTTGTTTTATTTTTGCTAAAAGTGTTTCTTGTCTTATTTCTAGAGAGAAGAGAAAAATACACACTGTTCACATTTGGTGTAGTGATGAGCGAGAATGCTCGGCCGATTACCTGTTCGGCTTGAGCATCATTATGCTCGGCACATGACGGTACTCAGCCGAGTACCACATGTGCTTGAGTGCCATGCTCAAACCTCCTTCCCGCACGTTTTGCAGCTGCTAAGAAGCCAAATAACGTGCAGGTAAGTACTGCAATCAACTGTAATGCCAGTAGCCATGTTGGCTACTAGTGTTTAGTGCAAATATTCAATTAGCAAATTTTAATCTCGAATATCAGCACTTCGCTAATTTTCAAAATATTTCAAATATAGTGCTATATATTCGCTAATTAGAATATTAGTTTTTCTTTTGTTTTTATTTTTAAACTCTTTGCTCCTTGCCCGCTCCAGTCAGTGCCCGTTGGCGTGCCTGCTGAGTGCCGACTTCTCGTGCACATGGAGCGTCCCCATCATCATGGGAATGCCTCCTTGCTAGAATGTACTGTCAGATATGAGAATCACGGTCATCTAGACCAGTGTTTCCCAACCAGTGTGCCTCCAGCTGTTGCAAAACTACAACTCCCAGCATGCCTTGACAGCCTTTGGCTGTGTGGGCATGCTGGGAGTTGCCGTTTTGCAACAGCTGGAGGCACACTGGTTGGGAAACACTGATCTAGATCACGCTCAAAGTTCCTAATGGTTGGCTTGCTAGAATTAATGAATATAGAGAATATAGCGCTATATTCATATTCGTTATATTCGTTAATTCTAGCAAGCCAACCATTAGGAACGTTGCCTATACACAGAACTAAGTTGGATTCGCAATGTGAGAATATTACTTTGCCTATTTTTTGCAATAAATTGAATAATGGCTCAGAATTCTATTTATTGCAAAAAATAGGCAAAGTAATATTCTCGCATTTCGATTCCAACTTAGAGCAGGGTATAGCCAACTTTCCTATTGGTTGGCTTGCTATAATTAATGAAGATAGCGAATATAGTGCTATATTCTCCATAGTCGTTAATTCTAGCAGGCCAATAGGAAAGTTGCCTATGGACAGCTCTAAGTTGGATTTGCAATGCAAGAATATTACGTTGCCTATTTTTTGCAATAAGAATAATAACTCAGTATTCTATTTATTGCAAAAATTAGGCAAAATAATATTCTCACATTGTGAATCCAACTTAGAGCTGTCCATAGGCAACTTTCCTATTGGCTTGCTAGAATTAACGAATATAGAGAATATAATGTTATATTCGTTATCTTCATTAATTCCAATAGAAAAGTTGCCTTATACAGTTAAACTCGCAATACGCGAATAATTGAATCGTATATTATTCATAAAATAAATATTGCGGAATCGAATATGGCACCTCCCGCTCATCACTATTTGCTACTGACAGTGATTGGCTGGCAGAAACATGTAATTGGGTACTATATAGCACCCAATGACGGGTTCGGCTCATTGCGAGTCAGGGAGAGCTACGCTTAGGCACAAGGAGAGCTACGCTTAGGCACAGTTACCAATCACTGAGGTTGTGGTTAGGTCAAGTCAAAAGGATGAGCAGAGTGAGGAAGTAGAAAAGGAAGTGGCTGACGATGAGGTCACTGACCCAAAATGGGAAGCCGAGTGAGGACAGCAGTACAGAGGGCGGAGGGATCTCAGCAACAGGCAGAGGGGGGAGGCATCATCGCAACAGGCTGAAAGAGGCAGTGGGGTTGCAAAAGTGAGGTCGGTCCACAACAAACAGGCTGGCATCCGTTACACCGAACACCCCTATGCATAAATCTACCTTGCCAAGGGGAAGGTGTTCCACAGTATGGTGCTTTTCTAAGGAAAGTGCAGACGACAAAAGAGTAGTAGTTTGCAACCTGTGCCGTACCAAAATGAGCCAGGGCGTGAACACTAGCAACCTCACCACCAACAGCATGATCCGCCAAATGGCATCCAAGCACCCTAATAAGTGGGCCGAATGCCTGGGTCCACAATCTGGGTCTGCGGGTCACACCACTGCTTTCTCTTCCCCTGCATTACGCACTGCTGGCCAATTCCCTGTCAAAGGTGCAGGCCCGGATGCCCCTCGCCCTGCACCTGGACCTTTGCATGAACCATCAGCAACAACATCCACTTCCCTGTCCCAGCGCAGCGTCCAAATGTCCATAACACAGTCATTTGAACGCAAGCGCAAATACCTAGCCACCCATCCACAGGCCATAGCACTAAATGCGCAACTTTCAAAATTACTGGCCCTTGAAATGTTGCCATTTAGGCTTGTGGACACTTAGGCCTTTCACAGCCTGATTTTGGCAGCGATCCCTAAGTACGCTGTCCCCAGCCGCCACTATTTTTCACGGTGTGCCGTGCCCGCCTTACACCATGTGTCCCAGAACATCACCCGTGCCCTGACCAACAAAGCTACTTGTTTTCTCCTCCTCCTCATCCAGACTGTATATATTCCTTTCACTCTAATTTTTTTTTAATAGGGTCAGCTCGCCTGCAGACACTAGCATATAATGTTTTAGAGCATCAGCTCACCACCAGGCACTCTCATATAATGTTTTAGAGCGTCAGCTCACCACCAGGCACTCGCATATAATGTTTTAGAGCATCAGCTCACCAGCAGGCACTCACATATAATGTTTTAGAGCGACAGCTCACCAGCAGGCACTGGCATATAATGTTTTAAAGCATCTGCTCACCAGCAGGCACTCACCCCTAATGTTTTAGAGCGTCAGATCACCAGCAGGCACTGGCATCACATTTTTTTGAGTGTCAGCTCACCAGCAGGCACTCAAATATAATGTTTTAGAGCATCAGCTCACCAGCTGGCCCTCACCCCTAATGTTTTAGATTGTAAGCTCAGCAGCAGGCCCTAACCTAAAATCTTTTACTGGGTCAGCTCACCTGCAGGCCCGCAACTCAAATCTTTTACAGGGTCAGCGCACATGCAGGCTCGCAACTCATGCTGCCTTGCTTTGAAGCAGTAGCCATAGCCGTTTATCAGGCTACCTCTCCGAAATTGAACAATGATTCCCTGTCACCGGTGGTCACCATGTGAGGCGCATAAAAGAACATCGAAAGTTGATAGAGAAGATATCAAAATATATTGTGGACGTCACGGAGACGTGAGATCAGGCAGAAGTTATCTAGAGTCAACAAAGCGGCAGCAGGGCATCTCCTGTATAACGTTTCCTCATCCCAATTGCCACAGTGACATTCCCTGTAATTTTTTATTACTCATTCCAATAACAGGGCATCTTAAAAGTTCTGTAGTGTTATTTATCGTCACTACCTCCCCCAGTCAGGAGTGGGTAATTGCCGTGCGCCTGCTGCCTTCCTTGGATTCTTGTACTTTAACAACTTGACCCACCCTCTCTGGCTGGTTCACAATTTGGAAACATAAAGAGGAAAGGCAACAACAGTCAGTAAAATTTCAGCCACTGACCTCCCTTGGATGTGGTATCCCTTTCTCAAGCTCCCTCTCCGGCATTGAACCCTGATTCCCTGTTACCTGTGATCACCATGGTAGGCGCAGAAAAGAACATTAAAAGTTTATAGGGCAGATATCCAAATGGATCGTCGCTGTCACGGGGATGTGCAATCGCCCGGAGGTTATCTAGAGTCACCAATGTGGCAGCAGGCCCTCGCCCCTAAGGTTTTAGATGGTCAGATCAACAGTCCCTTGCTCCAAATGTTTTTGAGGGTCACCAGGAAGCCATCAATCATAATTTTTCAAGGGTGTGTATGATGCCCTCCTTTATGTTTAACAAAGGGTGTTTTGGAGTGCTGGTTCATTGTAATTTTTGGCAGCACTTTTACTTAGTGCATAGGCTTTAAGAGTGAAGGAGTCCCACTACCAGGACAATTGTACCACAATGTGAATGAGGCTCTCCTTTATGTGATATACAGGCTGTTTCAGAATCCCTCTTGGTAGTACTTTTATGCAACACTTGCACTTTATATACAATTGAATATACAGGAAAGAATGTTTCTGAACAATTTTTCATGTAAAATAGTGTATTCTATTTTTTTTTTTTTTTGGGGGGGGGTGTGCGTATATGTAAAAGTGACGTACAACTCGGACGACATGGTTCCCAGCTGCGACCTGGGAGTCCAAGATGCATCCATACATCGTCCCCATGGTGTTTTCGATCCATTTCGGTAGTGTTTCTGTCACTTTCTGACCTTTTCCAATGGACCAGGCACCCTCCCCTCTTCAGAGCAGGGGGTGCCTAGTTGTCTCCCATTGAATTCCATTATACTCGGGTGCTCGGCCGATCACACGAATATAGCAATGTGTTCGGGCCAAACACCCGAATACTTTGGTGCTCGATCATTACTAGTTATTTGCAGTAAAACCATTGAATGTCAGTTCAGTACAATACGAGAAAAATAGATGCTGTTCACATTTGGTGTTATTTGCTCTATAAACATTAATTGTCAGTTCAGTAGAATGCGAAAAAAAATTGAAGCTGTCACATTTATTATTATTTGCGCTATAAGCGTTTCTTGTCATAATTCTAGAGAAAAATACAAGCAGTTAACATTTGGTGCTATTTGCGGTAAAACCATTTATTGTTAGTTTAGTACAATACAAGAAAAATAGACGTTGTTCATATTTGGTGTTATTTGCGCTATAAGAGTTTCTTGTCATATTTCTAGAGAAATAGAGAAAAATACACGCCGTTCATATTTGTTGTTATTTACGCTAAAAACATTTATTGTCAGTTCAGTACAATATGAAAAAAATCGCCAGTTCAGTACAATGCGACAAAAATAGACGCTGTTCACATTTGGTGTTATTTGCGCTAAAGCGTTTCTTGTCATACTTCTAGAGAAAAAGAGAAAAATACACGCAGTGTATTGCCACTCTGTGGTCTCCCGATGCTGCTGCCATATCCACACTATGTCACCTTGCCATTCTGTGGTCTCCTGATGCTGCCGCCACCTCCAAACTATATCACCTTGCCATTCTGTGGTGTCCGGATGCTGCAGCCATATCCACACTATGTCACTTTTCACTCTGTGGTCTCATCATGCTGCTGTCACCCCCAGACTCGGTCATTGTGCCACTCTGTGGCCTCTTCATACTGCTGCCAACTCTAGACTCTGTTGTTGTGCCACTCGGTGGCTTTTCTCCTGATGCTGCCACCTCCAGACTTGATGATCGGTGGCATCCTAATGCTACTGCCAAATCCAAACTTCTCATGCCATTCCCCTCTCCCCACTTCATTACTGGGCCACTATTTTGCCTTTCGGCCTGGCTGACATCATGATTTATATGAGTTATTTTACATTTCTTCTGATCTGTCAGAAGGAAGGAAAAATAAGACGCACAATGGATCCTGTCTGTGTAGCAGCTGTAAGGCCTGTATGGTCCCATCAGAATTGGCTTATGATTTGGTAGCCAAAAGCAGGAGTGGGTACAAAACACAGAAGACATGCAAATATTCCATTCACGTGTCATCTATGTTTTAAATCCACTCCTGTTGTTTTTTTGGACATTAGCAATACTGATAGATTATTGAGCAAATGCTGACCGAGTGAAGGCGTATGCTCCATAGACAGGATCCATTTTTTGTGGGTTATTGTTCTGACAGATCAGAGGAAGGGCAAATTAATCAGTGACATCAAAACAAACTTACTGCTGACACCCTCTCCACTCTATCAGGGGGTATAAGTGTTTAATTGAACAGGTTCTGTAGACATCTATGTGGAATCAGCTGATGAGAGTGTAAAAGTAGTTTGCTTCTTCTTAACACTAACATGGACCAGTAAAGCTGAGTTCATACTTGAGTTATTTGGTCAGTTTTGGCGAATTTAAGTATACTTTCTTATAATTTTAATCAAGTTTTGGTTAAAGTTAATATAAAATATTTACTGAATTTACTAATATAAATTACATGCGAGAATAGGCCAGTCTTCTGTTTATTCAACGGCGTGGTTTTGCGATGGAGAAAGCATGCCAAGAAAACAATTCCTCTTCACCTGGACACGAATCCTGTCAAGATTGCTACAAGTGCGGTATTGGCTGCTCATCGACCAATATACTTCTGGGGGAAACCTGCCTGGCATGAACAGGCCTCCAGTAACTACAGGCAATGAGAAGACAAAGCTTCAAGATAGCTTGGAACCCAGAAGAGTCGCAATTCGCAAAGTTAGTCAAGATTCAAACCAACCAACCATGCCCCGGTTTCTTCGTCCAGTGAAAACATCACGGGTTCCCAGTCATCATGGAAATGAAAAGGAGGAAATCCTTATTATATTTAATTAATTTAATAATACAACATTTAATACATTTACTAATAAAATGTTTATTTTGTCTACGACAGGAGAGAATCGGCAGTCTTCTGTTTATTCAATGACGTGGTGTTGCGATGGAGAAAGCATGCCAAGAAAACAATTCCTCTCCACCTGCAGATGAATCCTGTCAAGATTGCTGCAAGTGCGGTATTGGCCGCTCATCAACCATTATTTTGTGCATTAGCAATACTGATGGACTATTGAGCAAAAGCTGACCGAGTGAAGGCGTATGCTCCACAGACAGGATGTTTTTTTTCTGGGTTATTGTTCTGATGGATCAGAGGAAGGGAACTACTGACACCCTCTCCACTCTATCGGGGAAGGGGGTTTCTACTTATATAAGCGTTTAATAGAACAGATTCCGTACATCTATGTGGAATCAGCTGATGAAGGTGTAAAAGGAGTGGGCTTCTTCTTTGCACTAACATTGACATGTAAGGCTCTGAGTTAATACTTGAATCATTTGGTCAGTTTTGGCCCCATGACTGCCCAAATAAGTGAAGTGTGCAGTGATTCATATAGCAACGCCTGTCATCTGCATGTCATACTGACTGACAGTATTATTTCACTACCCCAGAAGACTACCTATGTTTGTTACTGCAAGGCACAGTGTTCTACACCCATATAAAGGCTCTATGCAGCCCAGAAATAGAATTTTTTTAATGTGATTCATCACAAATTAATTCAGATCAAAGGAAATTTTTAGGAACATTTAGCAAACAAAATCAAATTTTTGAGAAATTTGCTCATCTCTAGTAACTATGGTTCCACTCTTAAGTTGGCGAGGAGATGGCCAAGATTCAATTTCCTAGTGAATGACTTGGAGCAGTGCCTCCCCAGTGTGACTACGTTCGCCCAGACTGGCCATGTGCAGAACAGTGGGACACCCCTGTGCTTTACATAGGTGGTATGCTGGAAGACCACTCTGAACTGCAGTGGAGGCTGAGGACAAGGTGGAGGATGAGGAGGCAGAGGAGGACATTGGCGCTGTAATCACAATATGAGAAGGTGGAGGTGGCATTGCCATAACCTGGCCAAGCTGCTGGTGTGCCTGGGAAGGAACCACATTTACCTAGTCGGCCATAAAAGACATATATTGTCCTTGACCATAGTTACAGCTCAAAACGTCGGCGCTGGCATAAACTGTACCAGACACCAACAGGCTCAAGGACTAGCCCAACTTCTGTTGTATGTATGTATCCAAGGCTGGTACAGCTTTTTTAGAGAAATAATGATGACTTGGGACTCTCCACCTTGGCTCAGCTCAAACCATCATTTCTCTGAAATGTGTAGAGTCAACCACATGGAAAGGGAAGGACTTTAGAACCAGCAACATGGCCAGGAGCACGTTCCGCTTGGATGAGTGCACACATTATGTTGTTTCTATACAATTGCTTTAGTGATCGACTGCTGGCAAAATGCGTGATGAGGAGTAGGAGGCAGATGAGGAGCATCAGGACCAGTAGGCAATGGGAAGGAATGACAGCTGAGGTGGAGGAGCCCTAACTGCTATAGAAGAGGTGCAGGCCCCTGGGAGACGTAGTGTTTTCTGCGTCAGGCTGTACCACTACATTAGTGTCACGGTTTTCACAGGCCACTTTATGGTGATGCTCCTGAATCTGAGGCCATTGTAGTTGTTTACAGACAGTTGCATTTATGAGTAACAGGTGGCCTACCATGGGCAGTTTGGCTCCAGATCTCCCATTGCTGCCACCCTGCTGTTTCATAGCCACACTTGCTCCCTGCTGAATTATCAGCATGCTGCCACTCTGCTACAAGTTGCCACCCTCACCCCCTGATGATGGTGATGAAGCCCCCTCTTCACCCAGCTTCCACATGGGATTGGCTACATTACCATCTATTATTATCTGATCATCACCAATGTCACCATTACTAGTCTCATGGCCACATCCTTAACCACTCGCAACACCTGCTCCAAAGTGACTCTTATCATAGCTACTTACATGATTCAGGAAGACACAGTGGACTTCTCCTCCGAATCTGGGCTGGGCAGTAGCTGTTTACTGTCCTCAATAAGCTTTTCCAGAAAAACAGAGAAGAGCCATCGACATACATTACTTATCTGACAGAAGGAGCAGCAAGGAATAGAGGCAGATTTAGGACAGGTGAGGGCACAGAGTTTGTTCCTGGGCCATGCCAATTAAGGGCTTGTTCACATCACCGTTATGCATTCCGTTATGGATTACCATTATAACATGGTTATAGATTCCGTTAATTTCCGTTATAAGACAGAAATAAAAATGGAAGCCTTTAAAGGGATTCTGTCATCAGATTTAACCCTTCTAACCTAAACATATGCTCATATCCGAAGTAATAAGAAGAATCCTAAGCTGGCCTTATTAAACATCACTGTGGCTCTATTTGCCCAAAAAACAGTTTTTTATAACCTGTCAATCACTTACTTAAGGTGCCCAAGGGGAGGTCCGTTAATACAGGGTGCCTGGCCGCACCCCTCACCGTCCGGTGCCCAGGTGCAGGCGCAGGATCTGGCAGAGGGACTGGGAGGATTGCTGAGGCGGCGCTGAGCTGTAGAAGGCGGTGCTGAAGACAGGAAAGGCGGTGCTGGGCACCGGATGGCGAGGGGTGCAGCCAGGCACCCAGTATTAATGGAACTCCCCTTGGGCACCTTAAGTAAGTGATTAACAGGTTATAAAAACCTGTTTTTTGGGCAAATAGAGCCACAGTGAGGTTTAATAAGGCCAGCTTAGGATTCTTCTTATTAGTCTGGACATGAGCATATGTTTAGGTTAGAGGGGTTAAATCTGATGACAGAATCCCTTTAAGAGGCATTCTGTTTGATCCATTAAAATAGAAGCCTATGGGAATCATAATGGATTATTCTTGTTTCTGTTATGTTGGACGGAAAACAAAGTCCTGTCTACACTACTTTGTTTTCCGTCCAGCATAAAGGAAATCAGATCCGTTCGGCTTTCCCATAGGCTTCTATTATGACTGATCAAAACGGAATGCCTCTTAAAGGCTTCCTTTTTGATTTGACGTCTTATAGATTCCATTATTTTATGTTATAAACATGTTATAACGGAAAGCCATAACGGAATGCAACAAGCCCTAGGTGTGGTGTCAGAGGAACCCACCAACTCCAAATGGCTACATGCACACGATTGTTGTGTGTTTTGCGGACCACAAATCACGGATCCGCAAAAAACGGATGGGTCCGTGTTTGTTCCGCAATTTGCAGTCTTTAATATAACTTCCTATTGTCCGCAAAACGCGGACAAGAATAGTACAGGTTATATTTTTTTTGCGGACCACGAACGGAGCAACAGGATGTTGACAGCACAGAGACTGCTGTCCGCATCTTTTGCAGCCCAGTTGAAGTGAATGGGTCCGCATCCGAGCCACCAAAACTGCGGCTCGGATGTGGACCAAAACAACAGTGTGCATGAGGCCTATGTCTGAGGTCAGGTGGGATGATATTAGGATGACCTATTCAACCATTATAGGACAGTGAAATAAGTTATCAAAATACGACCGCTGGATGAGAGTGGCAGTTCTGACCTGTTGCTGCGGCTCCTGCTACCACCCTCTTCTTCTGCTGCTACTTGTGCCGGCTAAAGCAACATTTTTTCCACTGCCTGTATCTTTGGAAGGCCCTGGCAATTGTCTATTGAACATACTGTACAGTAACACTAACTCTATATGAAAAATAAGTTATTCAAAATCAGTTTGGACATCCCAATAACAGTAGAACATGACAGGTTATTCATACCAATTTGAGAATCAAGGCCTGATTGAATTGTTTATCTATAAAACAAAGTGGACACCACAATAATAGTTGAAAGAGACAGGTTATTCAGCCAAATTTGAGAATCAAGCCGTAATAGAATTGTCTATCTATTAATCAAGGCAGAATTTAATTGTTTATCTGCAAAACAAGGTTGACACCCCAATAACAGTTGAAGGAGACAGGATATTGACCCAAATTTGAAAATCAAGGCCTAATTGAATTGTTGATCTATTAAACAAGGTAGCCATCCCAATAACAGTTGAAGGAGACAGACTATTCACCCAAATTTGAGAATCAAGGTGTCAGAATCCTGATAATTTTTTTTATAATTTACCACTAGTGACCACTGTTTCACTCACTCTGAACCATTGTGTTGCAACTCCATCCTTCGTCCTAGGATTTGCCCTTAACAAAGATGGCCGATGTGTGCTGATCAGAAGCCATCTTATTTCTGTTGGGGCCTACTTATACCCATGAGGCAAATCAATCATTGCTTGAGTATTGTGACTTGTTCCAGTCTCTTGCTACTCAGAACCATCTTTCAAAGACTATTTCTACTCTTCACTGAATTATCACCTCATGATCTACACTTAAAGCTGCACTACGGACTACGACTCTACAGTTCTAACCCTAACTGCACCTAGCTAATTCCATCTGGCTACCAAATTCCAGCCATTTCAACCAGTATCGTAACAGGATACTCGAGCCTAATCTATGGAATCCGCCGACGAAGTGACCTTAGAGGTTCGTGTAAATATGAACTGTTTACTTACTAATATGCTGAAATGCAAAGTTTAAAAAGAAAGTATTTGAAAACCAAACATCTCATAATGTGCAAGTATTTGTACAAATAACTCTGGATTTACAAAACATGGTGGCTTAACATGCAGAGCAAATACAGGAACTTCAAAACCGGGCTATGGTCCCAGCTTCTTCATCCACCTTGCCTCTTCTACCCTTCAGGTTTGGTGGGAACCGTGATAAGTATTGTGGATTTATTAATCAATGCAAGTTATATTTTGTTGCACACCCTTCTCTCTTCCTCACTGACAGATCTAAGGTGCAGTGTATTATTATGCTTCTGACACATAAGGCTGTAGCTAATCATGGAACCTAATCACCAAGAGGTTTTTTCTTTCTTATTAATTTCATCACCACATTTTCCAATCATCTTGGGATTACCATGGCTGCAAGCTCAGAACTCTCAGATCCACTGGAAAACCAAAGTAGTGTCCTTCCCACCAAAGGTTCACTCAGCACAGACTTTATCTAATCAACATCATGTATATGGTACCGAGAACCTTGAAACATCCCCATAACTGCTGTCTATGTATAAATTTGCTTATGTTTGTGGTAAAAGAGAGCTGACAAGTTGCACCCACATCGACCTTATAACTGTCCTATTGAACTGTTGCCGGGAGCAGCTATACCAATGGCAGAGCATAAACTGAAAGCACTTAAAAAATACATAGATAAAAATGTATTCGTCCATCCACTTCACCAGCAGGTGCACCAATATATTTTGTTAAAAAGAAAGTTAGTACCTTAACCCTTTAGGGACCCTGCCATTTTTCACCTTAAGGACCAGGAATTTTTTTGCAAATCTGACATGTGTCACTTTATGTGGTGATAACTTTAAAACACTTTTACTTATCCAAGTCATTCTGAGATTTTCTCGTCAAATATTGTACTTCATGACAGTGGTAAATTTGAGTCTAAATATTTCTTTTTTATTTATAAGCAAACTTTAAAATGTCAATTTCTCTGTTATTAAAATTTCCTAAAATAGTTATTACTTTATTTCCCATATGTCTACTTCATATGTGGATCATTTTGTAACCGACATGTTAATTTTTTGGGATGTTAGAAGGCTTAGAAGTTTACAAGCAAATCTTGACATTTTTCTGAAAATTTCCAAAATCCACTTTTTAAGGACCAGTTTAGGTCTGAGGTCACTTAGGTCTGAGGTCACTTTGTGAGTAGAGTTGAGCGGACACCTGGATGTTCGGGTTTAGATCCAGACTAGGCCACATTTTTGCTCAAAATTGGTGTTTTATTAATAGCAGAATAGAACCACAGTATGTAAAGGGTGTATCTCACACGTACAGATCCAGACTAGGCCGCAATTAAAGATTTTTGGCCCAAATGGGTGTTTTATTAATAGCAGAATAGAACCACAGTATCTAAAGGGTGTATCTCACAATGACATATGCAGCAAAGGCTGCAAAATTAAGTTTTTTTTGTCCAAAATTGATGGGTTTTTTTTACTAACAGAATATGAAAGCTGTATACAACGCTTGAATTTCACACGTGCAGATGCAGCAAGGGCTGCAAAATTGTGTATTTTGCACAAAAAGGGTGTTTTTTAAAACCCAGAAAATTATAGTTCTATTTCTAGCTTAAATTGCACACTGACTAATCTTGCAAAGGCACCAGATGTTAGATATTGCCAAAAATTGGTGTTTTTTCAAAGCCAGAAAACTATTGAGGTTTTTTAAAACTGTGTTTTTAACAATCACAGATGCAGCAAGGGCTGCAATATTAAGTACAGTATTTTGCAAAAAAGTGTGTTTTTTAAATAACAGAATATGAAAGCTGTATATAATGCTTGAATTTCACATGTGCAGATGTAGCAAGGGCTGTAAAATTGTGTATTTTGCACAAAAAAGGTGTTTTTAAAAACCCAGAAAATTGTGGCTGTATTTCTAGCTTAAATTGCACACTGACTAATCCTGCAAAGGCACCAGATGTTAGATATTGCCAAAAATGGGTGTTATTTCAAAGCTAGAAAATTATAGACGTTTTTAAGCTTGGATTTGAATGTCATAAAAGCACAGATGCTTGGTGCACTGTGCTTGCAGAAAATGGGCGCCACCGCCGCCCACCTAACTAACCAACGGATAACAGTTATTTTTCTCTGTCACTGGGTTCAGGACAGGGTAAAAAGATTGTGCACTGCACCCACACAACTAAATCTATGTAGCTCGCTGAGTACAATTGGAGTTCTGATAACAGATTCTGTCCTATTCTCTCTCTCACAGCATTATCCTCTCCTTACACTAGTAACAGCAGAGTGAAGAGCAGCACTACGTGACTCCAGCTTATATAGAGGCTGGGTCACATGCTGCACTGGCCAATCACAGCCATGCCATTAGTAGGCATGGCAGGACAAATATTTGTGCTTATGGAATAGGTATCAGAGTATATAGGAGTTTATAATATACATTCTGCGATCCCTTAATATAAGAAAACAACAGCCATTACAACTTAGGGTGACATCCGTCCCAGAGCAAAAATTAAAAATAAAGCATTCAAATGCATATGCTGATATAAAATAGAACCGGGTGCTTCCATGAGGACAAAAGACACTTACCAAGTTGCCGTGGAGGAAGTATATGAGGAGTAAGTAGAGCTGTGTAAGGCTATCTGGCTCTATGGTGTATCCACACCCATGAAAACGCTAAAGATAAGAAGTGCATAGCTGTCTAGATATACTCGGCCAGGAAGGAAATGGCCGAGACCGGAAGTGCATATGCGTTCCAAGCTGGAACACATATGCTCCTCAGTAGGCATAGGGCGACAGGTGGCTACTTCCCCTCGGCAAATGGAGGGTGAATTGAAAGGAATTGTATAAATGTAGGAGCAAAAGGGGCATAGAGGGCATATCTTTGTTATGAGCGGAATTCCGTTGTGGAACGCAACCAGAAGTGCGTTCCAGACGCGACCGGAAGTGACGGATGCGTTTCAGCTTGGAACACATCGGATCCGATCATCACACTAAAACTAGTAGCAGCTGATTGTATGTTGTAAATGGAATAACAACAATGGTCTAGGAATAATATTGGGTTAGTTTTAGTTACTGTGAATCATATGGATGGAAGATATTCTAATCATAAGTTTACTATACAGTAAACTGACAGTGAAAAAAAGGGGAATATAAAGTCAAATAGAAAAAACGAAAAAAAACAGGTAACCTAAATAGTGGAGCCCCTCTGGTCTATACCAGACAGTAGAGACCTTGAAAAAAGAGAAAAAAAAAAGAAAAGAAAAGAGACCAGCACCCATAAAGGATACGGAAAAGAAACAGCAAACATGGATCTTAAAAAAAATTAAATAAAAATAAATAGTTAGTAATAATTAACACATATACCAATATCATCACAATTAATTCAAATAAAGGAGGACAATTCATAATCCCTATTGAGCCCCTTTGGTTCTAAGCTTTGTAATCTATGTATCCAATAAGCCTCTCGCTTTTTTAGTAACTGTTGTCTGTTACCACCTCCTCTTGGTAGATCTATTTTTTTTATTACTTGAAATTTAAGTTGAGATACACTGTGCTTCATTTTATAAAAATGGTGAGGAACCGGAAGTAACAAATTCTGACACCAAATGGTAGACTTATGTTGGCAAATGCGATCCCTAACATTCTGGGTGGTCTCCCCCACATATATCAGGCCACATGGACATTTCAAGAGCTAGACTACATAGTTGGATTGACATGTATGGAACCCTATAATTTGTATGGACTCCCCGGTCTGTGGGTGATAGATTTAGTCCCCTTTCATTACATTTGAGCACTGGGCACAATGTAGACAGGGAAATGTGCCCTGTCTCGCTCTCCCTAATAGACGTTGGTGTAAGGTGGTACTACTCGGGCCAATATCTGCTCTGATAAGCCAATCCCTCAGGTTTTTTGGTCTCCTGCTGCATGGTAGGCTGGAATTCCTCTACGCTTGGAAAAGAGAGGGTGAGTATATTCCAATGTTTGTTAAGAATGTTTACAATTTTATAGGAATATGGATGGTAAGTGTGTACAAAAGGATTTATTTTCTGGGTCTCATTTTTATGTCGCAAACCGGAATCCGAGTTTGGTAAAATTACGGCCATAGGGTATCCTCTCTGTTGGAATTTGTGGGTCTTTTCTAAAACTTTTTTGCTTATCCTCCTCTGATGTCACTATTCTCCTAATGCAATCAAACTGAGATCTGGGTAGTGATTTTTTTTGTAGAGGGTGCATGACAGCTGTTATAATGAAGTAGATTGTTTCGATCCATTGGTTTGTGATATGGGAAGCCAGCACAACAAGCACCACCATTACAGTAGACAGGAGTGCCACGTCTTGTCTATAATAAGTGGTGTAACGGATCTCCTAGCACCTCGACTGGGTACCTCCGTCGATGAATGCTCCCAGTGCTTCCCGAGGACTCCAAGCACTCCGCTCTACACCAAAACCACCACAGGAGCCAGAAACAGCTCTTACAAGAGCTAGTAGTTAGAGCCAGGGGAGTATAGCAATCCCCACACATATGAGACGAGGCTCTATGTTGAATGTAAAACAGGAACTCTTTATTTGGACACACAAGCATTGATTTATACACTAAATCTATGTAGATCGCTGAGTACAATTGGAGTTCTGATAACAGATTCTGTCCTATTCTCTCTCTCACAGCATCATCCTCTCCCTACACTTAGCACAGCAGGGCTACAACAAGGCTACCACCCACAGGGTTTTGTAAAAACAGCCAATAACCACGTACAATACACTCAGACACTCCCACACAAAATCCTCCCCTCTGCCTGTGATACAATTACCTCACACTGGGTTGATATAATCTGTCCTGGAGACAACCGAGAAGTAATTCAATTATCTCTCAGGACAAAGGAAATCGCCAATACACACAGAGAGACAATGGAACAGACCTCACTACTCAACGTTTACAATGTCCCACCCTTTACAATACACATAGACGTTTAACATCCCAAAATGGCACAAATTAGAACAGGGGTTCAAGTTAGTACAAGTTCTTTGTGAACAAAGGAAGCCTGGCTGATGAGAGGGCCCATAATCCTGGGACAAGAGGCTGGTATCAAGGCCCCTCCAAAACCCAGTGGTAAGGTTGGTTTTGCCACACATCTCCCCCTCCCAGGGAAGACTAACCAGATACCTGACCTCACGCCAGTCGATACCTGAGTTAGTCTGGCAGTCCACCCACAACCCAATACTGGACCTGTTGAATTTTGGGTTAAACCTACAAAAGAAAAAACCTCTCTGTCTAGTCTAAACAGAACACATCACTTGATATCATCCAATCTATAAACAAAAAATTCAAGTGGAAGGGGTATGTATATCAAAATATCACTTTATTCTCAAATAATAATTACGGGAAAAGACAGGATGGAAAACAGTATACAGAGAGCCATAGGGCCGTACACAAAAATGGAATCATGTACAATCATGCAATTAAGCATGGATAACCCACAGGTACAGATAATATTGGCACATGGATGATCGGAATCCTGTGTACAAGCATATGGGAAATTGCAACTAAGTGAGTGAACAGCCCACCATAAGACTGAATCCCATATTACAATAACAAGGGGACTACCGATCATACATGAACCTCACATCAGCAAGGAAAATATAAATATATATACACTTGCAAGGATCCAGTATAGGTAGTATAATAGATAAGATCACTATACAGACGTGGACAAAATTGTTGGTACCCTTTGGTCAATGAAAGAAAAAGTCACAATGGTCACAGAAATAACTTTAATCTGACAAAAGTAATAATAAATTAAAATTCTATAAATGTTAACCAATGAAAGTCAGACATTGTTTTTCAACCATGCTTCAACAGAATTATGTAAAAAAATAAACTCATGAAACAGGCATGGACAAAAATGATGGTACCCCTAGAAAACACAGAACATAATGTGACCAAAGGGACATGTTAATTCAAGGTGTGTCCACTAATTAGCATCACAGGTGTCTACAACCTTGTAATCAGCCATTGGGCCTATATATATGGCTCCAGGTAATCACTGTGTTGTTTGGTGATATGGTGTGTACCACACTCGACATGGACCAGAGGAAGCAAAGGAAAGAGCTGTCTCAAGAGATCAGAAAGAAAATTATAGACAAGCATGTTAAAGGTAAAGGCTATAAGACCATCTCCAAGCAACTAGATGTTCCTGTGAGTACAGTTGCACATATTATTCATAAGTTTAAGATCCATGGGACTGTAGCCAACCTCCCTGGACGTGGCCGCAGGAGGAAAATTGATGACAAATCTAAGAGACGGATAATCCGAATGGTAACAAAAGAGCCTAGAAAGACTTCTAAAGAGATTCAAGGTGAACTTCATGCTCAAGGAACATCAGTGTCAGATCGCACCATCCGTCGTTGTTTGAGCCAAAGTGGACTACATGGGAGACGACCAAGGAGGACACCATTGTTGAAAACGAATCATAAAAAAGCAAGACTGGAATATGCCAAACTACATGTTGACAAGCCACAAAGCTTCTGGGAGAATGTCCTGTGGACAGATGAGACAAAAATCGAAGTTTTTGCCAAGGCACATCAGCTGTATGTTCACAGACGAAAAAATGAAGCATATCAAGAAAAGAACACTGTCCCTACTGTGAAACATGGAGGAGGCTCTGTTATGTTCTGGGGCTGCTTTGCTGCGTCTGGCACAGGGTGTCTTGAATCTGTGCAGGGTACAATGAAATCTCAAGACTATCAAGGAATTCTAGAGAGAAATGTACTAGCCAGTGTCAGAAAGCTTGGTCTCAGTCGCAGGTCATGGGTCTTGCAACAGGACAATGACCCAAAACACACCGCTAAAAACACCCAAGAATGGCTAAGAGGAAAAAATTGGACTATTCTAAAGTGGCCTTCTATGAGCCCTGACCTCAATCCTATTGAGCATCTTTGGAAGGAGCTGAAACATGCAGTCTGGAAAAGGCACCCTTCAAACCGGACACAACTGGAGCAGTTTGCTCATGAGGAGTGGGCCAAAATACCTGCTGAGAGGTGCAGATGTCTCATTGACAGTTACAGGAAGCGTTTGATTGCAGTGATTGCCTCAAAAGGTTGCGCAACAAAATATTAAGTTAGGGGTACCATCATTTTTGTCCATGCCTGTTTCATGAGTTTATTTTTTTACATAATTCTGTTGAAGCATGGTTGAAAAACAATGTCTGACTTTCATTGGTTAACATTTATAGAATTTTAATTTATTATTACTTTTGTCAGATTAAAGTTATTTCTGTGACCATTGTGACTTTTTCTTTCATTGACCAAAGGGTACCAACAATTTTGTCCACGTCTGTATATCATTATAAAACCCCCCACAACTAGTGATGTGGATCTAGTGTGGATGCCAGCTGGAGCCAAACGTGAGCACGCCCAGTAATATAATACTAAACGAAAACCGTACCTGAGGACATGGTAACCATAAGTGTGAGCCCTTAGAGCGCAAACCTCTACGCGCGTTTCGCCTGAACGGCTTCGTCAGGAGGTATCAAGAAACAGATTGACAGGGTATATATAGTCTATGTGACTGTCCAATTGAGGTACCTGGATTGTGTGCACCTGCGGTCCAGTGTAGTGGGCGCGGAAGCATCATGATGCGCGGCGCCATCTTTCAGCGCGTCACCGTCCACCCGCCGCGCATGCGCGGCGCGTGTGGACGTCACGGAGCGCGTTCAGATGACGTCGCACAGCGCATGTATGGACCGCGACCCATTGGAACGCAGGTGAACCGCAAATAAGCGGGGGGCGGATCCTTTAACTACAAAATAGCTATAGTCGATAGATTGCATATACGACTATATTGATCTGGAAGGAGGTGATAGCACGTGATCCAGCTCCCATCCACACCAGATCCACAAACCACCATGGTATGACAGTGAAATAACAATTACAAAACATCTAAAAAGACATTGCATCATAATAAGTAAAATGCAATGATAATAGCATAAGCCCATGAGTCATTACAGTCATACATAGGACCGTCTCGATGTATAACATTATAAATAAGTGAAAAAACACAACACTGAAAC